>NC_091284.1:318715274-319019917 GCF_032444005.1 Ranitomeya imitator
AAGTCACCTCTCCGCAGGATTAGTGATAAGATAACGCATTGATTGGTGGTGGGGAGGGGGGTCTGACTGCAAGGACACAGTCAGCAGAATGTGGAACTTTTATCCCCATTAGACTGGAGCGGTATGTCTGACTTGATCACCGAACCATACATTCACTCTGTGGCTGCAAGTGCTGCTCTTTTTTTTTTTTTTTTCTGGAAGCCTGTTGTGAATTCTGTGGCTGAATTCACTCCTGTGGTCACAAGTGGTACTGCAGCTTCTGAGCTTCCTCCCTCAGGTGTTCTGGTGAGCTCGTTAACTGCTTCATTACTTAACTCCGCCTGATGCTGCTATCCTTGCTCCTTGTCAATGTTTCAGTGTTGGATCTGAGCTTCTCCTGATTGTTCCTGTGACCTGCTGCTCTGTATAGCTAAGTGCTTTTTGCTTTTTTGTTGCTTTTTTTCTGTCCAGCTTGTCTTTTGTTTTGCTGGAAGCTCTGAGACGCAAAGGGTGTACCGCCGTGCCGTTAGTTCGGCACGGTGGTTTTTTTTTGCCCCCTTTGCGTGGTTTTGCTTTAGGGTTTTTTGTAGACTGCAAAGTTCGCTTTACTGTCCTCGCTCTGTCCTAGAATATCGGGCCCCACTTTGCTGAATCTATTTCATCCCTACGTTTTGTCTTTTCATCTTACTCACAGTCATATGTGGGGGGCTGCCTTTTCCTTTGGGGAATTTCTTTGGGGCAAGTCAGGCCTATTTTTCTATCTTCAGGCTAGCTAGTTTCTTAGGCTGTGCCGAGTTGCCTAGGTAGTTGTTAGGCACAATCCACAGCCGCTTTTAGTTGTGTTTAGGATAGGATCAGGTGTGCAGTCTACAGAGTTTCCACGTCTCAGAGCTCGTTCTTGTATTTTTGGGTATTTGTCAGATCACTGTGTGCGCTCTGATCGCTAAGCACACTGTGTTTCTGGATTGCCTTCATAACACCTGTCATTAGCAAACATAACAGAAGCCCCAAAGAGAATGAATGGAGCTGCGGTCAGACATCTGAACTGCTGCTGCATTTTAAAATGGGGATAAGTGTTTTATCATGAATAAAACTTCCTTATTCTTCCGATCGGTGCAGTTTCTAATGGTCGGACCCAAGCGATCACCTATCCCGTGTAGCCCATAGATCGGTGATAACTTGTTTTAACCATAGAACCTTTAATGTAAGCTACCCTAATTGTACATCCCAGTTATGGGGCGCACAGTAGATGTGCAGGAGCCCCCTATGTTTTAGTCGTTGGTCCACTATAATGGGCTGAAAGTCCCCCTCTCGGGTTCTACTTGAGTCATACCCAGGGGGCGGCAGGGGAGGGGGAGCGGGGGCTGTCTAATTATACTCCCCTACTGCTGGCGCGGTCCCTGCACATCCCTGCTTCTTCCAGCGCCGCATTCTTCCTGTACTGAGCGGTCACATGGTACCGCTCATTACAGTAATGAATATGCGGCTCCACCTCCCATAGAGGTGAAGCCGCATATTCATTACTGTAATGAGCAGTAACTGTGACCGCTCAATACAGGAAGAAGATGCAGCGGTGGAAGAAGCAGGGCCGTGCAGGGACCGCGCCAGCAGTAGGTGAGTATACGGGGAGGGGAGCGCAGCACTGCACGATATTTACCGCTCCTCATTCTGGTGTGGCTCCATCATCAGCGCCTTCTGGCTGTGACGGTCAGGTCAGAGGGTGCGGTGACTTAGTCAGTGCTGGAGATGGAGCCGCACGAGGAGCAGGTAAATATTGAAAGTGCCGGGGGTCCTGAGCGAAGAGAGGTGAGTATGTGATTTTTTTTTTTTTTATCACAGCAAAAGCATATGGGGCAAGTGACTGCACGGAGCATCTTATGGGGCCATAACGCTTGTGCAGCACTATATGGGGCAAGTGACTGTATGGAGCCATAACGCTTGTGCAGCATTATATGGGGCAAGTGACTGTACAGAGCATCTTATGGGGCCATAACGTTTGTGCAGCACTATATGGGGCAAGTGACTGTACAGAGCATCTTATGGGGCCATAACGTTTGTGCAGCACTATATAGGGCAAATATCTCTATGGAGCATCTTATGGGGCCCTTATTACCCTTTATGCAGGATTATATGGGGCATATTTTAATATGGAGCATCTAATGGGGCCCATCAAACTTTATGGAGCATTATATGGGGCTCCTGATTCAATATGGATATTCAAAAACACTTAACCTACTGATGTCTCAATTAATTTTACTTTTATTGGTATCTATTTTTACTTTTGAAATTTACCGGTAGCTGCTGCATTTTCCACCCTAGGCTTATACTCGAGTCATTAAGTTTTCCCAGTTTTTTGTGGCAAAATTAGGGGGGGGGTCGGCGTATAATCGAGTATATACGGTATTTGCATATAGCTGTAGGATTGGCCCGTAGAGTTCATTTCCCTGGTGGGTCCCAGACACCCCAGTCCGACCCAGTAAGGAGTTGAGGGTTAGGAAATCTAATAGGGGAGAAGACTATAGAAGAAGTTTAATCACTAAGAAAGTGTTCTGGATTTATAATTTAGGCTCATGCGTCCTTTATGGTCTCAACATACACAGTGAAATTATGTTCCACTATTCTGATATGATCATTGAAACTGAACAAAGAAAAAGTACTCTTAATTTTGTAAATTGTTCTTTGTTTTTAAAACACGTGTTTGCTTTTTCCATTGAAGAAAAAGCATGTGGTACTGTTACCTTTAGGATATAGTTAGTCGGCTATTTTCCCATGATCAGGAAGTAGCAGTGCTGTGGACGCAGAATATTATTGTTGTGTTCTATTTAACGCAGGTAATTCCGCATGTGTTCACTGAACTGTACAGATTTACTGCAATCAATACATTTTATTGGTGAAATTTCTGTTGCGAAGACTAGTGTCTCCTCAAGAGAAAATGCTATGCTTCGACTCAAACCCGCCCACAAGTCAATCACTGCAGGTGATCCAGAGGCACACATACACGGATAGTGGACATGGGATGTCTAGAAATACCACCCACTATGATGTAACATCTGGCTGCTGCGGGTTTGCTGCTGCATAAATACACAGCGTAAAAACTGCAACAATTTCTGACCCTTAAAAAACAAAAAAAAAAAAAAAAACAAAGTTTGTGACCACCTGTATATTTATACCACAGCTGGTTTCCCCTCAGCAGTTCTAACAAAGGATGCTTTAGTGCATCTGAAATGCGTTACTTGTCTGTCATATGCATGATCCTCCTTATAAAAAGATTGGTTTAACTAAAAAAATTAAAAAAAAAAGTACTTTTTTTTTTAAATTGGAAACTTAAGAAACCAGATTATATCTTAAATATGCAGACGACTATGTTTAGCAAATCAAGAAGAAATGACTTTTTACCTGTATGTTGGCTTTTGGATGCAAGTGTTGATTTCTGGTGGGTGAAGAAAAACTTGTTTGTGTAAGCCTGGAATATTGGCTTGTAAGCCGATATGCACTACAAAAGTCTGCTCTTAGCATATCAACTGACCTGAATTCACAAGGATAACTATGCTTTATGTTACGGAGCCAGTTTGGCGACTTCGAAAGCAGATGGGGAAAATCTATGCAACTAGTGCTACTTGATCCAATCACCAGTTTTCCTATCTGTGATGCTAGACTGAAGGACACTTGTTAGATCTAAAAACAGGTTACATGCCACTATATATAGAGACTTTCTTCTGGTCAGTGTGACTGCAGGATTTCAGTTGAGGGTACTCAGACCCGGCTGAAAAAAACCCACACAGGACTGCTTCATTGACCATCTGTTGTTAATTCTGTGGCAGAGCTCCCTCCTGTGGTCACAAGTGGTACTTCGGCTGATTCTGTCTATGAGCTTCCGTTGGTGGATGTGAGTGGTACTGCGGCTTCTGAGTTTCCTTCCTCAGGTGATGTGGTGAAGTCGTTAGGTGCTGCTCTATTTAACTCCACCTAGTGCTTTGCTCCTGGCCTCCAATCAATGTTCTAGTATTGGTCTTGCTTCCTCCTGGATCGTTCCTGTGGCCTGTCTGCTCTGCATAAGCTAAGTTTTGCTTGTGTTATTTTTGTTTGCTATTTTTTCTGTCCAGCTTGCATTATTGGTTTTTCTTGCTTGCTGGAAGCTCTGGGACGCAGAGGGAGCATCTCCGTACCGTTAGTCGGTGCGGAGGGTCTTTTTGCCCCCTCTGCGTGGTTGTTTGTAGGGTTTTGTGTTGACTGCAAAGCAATCTTTCCTATCGTCGGTCTGTTCAGTAAGTCGGGCCTCACTTTGCTAAATCTATTTCATCTCTGCGTTTGTATTTTCATCTCAACTCACAGTCATTATATGTGGGGGGCTGCCTTTTCCTTTGGGGCATCTCTCTGAGGCAAGATAGAAAAATAAGCCTATCTTCAGGGCTAGCTAGTTTCTCAGGCTGTGCTCGAGGCGCATAGTCAGGAGCGCTCCACGGCTACCTCTAGTGTGGTTGGATAGGATTAGGGATTGCGGTCAGCAGAGTTCCCACGTCTCAGAGCTCGTCCTATGTTTTTTGGTAATTGTCAGGTCACTTTGTGTGCTCTGAACTTCAATGTCCATTGTGGTTCTGAATTACCTGTTCATAACAACCATCACCAAAACCCCAGAGACGTCTTAAAGAATCCAGGTTGGAACAAATCGGGTCACTCGGCCACACACCTCACTGCTCTGTGTTTGCTTCCTAAGCTTGTTAACTCCTCACTGTGGGGGCCTGCCAAAAGTGAGGAGCCAATGGTGGGGGTATGGGATACTGGAAGCGGTTCTAATCCCAGAGAGTCAGCGGAAGGGTGAGACTAATTTTGCCCCATCTCGGGTATTTGCTGGGACTGTTCTGTTTGCTATTGTGTGTTGTGGTTCAATAAAGTATTGCCTCACTGTTTAACCCTCACCCTGTGTTGTCTGATTAGTGTCTTGCCCACGGGGAGCGAGAGCAGGCATTCAGTGGTATGAGCCCTGGTCCATGCAGTCTTGCTAAAGACAGCCCGGGCAGCAGATGAGAGCACCCACTGACCCCCGTTTCTCCACAGATAACCTTTTTTTTCCCATATACTTCACATCTGGTCAGGACAAATCCTCAGAGGGCCTGCACATTGAACCGCATCAGATAAGCTATAGTGATGAGCGAATATGCTCAGATGTTATCCGAGTAACTTGTAGAGCTCATATTTTTGCATCCCAAACAGAAAGCCTGAACACATGCGGGATTGCCTAACAGCTGTGAAACATGGAGCCACAGGGACTCAAACGTAATATACGAGCCCTACAAGATAATCTGATAACATCTTACCCGACCATGCTCAGGTGTTATCAGAGCACATTCATGCAGTACTGGCTTTTTCTTTACCTTTTTGCATTTTAAATGGGCCATACACAATGGAATGGAAGGAAAACAACTTAACCCCTTCATGACCTTGGGATTTTTCGTTTTTCCGTGTTCGTTTTTCACTCCCCTCCTTCCCAGAGCCATAACTTTTTAATTTTCCGTCAATTTGGCCATGTGAGGGCTTATTTTTTGTGGGACGAGTTGTACTTTTGAACGACATCATTGGTTTTAGCATGTCATGTACTAGAAAAACGGGAAAAAAAATTCCAAGTGCGGTGAAATTGCAAAAAAAAGTGCAATCCCACACTTGTTTTTTGTTTGGCTTTTTTGCTAGGTTCACTAAATGCTAAAACTAACCTGCCATTATGATTCTCCAGGTCAGTACGAGTTCATAGACACCTAACATGACTAGGTTATTTTTTACCTAAGTGGTGAAAAAAAATTCGAAACTTTGCTAAAAAAAAAAAAAAAAAAAAAGGCGCCATTTTCCGATACTCGTAGCATCTCCATTTTTCGTGATCTGGGGTCGGTTGAGGGCTTATTATTTGTGTGCCGAGATGACGTTTTTAATTATAGCATTTTGGTGCAGATACATTCTTTTGATCGCCCGTTATTGCATTTTAATGCAATGTCGCGGCGACCTAAAAAAACGTAATTCTGGCGTTACGAATTTTTTTCTCGCTACGCTGTTTAGCGATCAGGTTAATGCTTTTTTTTAATTGATTGAGCGCAGCGATACCAAATATGTGTAGATTTGATTTTTTTTAATTGATTTATTTTGATTGGGGCGAAAGGGGGGTGATTTAAACTTTTATATTTTTTTCACATTTCACATTTTTTTCGCTGTTCGCTGCTATGTAAACTAGAAGAAGAGGGGACGGGAAGAAAAACATTAGACTCGAACAAAGACGACCCAGGAAAACATACTCAGAAGGGAGGTAAGAACATTTCTAAAACAATCCACAGTGAGGAGATTGGAACAAAACAAAATCCTCTAAACTGCATGCTCGCAAACGCCAGAAGCCTGACAAACAAGATGGAAGAACTAGAAGCAGAAATATCTACAGGTAACTTTGACATAGTGGGAATAACCGAGACATGGTTAGATGAAAGCTATGACTGGGCAGTTAACTTACAGGGTTACAGTCTGTTTAGAAAGGATCGTAAAAATCGGAGAGGAGGAGGGGTTTGTCTCTATGTAAAGTCTTGTCTAAAGTCCACTTTAAGGGAGGATATTAGCGAAGGGAATGAGGATGTCCATATGGGTTGAAATTCATGGAGGGAAAAATGGTAACAAAATTCTCATTGGGGTCTGTTACAAACCCCCAAATATAACAGAAAGCATGGAAAGTCTACTTCTAAAGCAGATAGATGAAGCTGCAACCCATAATGAGGTCCTGGTTATGGGGGACTTTAACTACCCGGATATTAACTGGGAAACAGAAACCTGTGAAACCCATAAAGGCAACAGGTTTCTGCTAATAACCAAGAAAAATTATCTTTCACAATTGGTGCAGAATCCAACCCGAGGAGCAGCACTTTTAGACCTAATACTATCTAATAGACCTGACAGAATAACAAATCTGCAGGTGGTTGGGCATTTAGGAAATAGCGACCACAATATTGTGCAGTTTCACCTGTCTTTCACTAGGGGGACTTGTCAGGGAGTCACAAAAACATTGAACTTTAGGAAGGCAAAGTTTGAACAGCTTAGAGATGCCCTTAATCTGGTAGACTGGGACAATATCCTCAGAAATGAGAATACAGATAATAAATGGGAAATGTTTAAGAACATCCTAAATAGGCAGTGTAAGCGGTTTATACCTTGTGGGAATAAAAGGACTAGAAATAGGAAAAACCCAATGTGGCTAAACAAAGAAGTAAGACAGGCAATTAACAGTAAAAAGAAAGCATTTGCACTACTAAAGCAGGATGGCACCATTGAAGCTCTAAAAAACTATAGGGAGAAAAATACTTTATCTAAAAAACTAATTAAAGCTGCCAAAAAGGAAACAGAGAAGCACATTGCTAAGGAGAGTAAAACTAATCCCAAACTGTTCTTCAACTATATCAATAGTAAAAGAATAAAAACTGAAAATGTAGGCCCCTTAAAAAATAGTGAGGAAAGAATGGTTGTAGATGACGAGGAAAAAGCTAACATATTAAACACCTTCTTCTCCACGGTATTCACGGTGGAAAATGAAATGCTAGGTGAAATCCCAAGAAACAATGAAAACCCTATATTAAGGGTCACCAATCTAACCCAAGAAGAGGTGCGAAACCGGCTAAATAAGATTAAAATAGATAAATCTCCGGGTCCGGATGGCATACACCCACGAGTACTAAGAGAACTAAGTAATGTAATAGATAAACCATTATTTCTTATTTTTAGTGACTCTATAGCGACAGGGTCTGTTCCGCAGGACTGGCGCATAGCAAATGTGGTGCCAATATTCAAAAAGGGCTCTAAAAGTGAACCTGGAAATTATAGGCCAGTAAGTCTAACCTCTATTGTTGGTAAAATATTTGAAGGGTTTCTGAGGGATGTTATTCTGGATTATCTCAATGAGAATAACTGTTTAACTCCATATCAGCATGGGTTTATGAGAAATCGCTCCTGTCAAACCAATCTAATCAGTTTTTATGAGGAGGTAAGCTATAGACTGGACCACGGTGAGTCATTGGACGTGGTATATCTCGATTTTTCCAAAGCGTTTGATACCGTGCCGCACAAGAGGTTGGTACACAAAATGAGAATGCTTGGTCTGGGGGAAAATGTGTGTAAATGGGTTAGTAACTGGCTTAGTGATAGAAAGCAGAGGGTGGTTATAAATGGTATAGTCTCTAACTGGGTCGCTGTGACCAGTGGGGTACCGCAGGGGTCAGTATTGGGACCTGTTCTCTTCAACATATTCATTAATGATCTGGTAGAAGGTTTACACAGTAAAATATCGATATTTGCAGATGATACAAAACTATGTAAAGCAGTTAATACAAGAGAAGATAGTATTCTGCTACAGATAGATCTGGATAAGTTGGAAACTTGGGCTGAAAGGTGGCAGATGAGGTTTAACAATGATAAATGTAAGGTTATACACATGGGAAGAGGGAATCAATATCACCATTACACACTGAACGGGAAACCACTGGGTAAATCTGACAGGGAGAAGGACTTGGGGATCCTAGTTAATGATAAACTTACCTGGAGCAGCCAGTGCCAGGCAGCAGCTGCCAAGGCAAACAGGATCATGGGGTGCATTAAAAGAGGTCTGGATACACATGATGAGAGCATTATACTGCCTCTGTACAAATCTCTAGTTAGACCGCACATGGAGTACTGTGTCCAGTTTTGGGCACCGGTGCTCAGGAAGGATATAATGGAACTAGAGAGAGTACAAAGGAGGGCAACAAAATTAATAAAGGGGATGGGAGAACTACAATACCCAGATTAGCGAAATTAGGATTATTTAGTCTAGAAAAAAGACGACTGAGGGGCGATCTAATAACCATGTATAAGTATATAAGGGGACAATACAAATATCTCGCTGAGGATCTGTTTATACCAAGGAAGGTGACGGGCACAAGGGGGCATTCTTTGCGTCTGGAGGAGAGAAGGTTTTTCCACCAACATAGAAGAGGATTCTTTACTGTTAGGGCAGTGAGAATCTGGAATTGCTTGCCTGAGGAGGTGGTGATGGCGAACTCAGTCGAGGGGTTCAAGAGAGGCCTGGATGTCTTCCTGGAGCAGAACAATATTGTATCATACAATTATTAGGTTCTGTAGAAGGACGTAGATCTGGGGATTTATTATGATGGAATATAGGCTGAACTGGATGGACAAATGTCTTTTTTCGGCCTAACTATGTTACTATGTTACTATGTTAGAATTGCAGGTGTGCTGTGAGCGCCGACCACAGGGTGGCGCTCACAGCCACCGGTGATCAGTAACCATAGAGGCAATACCTCTATGGTTACTATTCTGAAGCATCGGCGACCCCCGATCATGTGACGGGGGTCGGCGATGACGTCATTTCCGGCCGCCCGGCCGGAAGCGGTAGTTAAATGCCGCTGTCTGCGTTTGCCAGCGGCATTTAACTAGTTAATAGGCGCTGACATGTCCCGGCTTTTATGCGGGCTCGCCGCGGAGCCCTGCATCAAAGCAGGGGATCTGACCTCAGACATACTATCCCGTCCGAGGTCAGAAAAGGGTTAAGGTACCGTCACACGGAACAACTTAACGAAATCGATTGCGATCCGTGACGTTGCAGCGTTCTGGATAGCGATATAGTTATGTTTGACACGCAGCAGCGATCTGGTTCCTGCTGTGACATCGTTGGTCGGAGCAGAAAGGCCAGAACTTTATTTCGTCGCTGGATCTCCAGCAGACATCGCTGAATCGGCGTGTGTGACCCCGATTCAGCGATGTCTTCACTGGTAACCAGGGTAAACATCGGGTTACTAAGCGCAGGGACACGCTTAGTAACCCAATATTTACCCTGGTTACCAGTGTAATTTAAAAAAAAAAAAAACACTACATACTTACATGGTCTGTCCCCCTGCGTTCTGCTTCCCTGCACTCCTCCTGCATCCTGTGTCAGCACCGGCTGGCCGTAAAGCAGAGCACAGCGGTAACGTCACCGCTCTGCTTTAAGGCCGGCGCTTACACAGTGCAGGGAAGCAGAACGCCGGGGGACGCGACAGACACCGGAATGTAAGTATGTATTTTTTTTTTTTTTACATTTACACTGGTAACCAGGGTAAACATCGTGTTACTAAGCGCGGCCCTGCGCTTAGTAACCCGATGTTTACCCTAGTTACCCAGGGACCTCGGCATCGTTGGTCGCTGGAGAGCTGTCTGTGTGGCAGCTCTCCAGCGACCACACAGCGACGCTGCAGCGATCGGCATCGTTGTCTAGATCGCTGAGGCGTTGCTAAATGTGACGGTACCTTTAATTGCATTAAAGTTTATCTGTACAGACGGTCTGCAGATAAGATTTAACAATCAATAAAAACGGAAATAAATTTGCGTACACAACGAGGGATTCAAAAAGACAAAATGTGTATTACATAGAAAGGTTATGTGGAAACATACATATAAAACATACACAAGAAAAATTGCACTAAATCCCAATTGGACCTATACTATATTGCCCTAGACTGTATAGCGGTAAAAAGCAATACTATAGGGGGTATGCCTGAACTGAATGTTATAGATCTATATAACGACGAGCATATCAAGGAGGCTAGTGCCAAAAATGAATAAATAAATTAAGCCAGTATGACTATGGATAACAAATTTCAAGTGAGATAAGCTGGTTAAGACAATTATGAGCGCTCATGGATCAGAGTCTGAGAGAAGTATATAGTTTGTCACAAGCAAGGGCTTCCCGCAAATCAAATGAGAAGCTGTTAAGTCTACTTCATTGAGAGTACATATGTCGAAAAAAGCAAAAAAACATGAAAGAAGCAGCCCTGGCCGGTGGCAAAGCTTCAGTGAAAAAAATAAAGGACAGGGCTGCACGCTACAGACAGATTAGACCGGGTCGGAAATCTGCTGTGTGCACGCCGCCTGTTACCTGTAGTTGGAGCTCACGTCTTGAAAGAAGAAGAGGCGATGTCCCTTCTGTGGTGCTGCAGGTCTCCGGCGTCCTGTGGTTATTCCCGGCTTCTGAACATAGTCACTTACTGCTTCACATGGGGATCCCTGATGAAGGAAAGCGTTCTTTCCGAAACACGTAGGATTTGGTCCTCCTCGCCACCCGTATCTTCGCATTGACAGGATTCCAAGCTGTCCCGCGGCTCCACGTGATCAGTGATGTAACGGCAGGTCCTGCTTCGTCCACCGCTTTGTGTGCACATTTGAAGCAGCAAGTGACTATGTTCAGAAGCCAGGAATAACCACAGGACGCCGGAGACCTGCAGCACCGCAGAAGGAACATCGCGGGTAGGGTTCAGGAAGGGATTATAAGGGTGTAACAGGGATACCCACCTGTGAGTGTTGTCTAGTGTAGTAGATTAATTATTGCTTGGTGTGGTTTGTTTTTAGGTTATTGGTTATTTTTAAGAGCAATTTAATAAAAATTATTTTTATGGTATTAGTTTTTTTGGTGAGACGTTGTTTACACTAATCGAGCAATATAGTGAATATACTTTTTTTAATAGCAGATAAGTGCAGCAAACTGATTTATACAGAACAAGTAGTAGCACCAATTAAGTGAGAGAAAACTACACGATTATGTATTTTTTATATAAATACTGAAATGTAAAATTAAAAATAATCAGCATAAAATGCTGCCAGACTTGCCATTTTCCCCCCTTACATAAATGAGGTCCTTACACAGCTCTATAGAAAGACAAAGATATGAATCTTGAGACTATTAAAAAAAAAAAACACAATTACTTGTGTTTTCAATAAGGGACACAACGTGACCATTAATAAAAAAAAAAAATTACTATAATTGTACTAAGAAAAACGTAAAGTTGCAAAATTTACAACGTGAAGTCAGTGATGCCATTGCAGGTTTTCCTAATCCCCTCAGAACGCGTTAATAAAGCAGTAATTTATGTACCCTAAAATAGTGTTATCAAAAACCAACTTATCCTGCAATAAACATGACCCATACTGCTACATCAATGGCAAAAAAAATTATAGCTTCTGAAATATGAGAAAAACACACAAATGAACGAGCAGCTGTTTAGACATGCGAGCGGCCACACTTCATTTATTTTACTGGGAGCTCCACTTATTTTTGTAACTCCCAGTCAAATGAATTGAGTTAATGCACGCATGTCTGACTAGCCACTCCATTCATTTCACAGGGGAGTTAGAGTTATGGAGCCCCTGTTCTTGGGATTAGAGGGGGATTCTACTTATGCCCACCTCCGATCACAGGAACAGGGCCTCTAAATCTCACCGCACCCAGAAATAAATCATAGTAGTTGATGGGGTATGCAGCTGCTCAATTGTAACAGCCAGCTCACAGCAGATTTTTCCAAGCAGAATTTTGGAAAGGACAGGTCTTTTTGGCACTGCTAAAACCCACTGTTCTGCAATCGCTGTCTCCCATAGAAATGAATGGGAAGAAAGAAGGAAGCAGCCATTGTAGATATTCATCAAAATATCAGCTTTCCACGCCAGACTTCTGCTTGATCAGTAGTGTGAACTGGCTCTAATTATACCATATGTTGTGAATAGGGGTTAAGTATTCGGTTAATACAATACCCCCTTAAGACAGGAGATGCCTGCAATAAGACATTTGCCTGTCTTATCTATTGCATTATTTCTGTGCTGTGTTGTGTATAAATATGTGATTCTTCAGATTTTGTATTAGTCTTTGCCTGATGAAGAGACCTGTGTAGTCTCATAGTAACATAGTAACATAGTTAGTAAGGCCGAAAAAAGACATTTGTCCATCCAGTTCAGCCTATATTCCATCATAATAAATCCCCAGATCTACGTCCTTCTACAGAACCTAATAATTGTATGATACAATATTGTTCTGCTCCAGGAAGACATCCAGGCCTCTCTTGAACCCCTCGACTGAGTTCGCCATCACCACCTCCTCAGGCAAGCAATTCCAGATTCTCACTGCCCTAACAGTAAAGAATCCTCTTCTATGTTGGTGGAAAAACCTTCTCTCCTCCAGACGCAAAGAATGCCCCCTTGTGCCCGTCACCTTCCTTGGTATAAACAGATCCTCAGCGAGATATTTGTATTGTCCCCTTATATACTTATACATGGTTATTAGATCGCCCCTCAGTCGTCTTTTTTCTAGACTAAATAATCCTAATTTCGCTAATCTATCTGGGTATTGTAGTTCTCCCATCCCCTTTATTAATTTTGTTGCCCTCCTTTGTACTCTCTCTAGTTCCATTATATCCTTCCTGAGCACCGGTGCCCAAAACTGGACACAGTACTCCATGTGCGGTCTAACTAGGGATTTGTACAGAGGCAGTATAATGCTCTCATCATGTGTATCCAGACCTCTTTTAATGCACCCCATGATCCTGTTTGCCTTGGCAGCTGCTGCCTGGCACTGGCTGCTCCAGGTAAGTTTATCATTAACTAGGATCCCCAAGTCCTTCTCCCTGTCAGATTTACCCAGTGGTTTCCCGTTCAGTGTGTAATGGTGATATTGATTCCCTCTTCCCATGTGTATAACCTTACATTTATCATTGTTAAACCTCATCTGCCACCTTTCAGCCCAAGTTTCCAACTTATCCAGATCTATCTGTAGCAGAATACTATCTTCTCTTGTATTAACTGCTTTACATAGTTTTGTATCATCTGCAAATATCGATATTTTACTGTGTAAACCTTCTACCAGATCATTAATGAATATGTTGAAGAGAACAGGTCCCAATACTGACCCCTGCGGTACCCCACTGGTCACAGCGACCCAGTTAGAGACTATACCATTTATAACCACCCTCTGCTTTCTATCACTAAGCCAGTTACTAACCCATTTACACACATTTTCCCCCAGACCAAGCATTCTCATTTTGTGTACCAACCTCTTGTGCGGCACGGTATCAAACGCTTTGGAAAAATCGAGATATACCACGTCCAATGACTCACCGTGGTCCAGTCTATAGCTTACCTCTTCATAAAAACTGATTAGATTGGTTTGACAGGAGCGATTTCTCATAAACCCATGCTGATATGGAGTTAAACAGTTATTCTCATTGAGATAATCCAGAATAACATCCCTCAGAAACCCTTCAAATATTTTACCAACAATAGAGGTTAGACTTACTGGCCTATAATTTCCAGGTTCACTTTTAGAGCCCTTTTTGAATATTGGCACCACATTTGCTATGCGCCAGTCCTGCGGAACAGACCCTGTCGCTATAGAGTCACTAAAAATAAGAAATAATGGTTTATCTATTACATTACTTAGTTCTCTTAGTACTCGTGGGTGTATGCCATCCGGACCCGGAGATTTATCTATTTTAATCTTATTTAGCCGGTTTCGCACCTCTTCTTGGGTTAGATTGGTGACCCTTAATATAGGGTTTTCATTGTTTCTTGGGATTTCACCTAGCATTTCATTTTCCACCGTGAATACCGTGGAGAAGAAGGTGTTTAATATGTTAGCTTTTTCCTCGTCATCTACAACCATTCTTTCCTCACTATTTTTTAAGGGGCCTACATTTTCAGTTTTTATTCTTTTACTATTGATATAGTTGAAGAACAGTTTGGGATTAGTTTTACTCTCCTTAGCAATGTGCTTCTCTGTTTCCTTTTTGGCAGCTTTAATTAGTTTTTTAGATAAAGTATTTTTCTCCCTATAGTTTTTTAGAGCTTCAATGGTGCCATCCTGCTTTAGTAGTGCAAATGCTTTCTTTTTACTGTTAATTGCCTGTCTTACTTCTTTGTTTAGCCACATTGGGTTTTTCCTATTTCTAGTCCTTTTATTCCCACAAGGTATAAACCGCTTACACTGCCTATTTAGGATGTTCTTAAACATTTCCCATTTATTATCTGTATTCTCATTTCTGAGGATATTGTCCCAGTCTACCAGATTAAGGGCATCTCTAAGCTGTTCAAACTTTGCCTTCCTAAAGTTCAATGTTTTTGTGACTCCCTGACAAGTCCCCCTAGTGAAAGACAGGTGAAACTGCACAATATTGTGGTCGCTATTTCCTAAATGCCCAACCACCTGCAGATTTGTTATTCTGTCAGGTCTATTAGATAGTATTAGGTCTAAAAGTGCTGCTCCTCGGGTTGGATTCTGCACCAATTGTGAAAGAATTTTTCTTGGTTATTAGCAGAAACCTGTTGCCTTTATGGGTTTCACAGGTTTCTGTTTCCCAGTTAATATCCGGGTAGTTAAAGTCCCCCATAACCAGGACCTCATTATGGGTTGCAGCTTCATCTATCTGCTTTAGAAGTAGACTTTCCATGCTTTCTGTTATATTTGGGGGTTTGTAACAGACCCCAATGAGAATTTTGTTACCATTTTTCCCTCCATGAATTTCAACCCATATGGACATCCTCATTCCCTTCGCTAATATCCTCCCTTAAAGTGGACTTTAGACAAGACTTTACATAGAGACAAACCCCTCCTCCTCTCCGATTTTTACGATCCTTTCTAAACAGACTGTAACCCTGTAAGTTAACTGCCCAGTCATAGCTTTCATCTAACCATGTCTCGGTTATTCCCACTATGTCAAAGTTACCTGTAGATATTTCTGCTTCTAGTTCTTCCATCTTGTTTGTCAGGCTTCTGGCGTTTGCGAGCATGCAGTTTAGAGGATTTTGTTTTGTTCCAATCTCCTCACTGTGGATTGTTTTAGAAATGTTCTTACCTCCCTTCTGAGTATGTTTTCCTGGGTCGTCTTTGTTCGAGTCTAATGTTTTTCTTCCCGTCCCCTCTTCTTCTAGTTTAACGCCCTCCTGATGAGTGTAGCGAGTCTTCTGGCGAATGTGTGTTTCCCAGGTTTGTTGAGGTGTAGTCCGTCTCTGGCGAGGAGTCCATCATACCAGTAATTCACACCGTGGTCCAGGAATCCAAATCCTTGTTGTCTGCACCATCGTCTTAGCCAGTTGTTTGCATCAAGGATCCTGTTCCATCTCCTGGTGCCATGCCCATCTACTGGAAGGATAGAAGAAAAAACTACCTGTGCATCCAGTTCCTTTACTTTCTTCCCCAACTCTTCAAAGTCCTTGCAGATTGTCGGTAGGTCCTTCCTTGCCGTGTCATTGGTGCCAACATGTATCAGAAGAAATGGGTGGACGTCCTTGGAGCTGAAGAGCTTTGGTATCCTATCGGTCACATCTTTGATCATCGCACCTGGAAGGCAGCATACTTCTCTTGCAGTTATGTCCGGTCTGCAGATGGCAGATGTCTCGAAAGCTTGCAATTTGTTACCTTTTTTAATGATTAATTGAAAATATGGTATCAACCACCGAGGACTCCAATCTAAATATTATTGAAGGCAGGCAGCAGACTGCCACAAACTTCACAATGCACAAGCAAGGAGGGGGGTATCACAAGAAGAGTAGAGGGTGGCAGGCAGGTCAGATGGGTGAACAGGAGGGTGCGCGTACCTTAGCTTTCGGGCCCTCAACTCAGGCATTTGTGCCTAATGGCATCCTTGACTGGACCACACAATATGCCACTGATTGTAAGCAGGTCCCTTGGATTGAATTCTGTGTTACACTGTAGTGCGATATTCTTTGTACATGTGACCAATTATGAAGTTCTGCAGAATATGTTGGCACTTTCAATTGTATTCCTAATAGCCTGGCATACATAGATCCTGTATCATTTTGGATAGTACACTTTTCAGCTAAGTCATACACTTGTCAAAGCCTCAAACTTCCATCAAGAGTCTAAAAATGGGTTACATACCACAAGCATGGCAGCCCCTATACACTAGTACTTGGTGGCAAAGAGTTCCAAGAAATACAAACATGGTCAATGTTGAAACAGAAGCAAGCAAAATACACAAAACTCTTTATTCTAATATTTTTATACAATTCTAAAAAAAATTTTTATATATAAATATAAACAGGTTTTTCAAAACATTCAGAATATGGAATTGCCTCAAAGAACCAATGGGCTATTTTAAAGGCCTGCTAGACAAGCACTGCCAGTTAACCCCAGACATGTGCACAATATCCATTTGCAACACACAATTTAGAAAAAACACTGGTGAGGGGAAAAACAAACAAAAACAACTTCTTGCATGGTGGACTAAAGGTGTTATCCAGCCCATTAAATCACTTCATCGAATGTCATTCAGAATCACTACAGTCTCCAAACAAGATTTCAACTTCTTCAGGACAACTAAAGCCATGCTCAAAGCAATCTTCAATGATAGCAAGGGTTAGAGCACACTGCAGAAAGTCGTCTTCATCTTCACTGAAGTCTTCTTCACATATTCCCACCAGCTGAGAATAGGACTGTAAAAGTTTGAAATACAGAATTTTAAAGTGTGGTCTAGCATAATCACTTATTTTTCCATATGAACCAGAAATCAATATATCTGTCCATGGGCTGTATTTGATATTGTTATTCAATCTTATATACTTCAAAAGCTAACAACCCCTGGACAGCTGTAGCACTGCTTTTGAGATAAGGGGGCATATTATGGGGGAGGGCAAGGAAGCAAAAAAAAAAAAAAAAAAGCGCACTCTAAGTTGTCCATTACTTGGACAAGTTCTTCTCATACCCCTCGCTTGGCCAACATAAAATAAAACCTATACTAGTCTCCCATGCTGGAACCATTTCTGCAGTGTCTGTATTCACTCACTTGGGGCACACGTGCTGCTGTGACACACAACGCCAGTTCCCAATAAGCGGTGGTGTCAATGTTGCAGCCTCCTGCCGAATTGAGCAGCAAGAGGAAGTCAAATCAGCTGCAACCTATACTTTCACTTAATGTTAGATTTGTGGAAGGCGGGGACAGTGACACCAGCGCTGATTGGGTGCCGGCATCAAGTCATACAGCCGCATGGGGGCCCTGGGAATGGGAGTGGAGTACAAGCTTTATTATTTTATGGGGGCCAAACATTTTGATCAAGAAAGGGTTGTCCTAGTAGTGAACAACCCCTTTGGGGGAACGTACCCTGAAGCATCCACGTCTCTCACAGTCAGTAACTGCTGCGGGTTGGATGCTGCGTACCAGTGGCGTAACTACCGCAGTCGCAGCGGTCGCCACTGCGACGGGGCCCGGCAGGTCAGGGGCCCGCCGCCCGGCAGGTCAGAGGCACCGGCCGACACCATGTTGCAGTGCAGGAGATCCCTCCCGCACGGCAATAGTCCGAGGCGAATCTAGGGGGGGGGCAGAGCGCAGCGTCTCCCCCGGCAGCTGCATTCTGCCGCCCCCCGCACTGGGAGTCGGCTGTTCTCTGCGCCGACTGTCAAGCTGACAACCGGCACAGAGAAGCTGCAGAGCGCCGACTCCCAATGTGAGCAGAGGTGGAGGGGAGCCCCTGCAGAGTGGCTTCGGCAGGCAGGGAGAAATCCCTGCAGCGCCGCTGCCCAGCGATCTGTCTTCCTGCTTCCTCTCACACAGACGCACCGCTGGATGGCGTCAGAGGAAGGCGATGAGATGCTGTGGCAGAGCGTGAGGAGAGGTGTGTGTGTGTGTGTGTGTGTGTGTGTGTGTGTGTGTGTGTGTGTGTGTGTGTGTAGAAGGAGGAGAGGGCAAGGATGGGGATGGTGGTGGAATGGGCGAGGATGGGGATGGTGGTGGAGGAGGAAATGGAAGTGGTGGAATGGGCAAGGATGGGGATGGTGGTGGAGGAGAAAATGATGGAAGTGGTGGAATGGGCAAGGATGGGGATGGTGGTGGAGGAGGAAGAAATGATGGAAGTGGTGGAATGGGCAAGGATGGAGGTGGAGGAGGAAATGATGGAAGTGGTGGAATGGGCAAGGATGGGGATGGTGGTGGGGGAGGAAATGATGGAAGTGGTGGAATGGGCAAGGATGGGGATGGTGGTGGAGGAGGAAATGATGGAAGTGGTGGAATAGGCAAGGAGGCGTATCTAGGGCAGTGGCGTATCTAGGGGGGGGGGGCAGCCGGGGCATGTAGGGAATTAATTAATAGGGAATTAATTAATAGGGAAAATGTGAATTTGGGTGGAAAATATTTTGGCATGGTGGGGGGGCCCCCCATTTGAAAGTTCGCACCGGGGCCCATAACTTTGTAGTTACGCCACTGCTGCGTACTATGAGTGCACTGACATCTGCGGTTTCCTTGTGGAGACGGACATGCAGCGCGTCTTTCCAGACCACAGCATGTCAATTTATCTTGCTGAGGCGTGAGTCTTTGCAAGATAAATATCACCCGTTAACTAGTTAACTGGCAGCATGTGGAGGAGTGGGCTTTTGAAAATCACGAGTCGAGGTTTCTAGAGATGCAGAAAAAAAAACAGTTTCTTTTAGCAGTTTTCATAAAATCTAAGCAATACAGTGAAGAATCAAGACCCTAGTCACTGATTTAAACTACCCTCATTTAGCAACATAATACTTAGTAAAATAGATTCATTTGAAATTAAATTAACAAATCTGTCACTATTTTGGTGTTCCCTGACAAATTAGGGATTTGTGTGAGTTAAGAATGTTCTCTTCAAGAGGCACCATTGGGGTGAATAAACTTTTTTTGCTCATAGTTCAGCAATAGTATACAGTAGTTTGTCATCTTGATATACATTATAAATAGCATGATACATTGCAAATCAATACTTTACTGGGAGGTGAAGCAATTCCATTAGCAATTGCTGCATTTTATGATCACCATGCAATTATAAAAACAGAACGTAACAAATCCCAAGGGTTTTCAGTTCTTTCTGCCTTCTTGTAGATCCATCACATAGGTTATAATATAAGCAAGGCTATATTGGTGGGGTTCGTTTACAATTAAATATACAGTACAGACCAAAAGTTTGGACACCTAATTTAAAGATTTTTCAGCAACACTCGATTCGTCCGCCTTGCTCATGCATAGCGAAACTCGTAGAATCAACAGGCAGCCCTGGCTAACCAGCCTGACCAAAGAACTGAGATGGGCTTCCAGGGTCGCTGAATTGAGATGGAAGAGATCTCGTTCTGCTGAGCACTTCACTGCATATAAGCAGTCCCTCGCCAGCTTCAAGTCCACGCGCACTGCCGCAAAACAAACTTCTCATCTCTCATATCCTCCCTGACTTACAACCCTAAACAGCTCTTCAAAACACTTTCAATTCTCTACTCCGTCCCCGAGCATCTTCTCCCTCCCCTCTCATTTCTGCTGAAGAATTTCCTTTCTTTAAGCAGAAGATCGATAACAGACAAAGCTTTGGCCCGCAGCCCCCAATGCCCCTCCTCTTGACTTGTCAGCCCTGTTCCAAAGCCAGCTTCTCGACCATGACAGCTTTCCATCCTTCTGTCAAGATCACATCTCACCACTTGCATGCTTGACTCGCTCCCGTCCCACCTCATCACTAACCTCGCAAAAGTCTTCATCCCAACCATAACACAACTCTTCAACCTCTCACATACAAACTGATGCGTGTTTGAAGAATGAGGTGAAAACACAATCACACCTATCCTCCAAAAACCCTCCCTCGACCCATCCTCTGTGTCCAGCTATCACCCGATATCCCTTCTCCTTTATGCCTCAAAACTACTGGAACAGCATGTCCATCTTGAACTGTCCTCCCATCTCTCCTCCTGCTCCCTCTTTGACTGGTTACAATCTGGCTTCCGACCAGATCACTCAACTGAAACGGCCCTAACTAAAGTGACCAATGACCTAACCGCCAAGAGCAATCAACACTACTCTGTCCTCCTCCTCCTGGACCTGTCTTCTGCCTTCAACGCTGTGGACCACTCCCTACTGTTACAGATTCTCATCTCTTGGCATTACAGACTTGGCCCTATCCTGGATCTCATCATATCTAACAGACCGGACATTCAATGTCTCCTCCCACACCACCTCCTCATCTCGCCTACTGTCGGTGTTCCCCAAGGCTCAGTTCTAAGACCCCTACTCTTCTCCATCTACACCTTTGGCCTGGAAAATAGCAGTCCAAATATTAACTATAAACCGTACATATGGAGATCAAAAAAAGTGAAAATATATATATATATATATATATATATATATATATATATATATATATATATATATATATATATATATATATATATATATATATATGAAATAAAATATATATGCATAAATATCTATAAATCTATAGAGATAAATAATCATAGATCAAATAAAACAGAAGCATAATAAAGTATAAAATACCTTTATTAAATTTAATGGCAAGGGAGTGGCACTACAAAATTATGCCTGTACTTGGGAGACCAATACCAAATTTGTGCTTATTAAAAAACAATTCAATTTTTTATATGAATAATTTATATGTAAAAATATAACTATATATAAGTAGCACAAACAGAACGGACACAAACAAAAGGAAAAATAAATACAAAGAAAAAAATATATATCAGCAGAAAAAAAAAAAAAAATCAACCACTTGAACCATGATGCGTACAGCTGTGCATTCAGGGGCATATATGTATATGCAAAAAAACGACCAACACAATAGCAATCCAATAGTGCATATAACCGTGTATTCGGGGGCATATACAGTTAGGTCCATATATATTTGGACAGAGACAACATTTTTCTAATTTTGGTTATAGATATTACCACAATGAATTTTAAACAAAACAATTCAGATGCAGTTGAAGTTCAGACTTTCAGCTTTCATTTGAGGGTATCCACATTAAAATTGGATGAAGGGTTTAGGAGTTTCAGCTCCTTAACATGTGCCACCCTGTTTTTAAAAGGGACCAAAAGTAATTGGACAATTGACTCCAAGGCTATTTCATGGACAGGTGTGGGCAATCCCTTTGTTATGTAATTCTCAATTAAGCAGATAAAAGGCCTGGAGTTGATTTGAGTTGTGGTGCTTGCATTTGGAAGGTTTTGCTCTGAAGTAAACATGCGGTCAAAGGAGCTCTCTATGCAGGTGAAACAAGCCATCAGTAAGCTGAGAAAACAGAAAAAACCCATTCGAGAAATTGCTACGATATTAGGAGTGGCAAAATCTACAGTTTGGTACATCCTGAGAAAGAAAGAAAGCACTGGTGAACTCATCAATGCAAAAAGACCTGGGCGCCCACGGAAGACAACAGTGGTGGATGATCGCAGAATAATCTCCATGGTGAAGAGAAACCCTTTCACAACAGCCAACCAAGTGAACAACACTCTCCAGGAGGTAGGCGTATCAATATCCAAATCTACCATAAAGAGAAGACTGCATGAAAGTAAATACAGAGGGTTCACTGCACGGTGCAAGCCACTCATAAGCATCAAGAATAAAAAGGCTACACTGCACTTTGCTAACAAACATCTAAAAAAGCCAGCACAGTTCAGGAAGAACATTCTTTGGACAGATGAAACCAAGATCAACCTCTACCAGAATAATTGGAAGAGAAAAAATATGGTGAAGACGTGGTACAGCTCATGATCCAAAGGAAACCACATCATCTGTAAAACACAGCGGAAGCAGTGTGATGGCTTGGGCATGCATGGCTGCCAGTGGCACTGGGTCACTAGTGTTTATGATGTGACACAGGACAGAAGCAGCCAAATGAATTCTGAGGTTTTCAGAGCCATACTGTGTGCTCAGATCCAGCCAAATGCAGCAAAACTGATTGGTCGTCATTTCATACTACAGATGGACAATGACCCAAAACATAAAGCCAAAGCAACCCTGGAGTTTATTAAAGCAAAGAAGTGGAATATTCTTGAATGGCCAAGTCAGTCACCTGATCTCAACCCAATTGAGCATGCATTTCACTTGTTAAAGACTAAACTTCAGACAGAAAGGCCCACAAACAAACAGCAACTGAAAACCACCGCAGTGAAGGCCTGGCAGAGCATCAAAAAGGAGGAAACACTGCGTCTGGTGATGTCCATGAGTTCAAGACTTCAGGTAGTCATTGCCAACAAAGGGTTTTCAATCAAGTACTAAAAATGAACATTTTATTTAAAATTATTGAATCTGTCCAATTACTTTGGGTCCTTTTAAAAACAGGGTGGCACATGTTAAGGAGCTGAAACTCCTAAACCCTTCATCCAATTTTAATGTGGATACCCTCAAATGAAAGCTGAAGGTCTGAACTTCAACTGCATCTGAATCGTTTTAGTTAAAATTCATTGTGGTAATGTCTATAACCAAAATTAGAAAAATGTTGTCTCTGTCCAAATATATATATATGGACCTAACTGTATGTACAGTATGTGCGAAAAATAGCAAGCAAATAGTGCATGCAACAGTGCAATCAAAGATATAGATGACCATCTGCGGTAAAACAATATGTTCAAAGTCGCTAAAAAAGTAAAAAAAAAAAAAAGTATATATATATATATATATATATATATATATATATATATATATATATATATATATATATATATATATATATACATATACATATACATACACACACAGTGCCTACAAGTAGTATTCAACCCCCTGCAGATTTAGCAGGTTTACACATTTGGAATTAACTTGGCATTGTGACATTTGGACTGTAGATCAGCCTGGAAGTGTGAAATGCACTGCAGCAAAAAAGAATGTTATTTCTTTGTTTATTTTTTTTTTTAAATTGTGAAAAGTCTTTTCAGAGGGTCATTTATTATTCAACCCCTCAACCCACCAGAATTCTGTTTGGTTCCCCTAAAGTATTAAGAAGTAGTTCAGGCACAAAAAACAATGAGCTTCACATGTTTGGATTAATTATCTCTTTTTCCAGCCTTTTCTGACTATTTAAGACCCTCCCCAAACTTGTGAACAGCAATCATACATGGTCAACATGGGAAAGACAAAGGAGCATTCCAAGGCCATCAGAGACTAGATCGTGGAGGGTCACAAGGCTGGCAAGGGGTACAAAACCCTTTCCAAGGAGTTGGGCCTACCTGTCTCCACTGTTGGGAGCATCATCCGGAAGTGGAAGGCTTATGGAACTACTGTTAGCCTTCCACGGCCTGGACAGCCTTTGAAAGTTTCCTCCCATGCCGAGGCCAGGCTTGTCTGAAGAGTCAAGGCTAACTCAAGGACAACAAGGAAGGAGCTCCGGGAAGATCTCATGGCAGTGGGGACATTGGAACGGAGACCATTGCGGTGGAGTACGTTACTTATGGTATTGACTGAAACCAGACGAGACCGTAAGGTACCTTTACTTTCAAAGCGTCATGTCAAGGCTCGTCTACAGTTTGCTCATGATCACTTGGAGGACTCAGACTGACTGGTTCAAGGTTCTCTGGTCTGATGAGACCAAGATCGAGATCCTTGGTGCCAACCACACACGTGACCGTTTGGAGACTGGATGGCACTGCATACGACCCCAAGAATACCATCCCTACAGTCAAGCATGGTGGTGGCAGCATCATGCTGTGGGGCTGTTTCTCAGCCAAGGGGCCTGGCCATCTGGTCCACATCCATGGGAAGATGGATAGCACGGCCTACCTGGAGATTTTGGCCAAGAACCTCCGCTCCTCCATCAAGGATCTTAAGATGGGTCGTCATTTCATCTTGCAACAAGACAACGACCCAAAGCACACAGCAAAGAAAACCAAGGCCTGGTTCAAGAGGCAAAAAAATCAAGGTGTTGCAGTGGCCTAGTCAGTCTCCTGACCTTAACCCAATTGAAAACTTGTGGAAGGAGCTCAAGATTAAAGTCCACATGAGACACCCAAAGAACCTAGATAACTTGGAGAAGATCTGCATGGAGGCGTGGGCCAAGATAACTCCAGAGACCTGTGCCGGCCTGATCAGGTCTTATAAAAGACGATTATTAGCTGTAATTGCAAACAAAGGTTATTCCACAAAATATTAAACCTAAGGGTTGAATAATAATTGACCCACACTTTTATGTTTAAAATTTATAAAAATTTAACTGAGCAACAAAACTTTTTGGTTTGTAAGATTTATGCATCTGTTAATAAATCCTGCTCTTGTTTGAAGTTTGAAGGCTCTAACTTATTTGCATCTTATTAAACCTGCTAAATCTGCAGGGGGTTGAATACTACTTGTAGGCACTGTACATACACACTACAGCCCAAAAGTTTGGACACACCTCATTTAAAGATTTTTCTGTATTTTCATGACTATGAAAATTGTACATTCACAATTCTTCAAGGTAGCCACTTTTAGATTTGATGACTGCTTTGCACACTCTTGGAATTCTCTTGATGAGCTTCAAGAAGTGGTCACCGGGAATGGTTTTCACTTCACAGGTGTGCCCGGTCAGGTTTAATAAGTGGGATTTCTTGCCTTATAAATGGGGTTGGCACCATCAGTTGTGTTGAGCAGAAGTCTAGTGGATACACAGCTGATAGCCCTACTGAATAGACTGTTAGAATTTGTATTATGGCAAGAAAAAGCAGCTAAGTAAAGAAAAACGAGTGGCCATCATTACTTTAAGAAATGAAGGTCAGTCAGTCCGACAAATTGGGAAAAAACTTTGAAAGTGTCCCCAAGTGCAGTGGCAAAAACCATCAAGCGCTACAAAGAAACTTGCTCACATGAGGATCGCCCCAGAAAGGAAGACCAAGAGTCACCTCTGCTTCTGAGGATAAGTTTATGCAAGTCACCAGCCTCAGAAATCGCAGGTTAACAGCAGCTCAGATTAGAGACCAGGTCAATGCCACACAGAGTTCTAGCAGCAGACACATGTCTACAACAACTTTTAAGAGGAGACTTTGTGCAGCAGGCCTTCATGGTAAAATAGCTGCTAGCAAACCACTGCCAAGGACAGGCAACAAGCAGAAGAGACTTGTTTGGGCTAAAGAACACAAGGAATGGACATTAGACCAGAGGAAATCTGTGCTTTGGTCTGATGAGTCCAAATTTGAGATCTTTGGTTCCAACCACCGTGTCTTTGTGCGACACAGAAAATGTGAACACATGAACTCCACAGTGGGAACCAGGCATGTAAAGCATGTAGGAGGAGGTGTGATGGTGTGGGGATGCTTTGCTGGTGACACTGTTGGGGATTTATTCAAAATAGAAGGCATACTGAACCAGCATGGCTACCACAGCATCTTGCAGTGGCATGCTTATTCCATCCGGTTTGCGTTTAGTTGGACCATCATTTATTTTTCAACAGGACAATGACCCCAAACACACTTCCAGGCTGTGTAAGGGCTCTTTGACCAAGAAGGAGAGTGATGGGGTGCTGCGCCAGATGACCTGGCCTCCAGTCACCAGACCTAAACCCAATCGAGATGGTTTGGGGTGAGCTGGACCGCAGAGTGAAGGAAAAAGGGCCAACAAGTGCTAAGCATCTCTGGGAACTCCTTCAAGATTGTTGGAAGACCATTCCCGGTGACTACCTCTTGAAGCTCATCAAGAGAATGCCAAGAGTGTGCAAAGCAGTCATCAAAGCAAAAGGTGGCTACTTTGAAGAACCTAGAATATAAGACATATTTTCAGTTGTTTCACACTTTTTTGTTAAGTATATAATTCCACATGTGTTAATTCATAGTTTTGATGCTTTCAGTGTGAATGTGCAATTTTCATAGTCATGAAAATACAGAAAAATCTTTAAATGAGAAGGTGTGTCCAAACTTTTGAGATCTATATCTATAGATATCTATATCTATATCTATAGATATCTCTCTCTCTATCTCTCTCTCTATCTCTCTCTCTATCTCTCTCTCTATCTCTCTCTCTATCTCTCTCTCTATCTCTCTCTCTATCTCTCTCTCTATCTCTCTCTCTATCTCTCTCTCTATCTCTCTCTCTATCTCTCTCTCTATCTCTCTCTCTATCTCTATCTCTCTCTCTATCTCTCTCTCTATCTCTATCTCTCTCTCTATCTCTCTCTCTCTCTCTCTCTCTATATCTATATCTATCTATAATTTTTTTGCACTTGTGCACTTTTTTTGCAATTTTGCATATATTGTTTTACCGCACATGGTCATCTATATCTTTGATTGCACTGTTGCATGCACTATTTGCTTGCCATTTTTGCACATACATATATGTCCCCGAATACACAGTTATATGCACTATTGGATTGCTATTGTGTAGGTCGTTTTTTTGCATATACATATATGCCCTTGAATGCACAGCTGTACGCATCATGGTTCAAGTGATTGATTTTTTTCTGCTGATATATTTTTTTCTGTGTATTTTTTTCCTTTTGTTTGTGTCCTTTCTATTTGTGCTACTTATGTATAGATATATTTTTACATATAAATTACTCATAAAAAAAATGGTTTTTAATAAGCACAAATTTGGTATGTCTCCAAGTACATGCACAATTTTGTAGTGCCACTCCCTTACCATAAAATTTATTATAAAATATCAAAAATGGAATATATATATATATATATATATATATACATATACATACATACATACATACATACATACATACATACATACATACATACATACATACATATATATATACACACACACACACACACACAGGTCCTTCTCAAAAAATTAGCATATAGTGTTAAATTTCATTATTTACCATAATGTAATGATTACAATTAAACTTTCATATATTATAGATTCATTATCCACCAACTGAAATTTGTCAGGTCTTTTATTGTTTTAATACTGATGATTTTGGCATACAACTCCTGATAACCCAAAAAACCTGTCTCAATAAATTAGCATATCAAGAAAAGGTTCTCTAAACGACCTATTACCCTAATCTTCTGAATCAACTAATTAACTCTAAACACATGCAAAAGATACCTGAGGCTTTTATAAACTCCCTGCCTGGTTCATAAAGGTACCGTCACACTTAGCGACGCTGCAGCGATACCGACAACAATCCGGATCGCTGCAGCGTCGCTGTTTGGTCGCTGGAGAGCTGTCACACGGACCGCTCTCCAGCGACCAACGATGCCGGTAACCAGGGTACACATCGGGTAACTAAGCGCAGGGCCGCGCTTAGTAACCCGATGTTTACCCTGGTTACCATCCTAAAAGTAAAAAAAACCAAACACTACATACTTGCCTACAGCCGTCTGTCCTCCAGCGCTGTGCTCTGCACTCCTCCTGTACTGTCTGTGTGAGCACAGCGGCCGGAAAGCAGAGCGGTGACGTCACCGCTCTGCTTTCCGGCTGACCGACGCTCACAGCCAGTACAGGAGGAGAGCAGAGCACAGCGCTGGAGGACAGACAGCTGTAGGTAAGTATGTAGCGTTTGTTTTTTTACTTTTAGGATGGTAACCAGGGTAAACATCGGGTTACTAAGTGCGGCCCTGCGCTTAGTTACCCGATGTTTACCCTGGTTACCAGGGAAGACATCGCTGAATCGGTGTCACACACGCCGATTCAGCGATGTCTACGGGGAGTCCAGCGACGAAATAAAGTTCTGGACTTTCTTCCCCGACCAGCGACAGCACAGCAGGGGCCTGATCGCTGCTGCCTGTCACACTGGACGATATCGCTAGCGAGGACGCTGCAACGTCACGGATCGCTAGCGATATCGTCTAGTGTGACGGTACCTTTACTCAAAACCCCCATCATGGGTAAGACTAGCGACCTGACAGATGTCAAGAAGGCCATCATTGACACCCTCAAGCAAGAGGGTAAGACCCAGAAAGAAATTTCTCAACAAATAGGCTGTTCCCAGAGTGCTGTATCAAGGCACCTCAATGGTAAGTCTGTTGGAAGGAAACAATGTGGCAGAAAACGCTGTACAACGAGAAGAGGAGACCGGACCCTGAGGAAGATTGTGGAGAAGGACCGATTCCAGACCTTGGGGAACCTGAGGAAGCAGTGGACTGAGTCTGGTGTGGAAACATCCAGAGCCACCGTGCACAGGCGTGTGCAGGAAATGGGCTACAGGTGCCGCATTCCCCAGGTAAAGCCACTTTTGAACCATAAACAGCGGCAGAGGCGCCTGACCTGGGCTACAGAGAAGCAGCACTGGACTGTTGCTAAGTGGTCCCAAGTACTTTTTTCTGATGAAAGCAAATTTTGCATGTCATTCGGAAATCAAGGTGCCAGAGTCTGGAGGAAGACTGGGGAGAAGGAAATGCCAAAATGCCTGAAGTCCAGTTTCAAGTACCCACAGTCAGTGATGGTGTGGGGTGCCATGTCAGCTGCTGGTGTTGGTCCACTGTGTTTCATCAAGGGCAGGGCCAATGCAGCTAGCTATCAGGAGATTTTGGAGCACTTCATGCTTCCATCGGCTGAAATGCTTTATGGAGATGAAGATTTCATTTTTCAGCACGACCTGGCACCTGCTCACAGTGCCAAAACCACTGGTAAATGGTTTACTGACCATGGTATTACTGTGCTCAATTGGCCTGCCAACTCTCCTGACCTGAACCCCATAGAGAATCTGTGGGATATTGTGAAGAGAAAGTTGAGAGACGCAAGACCCAACACTCTGGATGAGCTTAAGGCCGCTATTGAAGCATCCTGGGCCTCCATAACATCTCAGCAGTGTCACAGGCTGATTGCCTCCATGCCACGCCGCATTGAAGCAGTCATTTCTGCCAAAGGGTTCCCGACCAAGTATTGAGTGCATAACTGAACATTATTATTTGATGTTTTTTTGTTTGTTATTAAAAAACACTTTTATTTGATTGGATGGGTGAAATATGCTAATTTATTGAGACAGGTTTTTTGGGTTATCAGGAGTTGTATGCCAAAATCATCAGTATTAAAACAATAAAAGACCTGACAAATTTCAGTTGGTGGATAATGAATCTATAATATATGAAAGTTTAATTGTAATCATTACATTATGGTAAATAATGAAATTTAACACTATATGCTAATTTTTTTAGAAGGACCTGTATATATGTACATGTACATATATATATATATATATATATATATATTTTTTTTTTTTTCTTTTTTTTCTTTTAAACACGCACATACAGTTGAGTCCATATATATTTGGACAGACATTTTTCTAATTTTGGTTATAGACATTACCACAATGAATTTTAAACAAAACAATTCAGATGCAGTTGAAGTTCAAACTTTCAGCTTTCATTTTTTCATTTGAGGGTATCCACATTAAAATTGAAGGGTTTAGGAGTTTCAGCTCCTTAACATGTGCCACCCTGTTTTTAAAGGGACCAAAAGTAATAGGACAGATTAAATAATTTGAAATAAAATGTTCATTTTTAGTACTTTATTGAAAACCCTTTGTTGGCAATGACTGCCTTGAACTCATGGACATCACCAGACGCTGTGTTTCCTCCTTTTTGATGCTCTGCCAGGCCTTCACTGCGGTGGTTTTCAGTTTGTTTGTTTGTGGGCCTTTCTGTCTGAAGTTTAGTCTTTAACAAGTGAAATACATGCTCAATTGGGTTGAGATCAGGTGACTGACTTGGCCATTCAAGAATATTCCACTTCCTTGCTTTAATAAAGTCCTGGGTTGCTTTGGCTTTATGTTTTGGGTCATTGTCCATCTGGTCGTCGTTTCATACTACAATCAGTTTGGCTGCATTTGGCTGGATCTGAGCACACAGTATGGCTCTGAATACCTCAGAGTTCATTCGGCTGCTTCTGTCCTGTGTCACATCATCAATAAATACTAGTGACCCAGTGCCACTGGCTGCCATGCATGCCTAAGCTATCACACTGCCTCCTCCGTGTTTTACAGATGTGGTATGCTTTGGATCATGAGCTGTACCACGCCTTCGCCATACTTTTCTCTTTCCATCATTCTGGTAGAGGTTGATCTTTTTTTTAGCAAAGTCCAGTCTAGCCTTTTTATTCTTGATGCTTATGAGTGGCTTGCACCGTGCAGTGAACCCTCTGTATTTACTTTCATGCAGTCTTCTCTTTATGGTAGATTTGGATATTGATACGCCTACCTCCTGGAGAGATTTGTTCACTTGGTTGGCTGTTGTGAAGGGGTTTCTCTTCACCATGGAGATTATTCTGCGATCATCCACCACTGTTGTCTTCCGTGGGCGCCCAGGTCTTTTTGCATTGATGAGTTCACCAGTGCTTTCTTTCTTTCTCAGGATGTACCAAACTGTAGATTTTGCCACTCCTAATATTGTAGCAATTTCTCGGTTGGCTTTTTTCTGTTTTCACAGCTTAAGGATGGCTTGTTTCACCTGCATGGAGAGCTCCTTTGACCGCATGTTTACTTCACAGCAAAACCTTCCAAATGCAAGCACCACACCTCAAATCAACTCCAGGCCTTTTATCTGCTTAATTGATTATGACATAACGAAGGGATTGCCCACACCAGTCCATGAAATAGCCTTGGAGTCAATTGTCCAATTACTTTTGGTCCCTTTAAAAACAGGGTGGCACATGGTAAGGAGCTGAAACTCCTAAACCCTTCATCCAATTTTAATGTGGATACCCTCAAATGAAAGCTCAAAGTCTGAACTTCAACTGCATCTGAATTGTTTTGTTTAAAGGGAAGGTGCCGTGATTTTAATTTTTGTATTAATAATTATTGATTATACAATCAATTATTTTTAATACAAAATTAAATTAACTACTTTAATAGTTTTTTATTTATTGACATTTGTGTGCCACTGGGGGCTGCCATTTTGACTAGTGGGGGTGTGTGTGTCTGGGAACGACACTTGCACTCCTCACTTACGGCACACATGGACATAGGAGCCAACAGTCGGACCCCGACCGCATCTCTTACATTGAGGCCGCTTCTGCCTCTCAGCTGTGACCTGGACACGCCCACTGGGCTGCTACGTCACAGCTGTGAGAGGAGCTGTGAGAGGAGATCGCGGCCATTTTGTTTGCTGTGGGCTGCGAGGACAGAAGATGTTGAGGAGAAGCTGCTGGGAGCGAGGGTTTGGGGTAAGTATCTGCAGCATTAGCAGTGATCACAGCCTGTACTTATTACAGTACAGGCTGCGCTCACTGCCGACCTGCCCTGTGTTGCTGAAAGCTTCCTCCCTCAGTCCAGGGGCAGGAAATCCCCCAGCAGCAGCAGTGTGTCTCCCTGTACATGGAGCGTTATGTGTGCAGCACTGATCTGTGGCAACACTTCATCACCCCACACAGTGACTGTCCCTGTAGATTGCAGCCTGGAGTCTGAAGCCCCATGATTCTCTGCAGCAGGGGATCCCTCCTGGTTACAAGGGGCGGCACCCAGGCTGGCCTGTAATGGTTAACCCTTCCCTGCCTGCAGCTGTGCATGGTGCAGGGGGATCAGTGTGCAGGCAGGCAGCAGCCTGGGGGCTTCACCTATGGATCAGGTGGGAGGTCTGCACAGTGTAAAGAGGTGGACTATGGTTGGCACAGTAATAGTGTTCTAACATTTGGGCTATGGTTGGCACAAGGAAGCAGACCCAGGGGGTGATGACACTCAGCAAGCTCTAGCTGCTGTGTCACTACAAGTCCCAGCATGCCAGGACTGAGCTCCTAAGTGTTGTAGTCCTGCAGCTCCTCAGGTCTCCTGCCTGATCGTCCTACTATACAGTGCAGAGCAGAGGGCAGGTGGTCTGAGACTAGTGATCCAGGGAGCAGAAGAGGAAAGACTGAGACAGAGCCCTGACACCCACCCTAAGCTCACTGACCCACCCCATGCCCCCTGACACCCATCTCCTGCTCCCTGAAACCCACCTCAATCTCACCGACACCCCAAGCCTGCTGTCTTTCAGGACAAGCTGTGAGGATCGTCACCAGGGGCGTACATACAAATCATAGGGCGACATAGCATAAGGTCTAATTGCCCCCCCCCCCCCCAAAAAAAAAATAAATAAATAATAATTGTGGGGGTCACAGAAGGGCATAGCTCACAACTTTCCTGCCTTTACATAATAAATATACCGCCATATATATTTATTACATAATACTGCCATATTTATTACATAATGCCGCCAGATATATCTATTACATAATACTGTAATATGGACGGAACGTAATGTTGCCATATATATATTTTTTGCATACTGCTGCCATATAGATCAAACATGATGCCACCATATAATGTATATTTTTTACATAATGCTGCCATATAGACCACACTTGATGCCGCTAATTATTATTTGTGACCTGTATGATGGCATTATGTGTGATCTATATGACAGTATTATATGTAATATGTATGGTTGTATTATGTTTGATCAGTATGGTGCAATAATATAAGAACTATATGACGGGATTATATGAGAACTGTATTGTGGGATTATGTGTGATCTATCTATGTGGCAGTATTATGTGAGAATTATATGGTGGTTTTATGTGTGATCTACATGGCGGTATTATGTGTGATCTGTATGTCAGTATTATATTCAGAAAGCGGACCCATTCTAGGGTGGTTCTGGCTGAGCACCTGCACGTGGGTCTGGGGTAATAGAGGGGGCAGCATGACCTCCAGTTAGGTGTAGTCAGGGGAAGGCTGGTGAGGCAGCTGAAGAGAGGGGTCTCATTTTTATTGTTACTATATGGCTACATTTCCTTCCCAGCGTCACCCCGACTGTGCCTGTCGCCTCGCTTTCACACATCGCCAGGACAGGATCTGAGGAGGGGAATGGGGTCTGCATGCAAAGTCTGGATCAGAACAGGCCATCAATCCTCAGAAATGTTTCCTGGATTTCTGTGGAGCAGACGGTCCATCCAGGTGTGTATAAGACAGCGCTCTATGTATAATCCCTGGCTGCTCCGCGCACCAAACAGGGGGCCCCTATAGACCAGCACACTGCTCTCCTGAAATACTCTGTGCTGCTGTCACCCTGCTCCCTCCACCACATATCTCCCAGAATCCTTGCTGCCTGCCATGGTGACTGTCTACTTGTCAGTATAAGGCTATGTTCACACTTTGCAGATTCCACTGCGGATTTTTCCGCAGCAGAATTCCAAAATCCGCAGTGAAAACCGCAGCGCGTTTTCACTGCGGATTTATCGCGGTTTTTACTGCGTTTTCTTCTGCGGATTTTCAACTGCAGTTTTCTATTGGAGCAGCTGAAAATCCGCAGAAAAGAAGTGACATGCTGCGGAATGTAATCCGCAGCGTTTCCGCGCGGATTTTTCTGCAGCATGTGCACAGCGTTTTTTGTTTCCCATAGGTTTACATTGAAATGTAAACTCATGGGAAACTGCTGCGGATCCGCAGCGGTCAAATCCGCTGCGGATCCGCAGCAAAATCCGCAAAGTGTGAATATAGCCTAAGGCTGCTTTCACACTAGCGTCGGTACGGGCCTTTCACAGTGCGTCGTACTGACGCATGCTGTGAAAGAAATGCCCGACGTGGGCAGCGGAAGCAGTCTTGCGACGCTTCCGTTGCCCCATTGTAAGGTCTGGGCATGAGGGGGCGGAGTTTCGGCCGTGCATGCGCGGTCGAAAATGGTGGACTCGACGCACAAACGTTACATGCGTCGGTAATGTTAGTCTATGGGGAAAAACGCATCCTGCAGACAACTTTGCAGGATGCGTTTTTTCTCCTGAATGACGCATTGCACCGTACAGCCAAAATCGCTAGTGTGAAAGTAGCCTAAGGTTTGCCGTCCACGCTCAGTATTTGGTCAGTATTTTACCTCAGTATTTGTAAGCCAAATCAAGGAGTGGGTGATAAATGCAGAAGTGGTGCATATGTTTCTATTATACTTTTCCTCTATTTGTTCCACTCCTGGTTTTGGCTTACAAATACTGAGGTAAAATACTGACCAAATACTGATAGTGTGACGGCAGCCATACTCTGCAGTCACCAACAAAATGGCTGCTCACTGGGTCCCTGAATCTCATCCTCTCTAATCCCTTAGCAAACACCCAGAAGGGGAGGAGACATCACACACGTCAGCAGACTCCGCACATAATTACTGCAGTGCTGTAATGTGAGCTATTTGTACACTAGGTTTTTCTGAAATTTCAGCAGCTGCTCCCCCTAGTGTTGAAAAGTGGAAATTCCAAAACTTTTCAAATTATTTTTCATATTTTACTAAATTATAAACAAATGATAATATTTAAGAAAATGTAATCATTAATTCTTTACATTTTTACAATTTCTGAAAAAATTTTTTTTTTTATGGCACCTTCCCTTTAACCCCTTAATCCCATATGACGTACTATCCCGTCCAGGTGACCTGGGACTTAATTCCCATGGACGGGATAGTACGTCATATGCGATCGGCCGCGCTCACGGGGGGAGCGCGGCCGATCGCGGCCGGGTGTCAGCTGCCTATCGCAGCTGACATCCGGCACTATGTGCCAGGAGCGGTCACGGACCGCTCCCGGCACATTAACCCCCGGCACACCGCGATCAAAGATGATCGCGGTGTGCCGGCGGTGCAGGGAAGCATCGCGCAGGGAGAGGGCTCCCTGCGGGCTTCCCTGAGACGATCGGTACACGGTGATGTGCTCACCGTGTACCGAGCGTCTTCTCCCTGCAGTCCCCGGATCCAAAATGGCCGCCGGGCTGCATCCGGGTCCTGCAGGGAGCACTTCCGGGTCGCCTGCAGGCACTTGGTAACGCTGCAGCGATGAATGAGATCGCCGATCTTACAGAGTGCTGTGCACACTGTCAGATCGGTGATCTGTGATGTCCCCCCCTGGGACAAAGTGAAAAAGTAAAAAAAAAAATTTCCACACTTGTAAAAAAAAATAAAAAAAAAATTCCTAAATAAAGCAGAAAAAAAAAAATATTATTCCCATAAATACATTTCTTTACATAAAAAAAAAACAAAAAAAACAATAAAAGTACACATATTTAGTATCGCCGCGTCCGTAACGACCCGACCTATAAAACTGGCCCACTAGTTAACCCCTTCAGTGAACACCGTAAGAAAAAAAAAAAAAAACGAGCCAAAAAACAACGCTTTATTATCATAACGCTGAACAAAAAGTGGAATAACACGCGATCAAAAAGACGGATATAAATAACCATGGTACCTCTGAAAACGTCATCTTGTCCCGCAAAAAACGAGCCGCCATATAGCATCATAACCAAAAAAATAAAAAAGTTATAGTCCTGAGAATAAAGCGATGCCAAAATAATTATTTTTTCTATAAAATAGCTTTTATCGTATAAAAGCGCCAAAACATAAAAAAAATGATATAAATGAGGTATCGCTGTAATCGTACTGACCCGAAGAATAAAACTGCTTCATCAATTTTACCAAACGCGGAACGGTATAAACGCCTCCCCCAAAAGAAATTCATGAATAGCTGGTTTTTGGTCATTCTGCCTCACAAAAAAATCGGAATAAAAAGCGATCAAAAACTGTCACATGTCCGAAAATGTAACCGATAAAAACGTCAACTCGTCCCGCAAAAAACAAGACCTCACATGACTCTGTGGACCAAAATATGGAAAAATTATAGGTCTCAAAATGTGGAGACGCAAAAACTTTTTTGCTATAAAAAGCGTCTTTTAGTGTGTGACGGCTGCCAATCATAAAAATCCGATATAAAAAACTCGCTATAAAAGTAAATCAAACCCCCCTTCATCACCCCCTTAGTTAGGCTAGGTTCACATTGCGTTAATGGGTTAACGCTAACGGACAGCGTTGCACGGCGAAAATGTCACAATTAACGCCGTGCAACGGGTCCGTTAGCACAACCATTGACAGCAATGTGATTTTCGGGTGTAGCGCATCGCTACAGCGTGCCATTTTCGGCTCGCGCTAGCAAGGTGCCGTTCTTTTGTGGCGCGCCTCAGACGCTGCTTGCAGCGTCCGCGGCGCACCCGAGGTCCGATCCCCGATCTTCCAGAGCGGGGACGTTAACGCGACCACTAAACACGACACCTAAAAAGACATTGCGTTAGCGCAATCCGCTAGTGCTAAACGGATTTCCCTAATGCAATGTGAACCTAGCCTTAGGGAAAAATAATAAAATTAAAAAAAATGTATTTATTTCCATTTTCCCATTAGGGTTAGGGTTAGGGCTAGGGTTAGGGCTAGGGTTAGGGTTAGGGTTTGTATTACATTTACGGTTGGGATTAGGGTTGGGATTAGAATTAGGGGTGTGTCAGGGTTAGGTGTGTGGTTAGGGTTACAGTTGGGATTAGGGTTAGGGGTGCGTTTGGATTAGGGTTTCAGTTATAATTGGGGGTTTCCACTGTTTAGACACATCAGGGGCTCTCCAAACGCGACATGGCGTCCGATCTCAATTCCAGCCAATTCTGCATTGAAAAAGTAAAACAGTGCTCCTTCACTTCCGAGCTCTCCCGTGCGCCCAAACAGGGGTTTACCCCAACATATGGGGTATCATCGTACTCGAGACAAATTGGACAACAACTTTTTGGGTCCAAGTTCTCTTGTTATCCTTGGGAAAATAAAAATTTGGGGGGCTAAAAATCATTTTTGTGGGAAAAAAAGGATTTTTTATTTTCACGGCTCTGCGTTGTAAACTGTAGTGAAACACTTGGGGGTTCAAAGTTTTCACAACACATCTAGATAAGTTCCATGGGAGGTCTAGTTTCAATATGGGGTCACTTGTGGGTGGTTTCTACTGTTTGGGTACATCAGGGGCTCTGCAAATGCAACGTGACGCCTGCAGACCAATCCATCTAAGTCTGCATTCCAAATGGCGCTCCTTCCCTTCCGAGCTCTGCCATGCGCCCAAACAGTGGTTCCCCCCCACATATGGGGTATCAGCGTACTCAGGACAAATTGGACAACAACTTTTGGGGTCCAATTTATTATGTTACCCTTGTGAAAATACAAAACTGGGGGCTAAAAAATAATTTTTGCGAAAAAAAAAAAAAATTATTTTAACGGCTCTGCGTTATAAACTGTAGTGAAACATTTGGGGGTTCAAAGCTCTCAAAACACATCTAGATAAGTTCCTTATGGGGTCTAGTTTCCAAAATGGTGTCACTTGTGGGGGGTTTTAATGTTTAGGCACATCAGGGGCTCTCCAAACCAACATGGCGTCCCAACTTAATTCCAGTCAATTTTGCATTGAAAAGTCAAATGGCGCTCCTTCCCTTCCGAGCTCTGCTATGCACCCAAAAAGTGGTTTACCCCCACATATGGGGTATCGTCGCACTCAGGACAAATTGCACAACAACTTTTGTGGTCTAATTTCTTCTCTTACCCTTGGGAAAATAAAAAATTGGGGGCGAAAAGATCATTTTTGTGAAAAAATAAGATTTTTTATTTTTACGGCTCTGCATTATAAACTTCTGTGAAGCACTTGTTGGGTCAAAGTGCTCACCACACATCTAGATAAGTTCCTTAAGGGGTCTACTTTTCAAAATGGTGTCACTTGTGAGGGGTTCCAATGTTTAGGCACATCAGGGGCTCTCCAAACGCAACATGGCATCCCATCTCAATTCCAGTCAATTTTGCATTGAAAAGTCAAATGGCGCTCCTTCCCTTCCGAGCTCTGCCATACGCCCAAACAATGGTTTACACCCATATATGGGGTATCAGCGTACTCAGGACAAATTGGCCAACAATTTTTGAGGTCCAATTTCTTCTCTTACTCTTGGGAAAATAAAAAATTGGGGGCGAAAAGATCATTTTTGTGAAAAAATATGATTTTTTATTTTTACGGCTCTGCATTATAAACTTCTGTGAAGCAATTGGTGGGTCAAAGTGGTCACCACACATCTAGATAAGTTCCTTAGGGTGTCTACTTTCCAAAATGGTGTCACTTGTGGGGGGGTTTCAATGTTTAGGCACATCAGTGGCTCTCCAAACGCAACATGGTGTCCCATCTCAATTCCTGTCAATTTTGCATTTAAAAGTCAAATGGCGCTCCTTCCCTTCCGAGCTCTGCCATGCGCCCAAACAGTGGTTTACTCCCACATATGGGCTATCAGCGTACTCAGTACAGATTGTACAACAATGTTTGGCATCCATTTTATCCTGTTACCCTTGGTAAAATAAAACAAATTGGAGCTGAAATAAATTTTGTGTGAAAAAAAGTTAAATATTCATTCTTATTTAAACATTCCAAAAATTCCTGTGAAACCCCTGAAGGGTTAATAAACTTCTTGAATGTGGTTTTGAGCACCTTGAGGGGTGCAGTTTTTAGAATGGTCTCACACTTGGGTATTTTCTATCATATAGACCCCTCAAAATGACATCAAATGAGATGTGGTCCCTAAAAAAAAATGGTGTTGTAAAAATGAGAAATTGCTGGTCAACTTTTAACCCTTATAACTCCCTAACAAAAAAAAATTTTGGTTCCAAAATTGTGCTGATGTAAAGTAGACATGTGGGAAATGTTACTTATTAAGTATTTTGCGTGAGATATCTCTGTGATTTAAGGGCATAAAAATTTAAAGTTGGAAAATTGCGAAACTTTCTAAATTTTCGCCAAATTTCCGTTTTTTTCACAAATAAACGCAAGTTATATCGAATAAATGTTACTACTAAAATGAAGTACAATATGTCACGAGAAAACAATGTCAGAATCGCCAAGATCCGTTGAAGCGTTCCAGAGTTATAACCTCATAAAGGGACAGTGGTCAGAATTGTAAAAATTGGCCCGGTCATTAACGTGCAAACCACCCTCGGGGCTTAAGGGGTTAAAATTCATTGTGGTAATGTCTATAACCAAAATTAGAAAAATGTTGTACATACACAAGACACTACTAGATTTTCTCAAACTGAGCACTAAACTATAGTCACCATAACTGCTTTATGAAAGAATGCTACATCCACAGTCCTATATAATTGAACATAAGGGTATTCCTCACCAGCACAGAGGCACTAGCCCTTCTTTGTTCCCTCTTTCTCTGTAGCGGACCACGTGGCAAATCGTGTCGATAGATACATTCAGATTTAAAAGGGCAGTACCCATTGCTCCTAAGAAAGAATCGGCAGCGGATCTTACTGCAGAAGAAAGGCGGAATTAAGAGTCATCTTCAAATCAGTGGGTTCTCCAAACATACTCAACGATATAAAGTGACAAGTAGAAACAGTCCAATATGTCAGGTGAGATTACAGTCTTGGATGAAAAAGTGTTTGGCATCCCGGAAATTGTCCCAGAAAATGAAGTATTTCTCCCTGAAAATTATTGCAGTTATACATGTGTTGGCACTCTGAACTTAATATTTGGTTGCACACCCTTTGAAAAACACTGCTCAAAAAAATGAAGGGAACACTAAAATCCAACATGCTAGATATCACTGAATTAAATATTCCACTTGTAAATCTTTATTCATTACATAGTGGAATGTGTTGAGAACAATGAAACCTAAAAATGATCAACGTAAATCATAAATACCCCACGGGAGGTCTTGAGTTGGAATGAAGCTCAAAATCAAAGAAAATGAAGCTTGAGGCATTTCCACTGAAGTTGGATCAGCCTGAAGACAAGGAAATGATGCTCAGTAGTGTTTGTGGCCTCCACTCGCCTGTATGATCTCCCTACAACGCCTGGGTATGCTCCTGATGAGGCGGCGGATGGTCTCCTGAGGGATCTCCTCCCAGACCTGGACTAAAGCATCCACCAACTTCTGGACAGTCTGTGGTGCAACGTGACGTTGGTGGATGGTGTGAGACATGATGTCCCAGATGTGCTCAATCAGATTCAGATCTGGGGAACGGTCGGGCCAGTCCATAGCTTCAATGCCTTCATCTTGCAGGAACTGCTGACACTCCAGCCACATGAGGTCTGGCATTGTCCTGCATTAGGGGGAACCCAGGGCAAATCTAACCAGCATATGGTCTCACAAGGTGTCTGAGGATCTCATCTCAGAACCTAATGGCAGTGAGGCTACCTCTGGCAAGCACATGGAGGGCTGTGCGGCCCTCAAAAGAATTGCCACCCCACACCATTACTGGCCCACTGCCAAACCGGTCTTGCTGAAGGATGTTGCAGGCAGCAGATCACTCTCCACGGCATCTCCAGACTGTCACGTCTGTCACATGTGCTCAGTGTGAACCTGCTTTCATCTGAAGAGCACAGGGCGCCAGTGGCAAATTTGCCAATCTGGTGTTCTGTGGCAAATGCCAAGCGTCCTGCACGGTGTTGGGCTGTGAGCACAACCCCCATCTGTGGACCTCTGGAACTCAGACCAGCCTCATGGAGTTGGTTTCTAACAGTTTGTGCAGACACATGCACATTTGTGGCCTGCTGGAGGTCATTTTGCAGGGATCTGGCAGTGCTCCTCCTATTCCTCCTTGCACAAAGGCGGAGGTAGCGGTGATGCTAATGGGATGCTGCCCTCCTATGGCCCCCTACACATCTCCTGGTAGCGCCTCCATCCTCTGGACACTACGCTGACAGACACAGCAAACCTTCTTGCCACAGCTTGCGCTGATGTGCCATCCTGGATGAGCTGCACTACCTGAGCCACTTGTGTGGGTTGTAGAGTCCATCTCATGCTACCACGAGTGTGAAAGCACAACGAACATTCAAAAGTGACCAAAACATCAGCCAGAAAGCATTGGTACTGAGATGTGGTCTGTGGTCCCCACCCGCAGAACCTCTCCTTTATTGAGGGTGTCTTGATAATTGCCATCTGTTTACTCCATTTGCACAACAGCATGTGAAATTGATTGTCAAACAGTGTTGCTTCTTAAGTGGACAGTTTGATTTCACAGAAGTTTGATTTAATTGGAGCTATATTCTGTTTAAGTGTTCCCTTTATTTTTTGAGTAGTGTATGTAACTGCAATCAATTCCTATAACCATCAACAAGCTTATTACACTTAAATGGAATTTTGGAGCCCTCTTAACCCTCCGTCAGGGCCAAATGATCTGACAGGCGCAGCTCTTTTAGTTTCATTTCTCTATTTTCAGTAGTTTGTCTGGGAAACCCCATACTCCCAGTACCTTCATAACTTTAAAGGCTGTGTGAAACCTGAGAAGCCTCTTGTGCTGCAGAGCTGCAGGAGATCAGATATCAGTGTTTTGGCTTCTCAGGCTCATTGCCCCTGAATGCGTCACACCTTTGACGATTAGAATTTGCTGTTTTTATTCATCCCAACTGTTTTTTAGCTTTTTTTATGAATAGCTAGTGCTAAATTTGTGGATTTGTCATAGAAGGTTTTGTTAGAAATAAGAGTGTGCTTCTCAGGCACATTGCACCCTAACACATTCTATCTCTTGCTTCTGCTTTTCTTATGAAATGGCGAGGAGAATATTTAACTTGTCCAATGCCCTTCATGTTGAGCAAGTGCAAAATATACTGTTTGATGATGAGACAGACCCCTTACAGCTAGAAAATTTAGGGGAAGAAAGGGACATTGATTCAGAAGATGTGGAAGAATGTCCAGATGTGTCTGATACAGATCAAGATGGAAAGAGTGAGGAAGATGCTCAAGACATAGAAACATATTACTTTTCTGATTATTAAACATTTTTTTTTTTTTTTTTTTTACACCCGATTATGGGTATTTTCATTTATTACATTCCTATTAAGGTAACTGATCACTTTTAGAGCATTGACAATTTAAAAAAAGGAAAATATAGCCAATTTGCTAGCCTGAGCCCGACAGGCGCAATGCCCCTAAACTCGTTATGAAACATATTGCCCCTGACGGAGGGTTAATTTATATCATACCACTTCAGGTCTCGTAAATTTGCCTTCTCAACAGCAATTTTAAGATTTCTCCACATGTGTGCAATCGGGATTTAGTTACGTTTGCATTGCTGGCCACTTCAGAACTCTGCATTGCTTTGTTCCCATCCATTTCTTGGTGCTTCTTGAAGTTTGGGGGTCATTGTCCTGCTGGAAAACCCGTGACCTAGGACACAAACTAAGCTTTCTAACATTGGGCTCTACATTAAGACCCAAAATCTTTTGGTAATCTTCACATTTCATGATGCTTTAACCCCTTTCTAACATTGGATGCACTATTCCGTCCATGTGGGGAGGGCCCTACTTCCCATGGACGGAACAGTATGTCCAGCGCTATCAGCCACGCTCACGGGGGGGGGGGGAGGGGAGTGCAGCCAGAAGTCAGCTGACTATCGCAGCTGACATCCGGCACTATGTGCCAGGAGCGGTCACAGACCGCTCCTGGCACAAACTCCCGTCACACTGCGATCAAAGATGATCACAGCGGTCCGGCGGCATAGGGAAGCATCGCACAGGGAGGGGACTCCCTGCGTGCTTCCCTGAGACCCTCGGAGCAACGCAATGTGATCGCGTTGCTCCGAGGATCTCCTACCTCCTCCTCGCTGCAGGTCCCGGATCCAAAATGGCCACGGGGGGGCCTTCCAGGTCCTGCAGGGAGGTGGCTTCCAAGCGCCTGCTCAGAGCAGGCCCCGGCAAGTCTCCTTCAGTGCCTGTGTGATCGCTGATCTGACACAGTGCACTGCAAAGTGTCAGATAAGCGATCTGATAATATATAGTGATGTCCCCCCTGGGGCAATGCAAAAAAGTTAAAAAAAGTTTTTAAAAAAAAAATCCCTAAATAAAAGAAATAAAGAATGTATTTATTGGAATAATATTTTATCTAAATAAAAAACAAAAACAATAAAAGTACACATTTAGTATTGCCGCGTCCGTAACGACTCGACCTATAAAACTGTCCCACTAGTTAACCCCTTCAGTGACCATAAAAAAAACAAGAAAAAACCACGAGGCAAAAAACTACGCTTTATCATACCGCCAAACAGAGTGGAATAACATGCAATCAAAAAGACTGATATAAATAACCATGGAACCGCTGAAAACCTCGTCCCACAAAAAGTGAGCCGCCATACAGCGTCAAACGAAAAAATAAAAAAAAGTTATAGTACTCAGAATAAAGCGATGTAAAAATTTTTTTTTTATATAAAATAGATTTTATCGTATAAAAGCGCCAAAACATAAAAAAATGATATAAATGAGGTATCGCTGTAATCATTCTGACCCGAAGAATAAAACTGCTTTATCAATTTTACCAAACGTGGAACGGTATAAGTGCCCCCCCCCAAAAGAAAAATTCATGAACAGCTGGTTTTTGTTCATTCTACCTTTATAAAAAAAAAAAAAAAATCGGAATAAAAAGCGACCAAAAAAATGTCACGTTCCCGAAAATGGTACCAATAAAAACGTCAACTCGTCCCACAAAAAAACAAGACCTCATGACTCTGGACCAAAATATGGAAAAATTATAGCTCAAAATGTGGAGACGCAAAAACTATTTTTTGCAATAAAAAGCATCTTTCGGTGTGTGACGGCTGCCAATCATAAAAATCCGCTAAAAAACCCGCTATAAAAGTAAAATCAAACCCCCCATCATCACCCCCTTAGTTAGGGAAAAAATAATAAAATTTTAAAAAAATGTATTTATTTCCATTTTCCCATTAGGGTTATGGTTGGGGCTAAACTTAGGGTTTGGATTACATTTACGGTTGGGGTTAGGGTTGGGATTAGGGGTGTTAGGGTTATGGTTGGGATTAGGGTTAGGGGTGTGTTTGGGTTAGGGTTTCAGTTAGAATTGGGGGGGGTTTCCACTGTTTAGGCACATCAAGGGCTCTCCAAACGCGACATGGCATCCAATCTCAATTCCAGCCAATTATGCGTTGAAAAAGTAAAACAGTGCTCCTTCCCTTCCGAGCTCGCCCGTGCGCCCAAACCGGGGTTTACCCCAACATATAGGGTATCAGCCTACTCAGGACAAATTTGACAACTTTTGGGGTCCAATTTCTTTTGTTACCCTTGGGAAAATACAAAACCAGGGGCTAAAAAATTATGTGTGGAAAAAAAGAATTTTTATTTTCACGGCTCTGCGTTATAAACTGTAGTGAAACACTTGGTGGGTCAAAGTGCTCACCACACATCTAGATAAGTTTCTTAGGGGTCTACTTTCCAAAATGGTGTCACCTGTGGGGGGTTTCAATGTTTAGGCACATCAGGGGCTCGCCAAATTATGGCGTCCCATCTCAATTCCAGTCAATTTTGCATTGGAAAGTCAAGCGGCGCTCCTTCCCATCTGAGCTGTGCCATGCGCCCAAACAGTGGTTTTCCCACACATATGGGGTATCAGCATACTCAGAACAAATTGTACAACCACCTTTGGGGTCCAATTTCTCCTTACTCTTAGTAAAATAATAACAAATTAGAGCCAAAATAATTTTGTGAAAAAAAAAAATTTAACTTTTTTTTAACATTCCAAAAAATCCTGTGAAACACCTGAAGGGTTAATAAACTTGAATGTGGTTTTGAGCACCTTGGGGGGTGTAGTTTTTAGAATGGTGTCACACTTGGGTATTTTCTATCATATAGACCCCTTAAAGTGACTTCAAATGTGATGTGGTCCCTAAAAAAAAAAAAGTAAAAATGAGAAATTGCTGGTTAACTTTTAACCCTTATAACTCCCTAATAAAAAAAATGGTTTTAAAATTGTGCTGATGTAAAGTAGACATGTGGGAAATGTTATTTATTAAGTATTTTGTGCGACATAACTGATTTAAGGGCATAAAAATTCTAAGTTGGAAAATTGCGAATTTTCAAAATTTTCGCCAAATTTCCGTTTTTTTCACAAATAAACGCAGGTACTATCAAATAAATTTTACCACTAACATGAAGTACAATATGTCACGAGAAAATGTCAAAACCACTGGGATCCGTTGAAGCGTTCCAGAGTTATAACCACATAAAGGGACAGTGGTCAGAATTGTAAAAATTGGCCCGGTCATTAACATGCAAACCACCCTTGGGGGTTAAGGGGTTAAGCGCAGTCAAGGCACCCAGTGCCAGAGGCATAAAACAAACAAAAAACTGCAAAACCTCTTGAACCTGCACCATATTTGACTGTAGGTACTGTGTTCTTTTCTTTGTAGGCATCATTCAGTTTTCAGTACACAGTTGAATGATGTGCTTTACCACAAAGCTCCATTATGGTCTCATCTATCTGCAAGATGCTTACCTAGAAGAATTTTGCCTTGCTTTCAGCAGTGGGGTCCTCCTGAGTCTCCTGCCATAGTGTTTCATTCAAAGCTCGACAGCTAGTTTGTGCTGACACTGATGCACCCCGACCATGCAGGAAAGCTTGAATTGCTTTGGAACTTGCTTGGGTCTGCTTATCCACCATGTGGACTATCCGGTGTTGCAACCCTTTAGCTAATTTCACTAGATGTGAACAGAGAAAAATTGCTGCAGTGCCATGGGTTGTAAATGTGTTGATTATGTTGCGCACCGTGGACAAGAGAACATCAAGATCTCTCTGGAGATTGAACGATCTCAAGGTTACAAGTCCTCAGACTGTTCTCTTCTCTTGGCATCGTCTCAGTGTGTGCCACACTAGGCATGGAGAACAAAGATTGAGTCAACTTCTCCCCTTACCTGGTTCGGGTGTGATTTTCATATTGACCATACCTGTTCCTTGCCACAGGTGAGTTTGAATAAGAATCACATGCTTGAAACAAAGTTGTTTCCCCACAGTTTTGGAAAGGTGCCAACAATTTTCCTGGGCCCATTTTTCGGGTTTGTGTGAAATTATGTCCAATTTGCTTTTTTTCCTGTTTTTCTGTTTTGTTCCAATACATACAAAGGAAAAAAAACATGTATAACAAAATGTGTAATTGCAATAATTATCTGGGAGAAATACTTCATTTTCTGTAACAATTTGAAGGGCGCTTTCTGCTTTGGCCATGCCTGTACCTTTAAACCAAACAAAAGTTTTTAAGAAAGTGTCAGCAAAACGTAAAATCAAAATAAAACTATATGGGTTTCCAACAGTATGCCATTAAAAAAAGTGTTTCATTAAAAAAAAAAAAAAAAAAAAAGGAGAAAACGTAATGGTAAGCTTAATCTCGTCACTAGCTTTCATGTAGGCATAGCAACTGAGCCTGGATCATTCCTGGTAGATTGCCGTGTTACACAGTCAGCATCTGCCTCTTACAGCAGCAGGTGCCAACAAGAAACGCCGGCTGCTGTTAATTTCTGATAGCTGCATTTGAAGTTTGCAACTGATTTTTGTTCTTTACACACCAATACAGCTTCAAGTCCCCAAATAGGGTGGGTTGAGAATACGGAGTAGGGACATGATTCAGTTAGACCGGAGCTGGGTAAAGTGCAGCACTCGGGACACATCCAGCCCTCTGTTCCAGTATGGCCTGCAGACAGAGCTGGGGGGCTGAAAACAGTAGCCCACAGGTCGCAAGAAGCCCCCTGGTGACCACCACTTTTCACATCCTTGGGATGCAGAGTTGAATACATTGGTGGATGATTGGGATTCCAGCTCCTTCTACCAATCAGCGTGTGAGACAGCATTACTTAATTTCGTGTCGCTGCTGCAGAGAGTCAATACACAGGAGCAAAGTGCTGGGGGAATGGGAGCGAGGTTAAGTTCCTTTTTTCATGTGTATGAGATGTTACATGTATATAGCAGGCCAAATAGGTGGCTCATACTGCATGATTGATGCTCAATTGAGGGCTCCTATTGCATATAGGGAGGCTGTGTTGGGGGCTCATGTTGCCTATAGGGTATGTCAGCATATTTCATTTTGCTCCTCATCAAGTGATAATATAAACACAATTTATTAAAGGGAATCTGTCACCCCCAGGAATTTTTAACTAAAAGAGCCACCTTGTGCAGCACTAATGCTGCATTCTGTCAAGGTGGCTCTTTTAGTTCTTGTTCCTGCCACTGCTGAAAGAATCTTTTATCAAATTTGTCCCTCAAACATTGAAAATTGCCAGGGGGTAACGGTCTTTCCCCCCTGACACAGACACACCACAGCAGTCCCTCAGGGCCTCTGCGTGCTGGGCCCGCCTCCTCTTCCTAAATTAGCATCCCCGGCACCTGCGCTGTAAGTTCGAAGGGCAGTGCAATAGCACATGCCCGAAAAAAAAAAAAACTGCAGTTGGGCTTCCCTTCGAACTTACAGTGCAGGCGTCGGGGATGCTAATGAAGGAAGAGGAGGCGGCACCCAGAGGCCATGAGTGACGGCTGTGGTGCGTCTATGTTGGGGGGAAAGACCTGCCATCTCTGGAAATTTCATGGTATGAGGGAAAAAATAATGTGATAAACGATTCTTTCAGCAGTGGCAGGAACAAGAACTACAAGAGCCACCTTGACAGAATGCAGCATTAGTGCTGCATAAGGTGGCTCTTTTAGTTACAAACGTCTAGGGGAGGGGGTTGACAGGTTCCCTTTAAAAATTAGCATAATTTCAGGCTATTGGATCGGCCTGCCATAACAGTTAGAGTCTCAGGTGGCTCCTAGGGAAAGTTAATTGCCCACCCCTGATTTAGACTATTCAACTTACTGGAAAAAATAAATAAATTATGCAGCAGAATCAAGCACAAATACAGCTGCTCTAAAATTATATATTTAGGATTGAGAAGATTGTTCAACACCAATGCATTTACTATACAAAATACTGCAACCATTAAAAAAAAAAAAAAAAAAAAAAGTCTGTTTACCCAGTCTTTGCTTTAAAATCCTCAATCAACTGTATTTTCTCATCAGAGTCTTCAATCCAGTATCTATGTGGGATAAAGTAGCTTGACTTCACACGACACTGTGGACATCCCCTTTTGAGGTGAAGACAAAAAAATATTTGTTCTTAAGTTCTGTTTTGTCCAGAGGGTTTGAGTTTATAAAATACTACTAGTAGCATTCACCTTTGTAGCAACTTACTTTATAACCTCACGCTGAAAGTCTCGAGTCGTTCGCCAACGTTTAATGCAGCCAACACAATAGGCATGACTGCAGTTAGGCAGAATTCCAAATACTCTATCTTGCACCATTTGTTTATCATACACTTTATCCATACAGATCCCACAAACCACATCCTTGCTGCGTTCATACTGAATGCCTGAATCCCCCTGCAATGAGAATTTAATTAGCTAAATATGTAGAAATTACAGCTGCGCATCATAATTACTATACTAACCCTTTTCAAATGGAGAGTTTTCAAAGATGTTCGCCGGTTTGTCTCATCCTGGCATTCTGGTTCTTTTGATTTACCAGTTAGTATTGGGCTAGACGAAGATCTGAAGAGACCTAAAAAGAAGCAAACATTCTTAGTTCTGGACACCCTAGGGGGCAGTACCATGCACTTCAGCTTTAGAATCTCTCTCGTGTGTGTGTGTATGTATATAATATATATATATATATATATATATATATATATATATATATATATATATATATATATATATACACACATATACATATACATATACATATATATATATATATATATATATATATATATATATATTTTACAGACCAAACGTTTGGACACCTTCTCAATTAAAGATTTTTCTGTATTTTCATGACTATGAAAATTGGACATTCACACTGAAGGCATCAAAACTATGAATTAACACATGTGGAATTATGTACTTTACTAAAAAGTGTGAAACAACTGAAAATATGTCTTATATTCTAGGTTCTTCAAAGTAGCCACCTTTTGCTTTGATGACTGCTTTGCACACTCTTGGTATTCTCTTGATAAGCTTCAAGAGGTAGTCACCGGGAATGGTTTTCACTTCATAGGTGTGCCCTGTCAGGTTTAATAAGTGTGATTTCTTGCCTTATAAATGGTGTTGGGACCATCAGTTGTGTTGTGTAGAAGTCTGGTGGATACACAGCTGATAGTCCTATTGAATAACTGTTAGAATTTTTATTATTTCAAGAAAAAAAGTACCTAAGTAAAGAAAAACGAGTGGTCATCATTACTTTAAAGGGACTCTGTCACCTGAATTTGGCGGGACTGGTTTTGGGTCATATGGGCGGAGTTTTCGGGTGTTTGATTCACCCTTTCCTTACCCGCTGGCTGCATGCTGGCTGCAATATTGGATTGAAGTTCATTCTCTGTCCTCCATAGTACACGCCTGCGCAAGGCAAGATTGCTTTGTGCAGGTGTGTACTATGGAGGACAGAGAATGAACTCAAACACACTTCCAGGCTGTGTAAGGGCTATTTGAAGGAGAGTGATGGGGTGCTACGCCAGATGACCTGGCCTCCACAGTCACCAGACCTGAACCCAATCGTGATGGTTTGGGGTGAGCTGGACCGCAGAGTGAAGGCAAAAGGGCCAACAAGTGCCAAGTATCTCTGGGAACTCCTTCAACATTGTTGGAAGACCATTCCCGGTGACTACCTCTTGAAGCTCATCAAGAGAATGCCAAGAGTGTGCAAAGCAGTCAAAGCAAAAGGTGGCTACTTTGAAGAACCTACAAAAAATAAATAAGAAGGGGGCACCACGGGCTAAACAGTGGGATCACCCTGACCTACAACCAAGTATATCAAACAAAAACAAAAGAAAAAAAGCGAAGGTCATACAGATGGGAATCACCACGCATTGGATTTAGCCAAAATAGAACAATTTTTATTACACTGCAATATAGAAAACAGACAGTTTAAAAACTGCCTTATTATGTGCTCTGTTTCTAAGGAACAAGTGTGTTGCCTTTTTTAATTGTTTTTAACCCTCCGTCACATACAACTGATCTGACAGGCGCTTCTCTTTTACTTTCATTTCTCCTTCCTCACCAGATTGTGAGGAAACCCCCTCCCTCCAGGTAGTCTCCTGTCTCTTGAAGGTCTGTGAAACCTGATATCACAGTTGGATTTCAGAGCTTCAGGGGAGAGGATATAGCTGCACAGATCTCTCAGGCTCATTGTATGTGAATACGTCACATTCAGTAAGGTTGGTATTTTATGTTTTTATTCATCACAATAGTTTATTTAGCTTGTTTTATGAATGTATAGCACAAAATGTGAGGATATTTCATAGAAATAAGGGAGACTTTATAAAAGAAAGTGTGCTGCTCAGGCATATACAGTAGTTCCCTAACATATTCCTTCTCTTGCTTCAGATTATCTGCTGAAATGGAGAGGAAAATGTACAATTTATCCAAACAACTTGATGTTGAGGAAGTAACAAACATGCTGTTAGATGATAGAGACCTCACACTGAATGAGGATTTAGGAGAGGAAAGTGAGATTGATTCTCATGATGAGGTGGAAGAATGTGTCCTGGATTCTGAAACAGAGCAAGATGGTGACAGTGGTGAGGATGAAGAAGTTGGATCATATTATACTGGAAAAGATAAAAATACTAAATGGAACAAGAAGCCATTCCAGAAAAAACGTAGGGAACCTTTAAACATTATTACTCACCTTCCTGCAGTAATAGGAACTGCACGTAATGCAAAAACTGCAGTTGAATGCTGAAACAGTATATTTACAGATGACATTCTGGACTCTATTGTCACATATACCAACCAATATATAGACATTATAAAGGACAAGTACATCTGCAACAGAACCATCAAGCCCACAGATGAAATAGAACTGCGTGCTTTTTTTGGATTACTGTACCTTGCAGGAGCTTATAGGGCAAATAGACAAAGTTTGGAGGAACTTTGGGGTAAAGATGGGGATGGAGTTGAAAAATTTAGCCTTGTTATGTCCATAAACAGATTCAAGATTCTAATTCGTTGCCTTCGGTTTGACGACAGAACTACCCGAACCGAACGCAAAACACATGACCGACTTGCTCCAATTCGTGATATATTTCAAAGATTTGTTGTAAACTGTAAACAAAGTTATTACCCTGGAGAGAATCTCACTATTGACGAAATGCTCCCTGTTTTTCGTGGTAGATGTGCCTTTCTTCAATATATTCCATCCAAGCCAAACAAATATGGAATAAAAATGTATGCCCTTGTTGATGCCAGTAAGACCTACACTTACAACCTGGAAGTTTATGCAGGAAAACAACCAGAAGGTCCTTACTGTGTGAGCAACAAACCCATTGATGTTGTAAAAAGACTGGCTGAACCTTTATTTGGATCGGGTCGCAATATTACAGCTGACAATTGGTTTACAAGTTGTGATCTGATTGATTATCTGAAAATTCAGAAGCTGTCATATGTGGGAACTGTAAGAAAAAACAAAAGGGAATTGCCGCCACAGTTTGTAAGTGTGAAAGAGAGACAACAGTACAGCAGTATGTTTGCATTCCATAAAGGAAAGGCTTTAGTTTCCTATGTACCACATGCCAAAAAAATCGTACTTCTTCTATCAACACTTCATGATGATGCTGCCATCGATCCTGGGACTGGGGCAGAAAAAAAAACGGAGATAATTACATTTTACAATGCCACCAAAGGGGGTGTGGATACAGCAGATCAGATGTGCTCCACTTTCAACGTCAGCAGAAACATCAAACGCTGGCCAATGGTCATATTTTTTGCTATGTTGAATTTGGGTGGTATAAATTCACAAGTAATTTATCTTGAAAACAAGCTTGAACCACTCCGTAGACGATTGTATCTGAAAAAATTGGCCCATGAACTAGTACTTGGAGAGCTACGCAGGAGAAGCGTGAAAACAATCGGTATCCCCTCTCGCCTTCAAGTTCAGATCAAAAGGTTCCGCCCAGAAGATGATGGTGAAAAGTCACCATCTGCACCACCCACAAAAGAAGGAGATGCACCACCTGCCAAACGGAAAGCGGAACCAGATGGCTTTCAAATTATGAATGTCTCAAATGTCATAAAGCAATTTGCCTGACACATGCAAAAATGGTGTGTAATTCTTGCTATTTGCTCTGCAAGTGTGACTTTTCTGGGGAAACCTCAGCATCTACTTCTGATTGAATATGTTTTTAATAGTACTTAAGGTACCTTAAAATTAAGTTTGTGTTCAAAAATTTTCTTTGTACATTTTTTTGAGAGAGTCGAACTGGGGACTATTTGGCGGGAGTTTTGAAAAGTTTGTATTTCATAGTTATTAGTTTTATGTTAAGTAAATGTTTTTTTTGCAACTGATTATGTGTAGTCTCTTTTATTACATCCCTATGAAGGTCACTGATCACTTTTCGAGCACTGAAATTGCAAACATTAGATATTATAGGTATTTTTCCAGCAGGCGCCTGACAGGCACATTGTATGTGAACTTGTTAGTCCGAATATTGTATGTGACGGAGGGTTAAACTGTCTGTTTTCTGTATTTCTTGTTTCATGTATATTGCAGTGTAATAAAAATTGTTCTATTTTGGCTAAATCCAATGCGTGGTGATCCCCATCTGTATGACCTTCGCTTTTTTTCTTTTGTTTGATATACTTTTAAGAACCTAGAATATAAGACATTTTCAGTTGTTTCACACTTTTTTGGTAAGTATATAATTCCACATGTGTTAATTCATAGTTTTGATGCCTTTAGTGTGAATGTACAATTTTCATAGTCATGAAAATACAGAAAAATCTTTAAATGAGAAGGTGTGTCCAAACTTTTGGTCTGTACCGTATTTAACAGGCCTGAGTAACCTGCAATGTGTAAGGATGTATCCATAATACAGAGTACAAATGGTGGTAAAATTACTATATTTATCTATATCTAGTAATTTTACCACCATTTGTACTCTGTAGTATGTATACAGTACATCCTTACACATTGCAGGTTACTCAGACCTATTAAAAAAAATAAATAGACAATCTTTGACTGTACCCCCTTTACTTTTTTGAATGCTCAGAAAGCCAAATCCCCTTCTGATTTAAGGGGTTGTCACAACTAGGACAACCCCTCCTTTGTCAGATTTTCCCTGTGAAAATAAAAATCAACAAAACTCTTCTCTCCTGCTGGCAACATTCCAGGTGTCAACACTATTGTTCCTGGGACTAATATGTGGTGTTTATGACAGGCCTAATCAGCACTGGTGTCACTGTCCCTGCATTTGGATGTATATATCTAATCAAGAGGAAGTGAGAGCTGCGGCTTGCCACTCACTTTCTCTTAATTACCTACACATCTGACGCCAGTGCTGATGGGGCGCAGTGCTCAAGTCTTAATCACAAGTGAGCTCCAGTAATGCGATACCACTGAAACGGCATCAGTATGAGAGGAGATTATAGGAGTTTGTTTGCACCCGTAAAAAATTTTTGGTTGAGAAGAGTGTCCTGGAAGTGGACAACATTTGTAAACCACAACTCCTGCACTGCAATAAAATTAGTTGCACCACTCCAGCATTTTTCTTTAATTTCCTTCCATCCAGCCTTACGCTTATCAGCTGCTATCTTAGGCTACTTTCACACTTGCGACGGGCCGACGTACGTTGTGAAATAAATGAACAACCGGGGCAGCGGATGCAGTTTTTCAAAGCATCCGCTGCCCCACTGTAATGTCCGGGGAGGAGGGGGTGGAGTTTCGGCAGCGCATGCGCGGTCGAAAATAGCGGACACGCCACACAAAAAAACGTTACATGTAACTCTGTGCCGACGGTCTGACAAAACACGACGCATCCGTCGCACGACAGATGCGACGTGTGGCCGTACGTCACAATGCGACGGCTAATGCAAGTTATGGAGAAAAACGAATCCTGCGGGCAAATTTGCAGGATAAGTTTTTTCTCCAAAACGACGCATTGCGACGTATGTCACACAACGCTAGTGTGAAAGTAGCCTTAATCTGTTCCCAGCGCCGCTCCTGTTGCTCTACAGCAGTTTGTCACCTGCCGGATCGCTCCAGTGTTTGCTGGAGTGATCTGTAAGTACCTGAACCAAAAAGTACCTGAAGTACCTGAACCAAAAAGAGGCCCTCAGACTGGCCAGGGCATGCTGCACTCCATGAGAGGCAGAGGTGGCATTTACAATGAAAGCCTATGGAGCGTCAAAACGAAGCTCCATAGGCCCTTTGTAAAATGCACTTCCGGCTCATGCATAGTTTTGGTCAGTTTCATCAGCTACAGGTCATTTGTTGCAGTCTACATTATTACTATAGTTGGATATAAAGATAAAGAGCATTTAAACAAGCAAACCTTTTAATGGCCAACTGAAAAGATGGTAACAAATTGCAAGCTTTCGAGACTACTCAGGTCTCTTCATCAGGCATAGACTAATACAAAATTTGAAGAATCACATTTATACACAACACAGCAGAAAGAGAATGCAATGGATAAGACAAGTGACTTGAAGCAGAGCTATCATTATGAGAGAGGGGAATAAACAGTTGTGCCCATAAATATTGGAACAGCTCATAGATAATGAGTGTGAATGTTTTATTGTCCTCCGATTGGGGTCTGGTTCTGTGTTGTGATGCCCCCACAAGGTCTGACGACAAAATTCCTTAATTGATGCAGAAAGACAAATCCACGACATTCATTCTTGCACTGAGTGTCAAAGGTTGTCATCAGCTTTTACTCACAGACCCTTCTGTCTCTCTGAGATTTGAAATTACACTTAATACAATTTCTCATGTCCATGGTGCTGTGATCTGGGATACAAAAAGGTTTTGCCACAGGTAGATCTATTCTTTTTTCTCTTATTGTGTGGCGATGAGAGTTCATCCTTGTTGTCAGTTTTTGCCCTGGTCCCCTACATACAGACCCCCAGTTGGACATTTACTACAAATAATTAAGTACACCACATTAGATGTGATGCAGCTGAAAGTACCTGGTATCCTGTAGTCCTGATGTGAATTGGGGATCTTTATTTTGTGAATGGTCATAAACAGACAGGTTTTACATTTTTTATGGTTGCACAGAAATGTTCCTGCAGCTGTTGGAGAGGAGAGGGAGCTTCTGACAATGATACTTCTTAGATTTGGGGGCTGCCTAAAAACACAGTAGTGGGGGTCTGGAAAAACGGAGAGAAAAGTGAAAAGAGAGTGAATGAGGAAGGGTGCTGTTGTGGGTTCTGAAAAATTCAATTACTAGTAAGTAATCAATTTTCCCATTCCCCATGACAGCACCATGGAGAGAGATTACAGAGAATCCTCTAGAGAAGAACTACCGCTTCTAAGACTTTTCTCCAGAAAGTAAGATTCCCAGCACTTAAATTTAACCTATAGTGCTTAAAGAAAGTGGAGGGTGAAGACCATGTGGCTCCCCTCTACAGATTTGTTCTACTGAAGAATTAGCCCACTGCCCAGCATGTAGAAACAGCCCTTATGGAGTGGGCTTTATCACCATCAGGAAGAGGTGGGTGTGGGGGGTGGAGCCTCTTGATGTGTAGGCCAGAGCAATTTCTGTCCTGATCTATCTACCTATTGACCCTTTGGACACTGCCTGGCCTCAGACCTTGAAAGAACAAACAGGGAGGTAGATCTTCTGAATTCCCTGGTTAACTCTACATATTGTAAGACGCATCTCCTAACATTTAAGGTGTGGAATTCTCCTTCCCCCTCGTTTTTAGGATTATCGCAGAAAGATGGCAACATCATTTCCTGGGACCTGTGAAAGGTTATCACCACCTTGGGAAGGAAGGCTGGGTCAGGACTGAGTATGATCCTATCCAGCAAGTATCGTGTAAAGGGCTGATTAACCGAGAGGGCGCGCAGCTCCCCCACAACTCCCAGCTGATCTAAGGAGTACTAAAAGTGCAGTTTTCAGTGCCAAGACCTTGATTGAGCAACCTGATAGAGGTTCGAACAGGGATCTGGTTAAGGTTTTGAAGACTAGTCTAGGTCACAAGGAGGGGCATACCAGAGCACCAGACCTGCGTTAGAAAATTTAAATGAAAATAGAAGAAAATTGGAGTCCGGCTCAACAGGACTGGATTTCCTTTTCTTTTTCAAAAGAAAATATAGTAAATACAAAAGAAAAATTTACATGGTCGACACGTTTCGACTGCACTAGGCAGTCTTACTCAAAAATGTAATGGTTACAGGGTGGTCAGCAATTTTCTGGTCATAAAAGGTTCCTAGCGCTGCAGTATGAACTTTAAGGATACTCTTTCAGCCCCTTCTCCCACCCACTTTGTAAGAACGCCAGGATAGACACTCAGGGGATGTTGCCATTTCTCAGTGGGTCAAAACCTGAAAATTAAGAACTTTCCCCATATTCTGGAGTAAATATCCATTTTGATTTTTTTCCCCCTGGATTTCATATAGAGATTAGTAGAGATTAGGTTTTCTGAGCATCCTCTGAGGGGGAAGCTTCTAGCAGCTAAACACCATGCCATCAAATGGAAACCCCTCGTATTGGGATGTAGCATGGGTCCCTGGGGTGGTAGCTCTGGGATTTTGGGATTTCTGGAAGTACCCATGAGTCTCCCACAGCCAGACGGTATAAGGTGAACCAGACTCGCCGGGGGCCAGAAGGGAGCTATTCATATAACTTACTATTGGTCTGTCTGAATTTTCCTCAGGACTATTAGAATTAAGGATATTGGAGGGAACTCCTAGGCTAGCTCAGGGGTGGGCAATTAATTTTCCCAAGGGGCCGCATCAGAAACTGGCACTGCTGCGGAGGGCCGAACCAATCGACTTAACTTAAAGGGGCGGTCCAAAACCAAAGGTGAATTTCATATTAATTGTATATCTATTCAGTGTAATAATCTAATCTTGTTTTCTAATATACTTCAATGAAAAATTCCCTGATGTACCCTTTACATTCTGACTTCCTGTCTTTTTTTAATGTCCCATGGCATTTTGTTTGAGATTCAGCAGTGCATTCTGGGATACTCAAATTAGCCGTCATCAGGGGGCAGAAGCTGCCCTCACTGCTGTAAGCTCTGCACCCTCTTTGAATTTAGACGCCATCAGTGATGTCTGTTTTGGAGGCTCTGCTAGTCCTCACCTGATAATGCTTCAGTTGTAAATTCTGATGCATACTCGGTATGAGTTTTCTGTGCTATATTCCTTTGAATGCACAGTGTCTGTGCGCTCCCTTGCTGGCTCTAAGGAGAAGAGATAACCCGGCAGGGGCCAGTCCAGTCCCTGAAACAGATGCTATTTTCATGGTGGGGAATGCAGCTGTGGCAGTGACCGCAGCCTCTGCCCCCTAATGATGTCCCGTGTGAATACCCCAAAGTGCACTGGGATTCTTAAAAAAATAAAAAAGGTCATTGGAAGTAAAAAAAAAAAAAAAAAAAAAAAAAAAAAAAACACACCAGCAGACAGGAAGTTACATTAGAGAGGGAAAGGTAGAAATTTGTTAATTGAAATATATTAGAAAAGTGATTAGATTATTGAATTAAGTTTAGTATGAAAGGCACCTTTGGTTTCGGATCACCCTTTAATTCTGCTCAATATTAATTTTATGACTTTTTAAAAAGCAGTTGCTTATGTGATGAAATTTACATGAGCATATAAAAAAAACCAAAAAAAAAAAAAACAAAACAAACAGGATTTTCGTCCAGAAAGACGATTTTCCATCTGTATTGTCATCTGTGTGGCATCCATTTTTATAGAGCAGAAGTGAATAAAATTTAAAAGAAGAAATACAGTGTCCTGTGTTAGTAATGGAAATTATTCGTAAAAATCAGATGCTATATGGATGATTCATATGGGATCCAATTTTTTTATTTTTGCACACTCAAAAACTTCTACAGGGGGAACGGTCTGGAGTGGATGTGATAAGCCACAGATCACAGGGGGAGCACTATGGGGGACTTAACCCTTACCTCTCCTGCACAGGACATACAACAGTACAAGCTGGGAGCAAAGAGGGAGGATTAACCCTCACATACAGAGGTGAGGAGGCATATATGGTGGGGGCAGAAGAGCAGTTTGGGGAGCACATAGAATATGTATGTAGTGGGGGTGAGGGGGCACTTCACTGCTGGACCCCATATTCAGTGGGGTTTTATCCCCCTTCAGCTGCCAGGAAGATCCAGAGAGATGCAGTGGCTACTAATAAGCTGCTCTCCCTGAACCTAAACTACAGCCCCACAACTTTCATTCCACAGTGTGAAAGGAGGCAATGCAAGGTGCTGTGACCTCCTCAGCACAGCGGACACAGGATGCTGCCTCCCAGGTGGTATCTGGGCTCCTCTTAGAAGCTACCTGCCCATTATCTGCAGCAGATGGGTGTTGTAGTCCATGCTTCCCTCCTCCGGTCCTGACCGCTCTGCCTCCTGACCTGCATAGGTTTGAGCAGCTCTGCAAGCTAGGAACTGAGCAGCCCCGCATCCACCAATCAGACAGGGGCAGGGCAACAATCGCTTCTGAGAAAGATCAGACTCCTAGATCAGTCCCTCTCCGGCCTGCTGGCTGTGAGCGTCAGCGAGCCACACAAACACTCAGGGGGCCGGATGTGGCCCGCAGACCGCAGTTTGCCCAAGCCTGGGCTAGCTCCTTCAGCCATGTGTGAAGTAAGGCATCGACCCCATAGAGCAGGGGTCCCCAACCTGTAGCTCGGGAGCAACATGTGGCTCGCGGTCCCATGAATTGTTGCTCGCGGCTGTGTCAGCTTGGTGCATTAGCTCCAGTTGTAGCAAACAGTTATGAAGAGCACATCTGAAAATACTGAATTTTGTGAGCAGCCCTGCACAAAAGAGCAGATTTGGATGCACATATACTGGTCTTAGGGGTTTTGAGATGATTTAAGTATGGTACGCTGGAGACAAGATGACACCACCTGTCAGAGGAGGTGCTTGAAGCTGGATGTGACATTGTCTTGGGAGTGCTTTATAGGAGAATACTGAATGGGGGTATTGTAGAAACCCATGGATCTTTGTATACTGCTTTGGGATGATTGATTTTTGTGGAAAAGCTTTGGTTACCATTATGTGAGGGGGGCGGGAGCTGAATGTGGCTCGCGACCCTCTCAAGGCTGGATGTGGCTCGCGACCCTCTCTCAGAGCTGAATGTGGCTCTCAAGGTCGGAAATGTTGGGGACCTCTGCCATAGAGGCTGCCTTTCGGATTTAGGGAGAATTTTTTTTTTCTCATCCTTGCGCTGCTTGCGAACAAGTCTATTTGGGGTCTCCCCCAGCACTTGACAATTCTCTGGAACGACCCTGGGTTTAAGGACCACTCATCCTGGCCCATTAGGTGACAACTGAGGTAATCTGCCTCGGAGTTTTTCTTTAGGTAACTTTACATATGCCACTGCTTTTTTATTGTCCGTCAGAATTTCTACATGGTGGCCTCTAACATCCACTAGCATTTGTAGTAAAGCCAGCCTTATAGCTGCTAGCTTCTTCCCATGGGAGCAATAATCTACCAGATTTTGAGAACATCCCCATTGGAAGTTACACCCCCCCCCCCCAGTGGGTGATCCACAATCGAAAGGGCTTGCGTCCGCGATGACTACTTTGGGATTCCCGATTTCCCAAGGAACGCGAGATTTTTTGCATTGCCACCATCTTAATTATTCTTACGGGTCTTTTGAAATGGTAATCTTTTTGTCTAGGTTCTCCTTGGCTTTTCTGCCCTCTTCCAGAATTTCCACTGAAGTTTCCTAAAGTGGAACAGTGCCCAAGTTATATCAGGAATGCAAGACGTTTAGGTCCCCAGGAATGGCATAGCCTCTTCGAGTGTTCAGATTTTTGATTAACACATCAACCTGCACACCTTTAATTTTTTTCCCTAGGAAGGAAAGAAGGTTGACTCCTGTAATTTAACAAAATTCTAAAAAAATATTTGCACCTGTTCTGGCTTCACTTGAGATTTTTTGTTAAGTTCATTATCCATCCCAGAGAACACCGCATCTCCCTGATTTTTACTGATTCTACGCACTCTGCTTTAGAAGATTTGCTGATTGTAGGAAAGTCAAAAGTAGTGTTTCCCAAACTCCAGTCCTCACGGACCCCATGGGTTGCACAGGTGAGAATTCCTGATCCATTGATACTTCCACTACTTGTGCAATACTAAGGAAATCCTGAAAACATGACCTGTGGGGTCCGTGAGGAATGGAGTTTGGGAAACACTGTTCAAAATGGATGAATAGAATATCTTCCTCTCTTGGGAGCTGACATTTCTGCCACTATCCTTTGTAAATGTCCTTGGGGCCATAGATGTGTCAAAAGGGAAGGACCTGAATTTTTAAGTGTATTAAGCGTCGTTGAATGTCAACTGCTACCCTGAGGCGGTTTTGGTGGTAGATTTTTGGTGAAAGATAGGCACATGGTGGTATCTGAGGTCTAGAGTGGCCATAAGACATACCAGGAATAACAGCTTTACAGATGACTCGAAAGTTTGCAATTTGAAGTGCTTGGGAACAAAGAACAGATTAAGACCCTTTAAACTTATAATTGTCCTGAAAGAATGGTCTTTTGTTTTTTCCTAGAAATAGGCCACTGTAACACCCTTCCCCTTGTGGTACTCAAGTCAACACCCCATTTCTTATCAGAGACACGCTATCTCCCCCTCTAGGGAAGGACCTATCCATTAAAATAAATGGCTGCCCACTTTCCCCATTCCCACAAACACGCTGCCTTGGGGTAATCATTGACACTGACCTCTCCTTCAAACCACATGTCCATGCCCTTTCCACTTCCTGTCGACTTCAACTCCAGAATATTTGATGGATCTGTACATTCCTCAACTAAGAATCTGCAAAAACCCTAGTCCATGCCCTCATTTGCAGCCTTGACTACTGCAACCTCCTGCTATTTTGGGTTTTTCTTCAGTTAAAAACTGTCAGAGGTCCTCTCTTGAATCTCATCTAGGATGGGAACAAAATGTGTGCCTGAGAGCACATGGACCTGGCTAGCGAAGTGGCAGCTGTGTTGGCCCTAATAATGGCAGCTGCTGCCTCCCAGCATCTTCTAAGTAACCCCTCTGCCTCCCTATCCATGGAATCACAAAGGTATGATGAATCCTCAAAGGGTATTGATGTTTTGTTTGCCACTCTGGTCAAGGGAATCGCCGATGGATGCTACTGCGCAGGAACTGCCAGCGGCATACTGGTGGGGATTTTTTTTCCCCTCTAGCAAAATGGTTTTTGCGGTGGCACCTGCTCAGTAGCATCTATTGTGTTCTGAATATTGATATAGCACAGGTGCGGCCAATGCAATTTTGAGGAAAAAATTTATTTTTTTTAACTAACGAAAGTTAGATGACCAAATAAAATAAAAATATGGATATTTTAGATCCAATCATGAAAAAAGAGCAGGCGCCTAAATGATGAATGCGATTTTTTTCCCTCAAAACTATAAAATATACAGTATGAAGCAGGACTACCGAGGTCAGAGGATCTGCTTCCGTAAGTTCTCCAGGTTGGTTGTTGTCCTCCATATGGAATACCTTCCTGTATTATGGGCTTGAGGTAGATGGAAGTTTTTATTCCCTGTCAACTTCCAGGTCCGCCCCTGGATCAAATCAGGAGTAGGGGATGCTTTCCTGTTCCACACCTTTACTTTCTGTTGCCGTATGGGGACGCACTTAACCATACCAGGTAGTTTCCCACCAAAGATGCCAGACCCCATCTCGGCAATGCACTAGCCATACCAGGCAGTGCCTCCATAATGCTAAAATCCACATTCTGGCTCCCAGAGATGCACTGCTCCACCAGAAGTGAGATGCTTTGCTGGGTTCTGGGGAAGCACCGTGCCATGCCAGGCCATGCCCCCAGAACTGACATCACCTCTGTCGGTTCCCAGGCATGCACTGCGCACAGACCAACTGTGCTCCTGGAGAGATGTCTCTGCATGCCATGCTCCGTCGCCAGTGATATTTAATTAACTTTCAAAATACCGGTAACTCGCCCCCAGGTAAGATCTTTTCCCAGCAGAACTTTACTTTTTGGTATGGGAGGTTTTACATCAAGCAGATTTGTTTGATGGTTCCTGGTATTTGGCTTTGACCCCCTCAAAAAGGCACAGTAACAAGGTAATTTCTATAACTCCCATCTACTTTGCTGCAACTGTAAGATGCAGTGTCAAACTCAAGGTAGGAATGCGTCTATCTCTGCATGCACACAAGTTGATAACCACTGGTTAAAACTATCCACTTAAGTGCACAGAGCAGGAATGTCATTGTATAATGAGCAAGATGCACAGAATATAAAAAGAAAAAAAATTATTAAGTATCAAGCCGACAGCTTCCCTTTAAAATTAAGCGCATGTGGGAGATCTGCACCACTACACATTATACTTTGTGAAAGTTGTCATACATGCGGTATGAATTAACAAGACAAGTTTTGAAATCTGCAGCATTACTCAATAGGATCAATCAGCAGCATGATGATTTCTGAGGAGTCATCCAATGCCACAACTGTATGCATAAACTTGCAAGGGAAAACATGAGAGAAAATAAAAGAAGCATTAGTCCTATCAGTAATAGGTTTTCCAGGAGTCCATCATGACCACACCATCATGAGGTTGTCCTTCATAGCCTTCATAGGGACAGGAACACACGAGGTTAAAAAGGTCCCTTCCTCCACCAACCTGTTATGCTGTGCTATCAGGCAACACAGTGTGCAGTAATCAGCGCACATACAGTGATATGGCAATAACCCAAAAACAATAGAACAAGCTCTGAGACGTGGAATCTCTGCAGACTGCAATACCTGAACCTATCCTCACACAACTAAAAGCAGCAGTGGATTGCGCCTAACACTACCTATGCAACTCGGCACTGCCTGAGGAGCTGACTAGCGTGAAGATAGAAATACAAGCCTGACTTGCCTCAGAGAAATACCCCAAAGGAATAGGCAGCCCCCCACATATAATGACTGTTAGCAAGATGAAAAGACAAAACGTAGGAATGAAATAGATTCAGCAAAGTGAGGCCCGATATTCTAGACAGAGCGAGGATAGCAAAGAGAACTATGCAGTCTACAAAAAACCCTAAAGCAGAACCACGCAAAGGGGGGCAAAAAGACCCACCGTGCCGAACTAACGGCACGGCGGTGCACCCTTTGCGTCTCAGAGCTTCCAGCAAAAGAGAATAGCACAGCTGGACAGAAAAAACGGAAACAAAAACAAAGTAACACTTATCTAGCAGAGCAGCAGGCCACAGGAAAGATGCAGTAGCTCAGATCCAACACTGGAACATTGACAAGGAGCAAGGAAGACAGACTCAGGTGGAGTTAAATAGCAAGGCAGCCAACGAGCTCACCAAAACACCTGAGGGAGGAAGCCCAGAGGCTGCAATACCACTTGTGACCACAGGAGTGAATTCAGCCACAGAATTCACAACAATACCCCCCCCTTGAGGAGGGGTCACTGAACCCTCACCAGAACCCCCAGGCCGACCAGGATGAGCCACATGAAAGGCACGAACAAGATCTGGGGCATGGACATCAGAGGCAAAAACCCAGGAATTATCCTCCTGAGCATAACCCTTCCATTTGACCAGATACTGGAGTTTCCGTCTAGAGACGAGAATCCAAAATTTTCTCCACAATATACTCCAATTCCCCCTCCACCAAAACAGGGGCAGGAGGCTCCACAGATGGAACCATAGGTGCCACGTATCTTCTCAACAACGACCTATGGAATACATTATGTATGGAAAAGGAGTCTGGGAGGGTCAGACGAAAAGACACCGGATTGAGAATCTCAGAAATCCTATACGGACCAATAAAACGAGGTTTAAATTTAGGAGAGGAAACCTTCATAGGAATATGACGAGAAGATAACCAAACCAGATCCCCAACACGAAGTCGGGGACCCACACGGCGTCTACGATTAGCGAAAAGCTGAGCCTTCTCCTGGGACAAGGTCAAATTGTCCACTACCTGAGTCCAGATCTGCTGCAACCTGTCCACCACAGAATCCACACCAGGACAGTCCGAAGACTCAACCTGTCCTGAAGAGAAACGAGGATGGAACCCAGAATTGCAGAAAAATGGAGAGACCAAGGTAGCCGAGCTGGCCCGATTATTAAGGGCGAACTCAGCCAACGGCAAAAATGACACCCAATCATCCTGGTCAGCAGAAACAAAACATCTCAGATATGTTTCCAAGGTCTGATTGGTTCGTTCGGTCTGGCCATTAGTCTGAGGATGGAAGGCCGAGGAAAAAGATAGGTCAATGTCCATCCTACCACAAAAGGCTCGCCAGAACCTCGAGACAAACTGGGAACCTGTCAGAAACAATATTCTCAGGAATGCCATGCAAACGAACCACATGCTGGAAGAACAAAGGCACCAAATCAGAGGAGGAAGGCAATTTAACCAAGGGCACCAGATGGACCATTTTAGAAAAGCGATCACAGACCACCCAAATGACCGACATCTTTTGAGAAACGGGAAGGTCAGAAATGAAATCCATCGAAATATGTGTCCAAGGCCTCTTCGGGACCGGCAAGGGCAAAAGCAACCCACTGGCACGTGAACAGCAGGGCTTAGCCCTAGCACAAATCCCACAGGACTGCACAAAAGTACGTACATCCCGTGACAGAGATTGCCACCAGAAGGATCTAGCCACTAACTCTCTGGTACCAAAGATTCCTGGATGACCAGCCAGCACCGAACAATGAAGTTCAGAGATAACTTTACTAGTCCACCTATCAGGGACGAACAGTTTCTCGGCCGGACAACGATCAGGTTTATTAGCCTGAAATTTCTGCAACAGTCTCCGCGAATCAGGAGAGATGGCAGACACAATGACTCCTTCCTTGAGGATACTCGCCGGCTCAGATAACCCCGGAGAGTCGGGCACAAAACTCCTAGACAGAGCATCCGCCTTCACATTTTTAGAGCCCGGAAGGTACGAAATCACAAAATCAAAACGAGCAAAAAATAACGACCAACGGGCCTGTCTAGGATTCAAGCGCTTGGCAGACTCGAGATAAGTAAGATTCTTATGATCAGTCAATACCACCACGCGATGCTTAGCTCCCTCAAGCCAATGACGCCACTCCTCGAATGCCCACTTCATGGCCAGCAACTCTCGGTTGCCCACATCATAATTACGCTCAGCAGCAGAAAATTTCCTGGAAAAGAAAGCACATGGTTTCAACACCGAGCAACCAGAACCTCTCTGTGACAAAACCGCCCCTGCTCCAATCTCAGAAGCATCAACCTCGACCTGGAACGGAAGAGAAACATCTGGTTGACACAACACAGGGGCACAGCAAAAACGACGCTTCAACTCCTGAAAAGCTTCCACGGCAGCAGAAGACCAATTAACCAAATCAGCACCCTTCTTGGTCAAATCGGTCAATGGTCTGGCAATGCTAGAAAAATTACAGATGAAGCGACGATAAAAATTAGCAAAGCCCAGGAATTTCTGCAGACTTTTCAGAGATGTCGGCTGAGTCCAATCCTGGATGGCCTGGACCTTAACCGGATCCATCTCGATAGTAGAAGGGGAAAAGATGAACCCCAAAAATGAAACTTTCTGCACACCAAAGAGACACTTTGATCCCTTCACGAACAAGGAATTAGCACGCAGTACCTGGAAAACCACTCTGACCTGCTTCACATGAGACTCCCAATCAGAGAAGATCAAAATGTCATCCAAGTAAACAATCAGGAATTTATCCAGATACTCACGGAAAATGTCATGCATAAAAGACTGAAAAACAGATGGAGCATTGGCAAGTCCGAACGGCATCACCAGATACTCAAAATGACCCTCGGGCGTATTAAATGCCGTTTTCCATTCATCTCCCTGCCTGATTCTCACCAGATTATACGCACCACGAAGATCAATCTTAGTAAACCAACTAGCCCCCTTAATCCGAGCAAACAAGTCAGATATCAATGGCAAGGGATACTGAAACTTAACAGTGATCTTATTAAGAAGGTGGTAATCAATACACGGTCTTAGCGAACCATCCTTTTTGGCTACAAAAAAGAACCCTGCTCCCAATGGTGATGACGATGGGCGAATATGTCCCTTCTCCAGGGATTCTTTCACATAACTGCGCATAGCGGTGTGTTCAGGCATGGACAAATTAAATAAACGACCCTTAGGGAATTTACTACCAGGAATCAAATTGATAGCACAATCACAATCCCTATGCGGAGGTAGGGCATCGGACTTGGGCTCTTCAAATACATCCTGAAAGTCAGACAAGAACTCTGGGATGTCAGAAGGAATGGATGACGAAATAGACAAAAATGGAACATCACCATGTACTCCCTGACAACCCCAGCTGGTTACCGACATAGAGTTCCAATCTAATACTGGATTATGGGTTTGTAGCCATGGCAACCCCAACACGACCACATCATGCAGATTATGCAGTACCAGAAAGCGAATAACTTCCTGATGTGCAGGAGCCATGCACATGGTCAGCTGGGCCCAGTACTGAGGCTTATTCTTGGCCAAAGGTGTAGCATCAATTCCTCTCAACGGAATAGGACACCGCAAAGGCTCCAAGAAAAATCCACAACGTTTAGCATAATCCAAATCCATCAGATTCAGGGCAGCGCCTGAATCCACAAACACCATGACAGAATACGATGACAAAGAGCATATCAAGGTAATGGACAGAAGGAATTTGGACTGTACAGTACCAATGACGGCAGAGCTATCGAACCGCCTAGTGCGCTTAGGACAATTAGAAATAGCATGAGTGGAATCACCACAGTAGAAACACAGCCTGTTCAGACGTCTGTGTTCTTGCCGTTCAACTTTAGTCATAGTCCTGTCGCACTGCATAGGCTCAGGTTTAATCTCAGACAATACCGCCAGATGGTGCACAGATTTACGCTCGCGCAAGCGACGACCGATCTGAATGGCCAAGGACATAGACTCATTCAAACCAGCAGGCATAGGAAATCCCACCATGACATCCTTAAGAGCTTCAGAGAGACCCTTTCTGAACCAAGCCGCCAGTGCAGATTCATTCCACAGAGTGAGTACTGACCACTTCCTAAATTTATGACAATATACTTCTACATCATCCTGACCCTGGCATAAAGCCAGCAAATTTTTCTCAGCCTGATCCACTGAATTAGGCTCATCGTAAAGCAATCCAAGCGCCTGGAAAAACGCATCAACATTACTCAATGCAGGGTCTCCTGGCGCAAGAGAAAACGCCCAGTCCTGTGGGTCGCCGCGCAAAAAAGAAATAATCAAAACCTGTTGAATAGGATTACCAGAAGAATGAGGTTTCAAGGGCAGAAATAGCTTACAATTATTTTTGAAGCTCAGGAACTTAGTTCTGTCACCAAAAAACAAATCAGGAATAGGAATTCTTGGTTCTAGCATAGATTTCTGATCAATTGTATCTTGAATCTTTTGTACATTTATAACGAGATTATCCATTGAGGAGCACAGAGCCTGAATATCCATGTCCACAGCTGTGTCCTGAAGCACTCTAATGTCTAGGGGAAAAAAAAAAAAAACTGAAGACAGAGCTGAGGAAAAAAAAAAATGATGTCAGGACTTCTTTTTTCCCTCTATTGAGAATCATTGGTTTTGGCTCCTTGTACTGTTATGCTGTGCTATCAGGCAACACAGTGTGCAGTAATCAGCGCACATACAGTGATATGGCAATAACCCAAAAACAATAGAACAAGCTCTGAGACGTGGAATCTCTGCAGACTGCAATACCTGAACCTATCCTCACACAACTAAAAGCAGCAGTGGATTGCGCCTAACACTACCTATGCAACTCGGCACTGCCTGAGGAGCTGACTAGCCTGAAGATAGAAATACAAGCCTGACTTGCCTCAGAAATACCCCAAAGGAATAGGCAGCCCCCCACATATAATGACTGTTAGCAAGATGAAAAGACAAAACGTAGGAATGAAATAGATTCAGCAAAGTGAGGCCCGATATTCTAGACAGAGCGAGGATAGCAAAGAGAACTATGCAGTCTACAAAAAACCCTAAAGCAGAACCACGCAAAGGGGGGCAAAAAGACCCACCGTGCCGAACGAACGGCACGGCGGTGCACCCTTTGCGTCTCAGAGCTTCCAGCAAAAGAGAATAGCACAGCTGGACAGAAAAAACGGAAACAAAAACAAAGTAACACTTATCTAGCAGAGCAGCAGGCCACAGGAAAGATGCAGTAGCTCAGATCCAACACTGGAACATTGACAAGGAGCAAGGAAGACAGACTCAGGTGGAGTTAAATAGCAAGGCAGCCAACGAGCTCACCAAAACACCTGAGGGAGGAAGCCCAGAGGCTGCAATACCACTTGTGACCACAGGAGTGAATTCAGCCACAGAATTCACAACACCAACCCTCAGTGATTTTCTTCAAGTAAAACACCAGAATGGTTTTATTTAGTTTCAGTCTACATACGTTACCATCACATATTAGATAGGAATTTAAAGGCAGGGCATGAAATAGGTTTTCCAGGAGTCCATCGTGACAGCAACTATTACCGGTAGGATTAATGACGATTTCTGGATTACTGCTTGGAGGAATTTTCTTCCAAAGGATATTTTTTGGCCAGATAACACCTTTTGTAGATACCATAAACTGAACACTAAGGTTTGTTCATGTTGCAGATTTGGTCCACATAGGCCCCGCTTGCTCTGTCTAAGATGTGGCTCCTGCTCTAGTAGAGTGGGCTCTGATGTTGACTGGAGGAGACTTTCCTTCTGACGAGTAGGTCAGGCTGATCACTGACCTAACCTATCTCACTAGGGTCGCTTTTGAGGTCTTGTCCTTAAAACTATACGAATGGCTTGGAATCTATTCACCAGTCTTGTGGATTCCAAATACTGGAGGACAACTCCTCTGATGTATAGGGAATGCAATGTCCGTTCTTGACCATTTTAATGGTCCTGGCAGAAGGAAGGCAAGACTACCTATTGACTCGTATGAAAGGTTGTTACTTTTGGTAGGAACGCAGGATCTATCCTGAGAATAATGCAATCATCTAAGATCCTTAGGTATGTTTTTTTTTTTAAATGGAAAACACCTGTATTTCCACAGTCTGGTTGTTATGGCAACCAGGAATGCAGTTTTAAAGGGAGAGAGATTTTATATCTGAATCTTCAAGTGGTTCATATGGTGATCGGCATAACCATTTAGCACCATATTTAAATCCCATAGTGGAACCGTAGGCTCTAACCGTGGGTCTTATTCTGCCTGTGGGTTTAATGAATTGTTTGTTTAATTTATGGATGCCATGCTAGTGGATAATCCATGAAAAAACACTCAGACGACATCAGCACTTTCAAAGTGCTGGGTCTTCGACCATTATCAAATCCTGTTAGGAGAAACGCAAAAATTTTGGGAATATTAAGCCTAGAGAATGGTATTGTCGTCTCAGCATATTACACAAAATTTTCTCTATATCTTTGTACATATAGCCGATGTACCCAATTTCTTTTTTGTATAGCTTTGACAGAATGAGAGCGGTCTTTGGACCTCAAGATCTGCCGCTCAGGATCCAGACAACAGTAGGAGCTTCATTTTGGGATGGTGTATTGGCCCCTGAACCAGTAGATCGTGCCTTTATGGAAGAATCATGGGATCTACTATGGACATCCTTCTCAGTAAGAGGAATCAGCTTCTGGGCCAAAATTGTAGTATGATCACCTTGGCTTGATTCTCCTGTATCTTCCTTAGCACTGCTGGAATTCAAGACAATGGGAGAAATGCAAACGGCAGGTCCATATTCCATTTATGAGACAAGGAGTCTACCCCTGTCGGCCTGTCTTCATGACTGAGGGAAAATAATATTTTTTGTGTGTTTTTATGGTAGCGATCATGTCCACCTGGGGGGAAGGGGGGGGTCACCCGATCGGAGTAATATGCGATGGAAGTCTCCCCAGTTCAGCTCCCATGCTGACTGTTGAACTGCTTTCACACTGAAAGTCTGCTACCACATTCTGAGACCCCTTCAGATGTATTGCTGTTACTGATAGCACCGTCTCCTCTGCCCACAGGAAGATCTTCCATGCTACAGACTGTAGATGGTGGTGCCTTTGTCCCCCTTGATGTCTGAGGAAGGCCACTGTAGTGATATTGTCACACAGGACTCTGATGTGTTGGTTCCTTAGACTAGACTTAAGGCCCCTTCACATTAAGCGACGCTGCAGCGATACCGACAACGATCCGGATCGCTGCAGCGTCGCTGTTTGGTCGCTGGAGAGCTGTCACACAGACAGCTCTCCAGCGACCAACGATGCCGGTAACCAGGGTAAACATCGGGTAACTAAGCGCAGGGCCGCGCTTAGTAACCCGATGTTTACCCTGGTTACCATCCTAAAAGTAAAAAAAACAAACAGTACATACTTACCTACCGCTGTCTGTCCCCGGCACTCTGCTTCTCTGCACTCCTCCTGCACTCACTGACTGAGCACAGCGGCCGGAAAGCAGAGCGGTGACGTCACCGCTCTGCTTTCCGGCTGACCGACGCTCACAGTCAGTACAGGAGGAGTGCAGAGCAGAGCTCCGGGGACAGACAGCGTTCGGTAAGTATGTGTTTGTTTTTTTTACTTTTACGCTGGTAACCAGGGTAAACATCGGGTTACTAAGCGCGGCCCTGCGCTTAGTTACCCGATGTTTACCCTGGTTACCAGTGAAGACATCGCTGGATCGGTGTCACACACGCCGATCCAGCGATGTCAGCAGGGAGTCCAGCGACGAAATAAAGTTCTGGACTTTCCTCAGCGACCAACGATCTCCCAGCAGGGGCCTGATCGTTGGTCGCTGTCACAACGATTTCCTTAACGATATCGTTGCAACGTCACCAAAAGCAACAAGATCGTTAACGATATCGTTATGTGTGAAGGTACCTTAACATCTCTTTAGTGTTTCCCAGAGTGCCTGAAGCTCTCTGGAGGTTGGATGACCTGGGACGAACTGATTTTTGCCAGGTACCCTGTATGTACGGATCTTGTACCTGAGCCCCCCAGCTACTGCCACTGTGGTGACTAATATAAATGGAGACCAACCCCTTCAGGTTGGTTATGAAAGTCCATCAAGCTAATGACTTATTGCCAACAATCTTATCTTCTTGTCTAGCCCATCTTGTCTCCTGTTCCAGGCTGTCAGGCTGATGTTGTAATTTCCTGGAGTGGCATGGACTCCACTGATCCCCTAGTATAGAAGCAGTCATCAGTTCCAGAATCCTCAGCCTCTGACGGAAAGCGGTGATTTCTCTTTGAAGGCCATAACGCTGTTCTCGCTGTCTCTTTTCTGGCAGGAAGGACTTCTGTTTGAAGATCTTCCTAGGAATTTTCTTGGACTCCATTAATCCAGTCACAAGATCTGATTTTTCCCAGTTTATGAACCATCCTAAGTTGTTTAACACCAAGATAGTGGACATTCAACTAATTGGTTGCTGGGGGAACTGCAATCAACAGGAAATAGTCCAGATACCTGAATCAATATTCCTTGCTCCCTGATGAAAGACATATCTTCACCAAGCTGATGGCAGAGGCCGAGTGTCGCTGAGGAAATACCAAACGGGAGGCGTTTGAATTGGGAAGAGGAATGGAAAATTGAACATTACAATGCAAATCTAAGATATCATGTGCCTATTCTTCCTCACAGCCAGCGGTAAAACGCTTCTTTGAGATCCAGCGTGAAAGTTACCATATTTCCCTTGATCAATGGAATAATAGATCTTACAGACTCCATCTTGAATTTCTTGTAGAATACCCATCTTTTTAGAATCTTCAGATTTATTATTGTGTGACAATCGTCCCCAGGTTTCTTTATTGCCATCCTAACTGGCACTACTGCCACTGAATCCACCAACTTCTTTACGTCCACCAATAGCCTTCTTATGATCTGGGGGGGTGACTGAATAGTTGTCAGGTGAAATCTTAATTGAGGGATCTGCACAAATTGCATCTTGTATCCTCTTGCTATTGTCTGAAGTATTCATGGGTTCTTGGATACTTCTGTCCAAGCTCTGACAAAGTTTTGGAGTCTCCCTCCCCCCCCCCCCCCCTTGCATGGGAATCATTGTCTAACTGATCCATTTGCTGAACTGGATAAAGAATTAATTCCTCTACCTCCATCTATGGGTCTTCCCTTTACCCATATTTTCAGTTTTCTGAAGGGAACAAGGACTCCGAAAGGACACAATAAATAAATAAAAATAATTTGTTAGTTTTTTCTTCCAGAAAAACCTTTTTCTTGTCCAAGGCATTTTCTAGCATGTCAGCTAGTCCAGGACCAATTGTTTAAATGCCAGAAAGGGGGATGGAGCACAATTTGCTTTTGGAGTGACAATCCGCCAACCATGTTTTTAGCCAGATTGCCCACCTAGCTGTGTTGGATAGTGCCCCATTCCTTGCGGCACATCTAATTGACGCCGATGAGGCATCAGCCATGAACCCTATTGCCATTGTGTGTAATGGCATAGATTCAAGGATCTCTTCTCTGGATGTATTCCTTAGATGAGCCTCTAACTATCCAAATACTCATGGATTTTGCCACAGAGGAAGATGCTATATTAGCCTTAATTATGGCTTTAGAGGTCTTTTTTCTTCTTTTTTTAGACGACCATCTGCATTTCTATCCATTGAATCCTTCAGACACGAGTCCTCAAAAGGGGATAGCAGTTTTTTGTTTGCTACCCTAGCTATAGGGCTATTGACTTTTGGAATTTTGTTCCATAATTTTCAGGGTAGACATGACCTGAAAATTCTTGGGATTATCAGTCTCTTTTCTATGTCTTCCCCTACTCCTCCAGGATAATAGCTTTAATATATTTATTAACTGGGAATACTCTGTTCGTACGGCTCCTCGTACCTCCAAAACATTTCACTCTGTATTGAGGAGGGCTGGAGAGTATCCTCCACCTTCATAGTATATCTGATGGCTGACAGTGTCAGTGTCTTCCCAAGAGACAAGGTTTTTTCCTCCTTGGGGGGGGGGGGGGGGGGGGAGAGAGGATTGTGACACTTTTTCTTTCTGTTTAGGGTCAGCGTAACCTGATAAAATCCAGTTCAGGGGAGGAAGGATTAACTTCCATCAGGCTCTTTAATGCCTGGGAGCCATCCAGGAGGATTGCAGAGTGACTAAATGACGTAATTCTGAACCTCCTCTTATGTCCTCATGTCTGTCATAAAAAGGAGGGATGTTCTTCTTTAACCACCCTTCACAATACACTCTGGGCATAGCCATTTTCCTTATGTGTCAGGTAGTTTAGCATTACACATAGCACATCTATTTATTTTTAGGTGTGCAAAAAAACACCCAGATAACTCACTTATACCCCTGTTGAAACCCCAGTACAAGATCAGCCAGTGTATTTTTTTTTCTTCCATGGCAGGCAGTCTAGATGCACTGGAACCCCAGCTCCCATCTGCAAACACTTTAAAAAGTATTGTCTCACCTGTCTTCCATCTGAATAGTCAAATGGCAGTTCTTTAATTTAGGATTCAGCGCCTCTTTCAAATCCCAGAAGTGCGTTCTTGAACCCATGTCAGGTACTAGAGGCCTGTGTGTCTTCCCCCATGTAACTGGAAGTGCCTTTCAGTCATCGGCATGCACAGGAGCTGTCTGCAGGGATGGGCAGTGTGAGCTGATAGACCCCCTGAGGGGTATTGCAGCTCACCCCGGGAGCCACCGCTTGACAGGACAAGTCAGGGACCCCTTTGATCAGCTGGGTGTCGGCCTCCAGACCTCCCACAGGAGCAAGGGGAGAGTTGCGAGCACCCCATCCCAATCCTCCTGCGTCTGGCATCAGAAGCTCCTGCTCAACTGGAAGATGTGAGTACACCTCTTCTGTCTGTCCCTGATGGGGACAGGAAAAAACACTGAGGGGTGGTGGAGGGAGGGGGCTTTTTAACATCGTATGTTCCTGTCCCTATCAAGGATATGAATGGCAACCTACTGATGGTGCTGTCAGGAGGGATGTCCTGGAAAAATGATAATTACTTACCGGTAAATTGATTTTCCAGAGCCATGACAGCACCGCACATGAGAGATGGTATCCACGCCCAGAAACGGGAAACATGTAGCAGAGATAAAAAGAAGGGGGTGGCACCTCTCCTCAGCTTGTTTCAGAGTACATAAGGTAACCACCCAATTAGTTCACATGTATGTTTGTTTATTTTAACAAATTTTTAGAATTGAGAGTCCTCAGTAGTTGATACCTTTTAATGACTAACTGAAAAGATGGTAAATTGCAAGCCCTTGAGACTACACAGGTCTATCCACTGGCTAACACTGTACCAAGATATAATAAAAAAAAAAATTTATATATATATATATATATATATATATATATATATACATATATACATATATACATATATACATATATACATATATACATATATACATATATACATATATACATATATACATATATACATACATATATACATATATACATATATACATATATATATATATATATATATATATATATATCCTGTATTTTAACTAAGTCACTCTTATTCACCTTTTATCTTTAATATATGTTTTTTTTTTTTTGCATCACACATCACCAAGATAGGGCGGGGATTAATGCAGTGCGGTCATGGCTCTGGAAAAATCAAATTATCGTGAATTATTTTTTCCCTTCCCCATGACAGCACCGCACATGAGAGAAAGAAATAGAAGAGACTCCTAGGGTGGGACAACAGCAGATAACACCTTTCTACCAAAGGCCAGACTTGAGAGCCCTAGATCTAACCTATAGTGGCAGAAGAAAGTGGAGGGTGAAGACCACACTGCTGCTCTGCAAATCTGTTCTACAGATGCATTTGCCCTTTCAGCCCAGGATGTGGCTATGGCCCTTGTAGAGTGAGCCGTTACACCCAGTTGGGGAGTCTGACCTGATGGAGTAAGACCGTGAAATAGCCATACAAAGCCACCGTGCAATAGCCAAAGCTTTTTTCCCCAGTTTGTCCCCTGAAAGGAGACAAAGGGCTGATGACTGTCGCCATGATTTTGAGATTTCTATATATTGGAGCAGGCAATGTCTGACATCTAGACAATGGAAGGTTTGTTCTCCCTAGGATTTTGTGTTGTCACAAAATGAGGGCAAAATTATTTCCTGGTCCCTGTGAAATTTTTAATTAATCTTTGGAAGGAAGGCTGGGTCAGTTCTTACGATTACTCTGTCCTCCAGAAAGGTAGTATATGGGGGATTTACAGAGATTGCTTGCAGCTCGCAGAAACACCGAGCTGACGTCAGGGCAACCAGGAGCACCGTTTTCAATGTTAAGGCCTTTACGGAAATAGAAGTAAGAGGCTCAAAAGGAGGAGACGTTAAGGCATTTAAAACTAAATTTAGATCCCAGAGAGCTACCTTGGGTAGTGATTTTGAGGGTCTGGCTACAAGGGAGGCTAGGATGAACCTGTAGACCCAAGGTTGATCTGCAAGTTTTTGGTCAAACAATGCTGTCAGGTCCGAGACATACACTTTAGGGTGTTAGTAGATAACCCTCTTTCCAGCCCTTCTTGAAGAAAAATTCTAAAAATTTCCTTTACCGGGACTTCCCGATTCATATTTGACAACTGTCATTCCAAAAATTCCAGGAATTTTTCCCCATATTTTTGGTAGTTGTCCAATGTTATTTTCTTTCTGCTAGCGAGCAAAGTGGTTACTAAAGGGTTTGAAAACCCTTTTGCTATTAACAGTCCTCAAGTTCCAGGCGGTGAGATGGAGTCTGCACTTGAAGATGTAGCACTGGGCCCTGGTGCAGGAGATTTGGGATATCCGGGAGGATTCATGGGTCCAAGATAGACATGCGTCTGAGCCATGTGAACCATGCCCTCTTTCTCCAAAAAGTCGCGACAAGGATTATCCGTGCTTTGTCCTCCCGAATCTTCTTTAGGACTATCGGAATCAATGGAATTTGGGGAAACTTCCAATGGTGCAGCAGTGAATCCACTCCACACTCCGGTTGGCCTTTTGGATTGAGGTAGTAGCATCTGTTTACCTTCCGATTTTTTCTTGTGACAAATAGATCCACTTCTGGAGTGCCCCAGATGGCACAGACTTTCCCAAATGCCTTGATTCAGTGACCAATCTCCCTGGCGTAATACATGGCGACTTAAAAAAAAATCTGCCACCAGATTGTCCGTTCAAGTGTATACATGATAGGGGCAAAAGGTTGCTTTCTGCCCATCTGAACAGCTCTTTGGCTTCCGCCATCAGGGATGTTGATCTTGTACCTCCTTGTCGTTTTATATAAGCTATGGTGGTGCTGTTATCGGACAGTATTCTGACGTGTTTCCCTTGGACTTCTTCCTCTGCATGAAGTGCTCGCCTTACAGCCGTTAACTCTTAGGTTGGAGGATGCCACTCATTGAGGGTTCCCATGGACCCTGCAGAATTTGGACTGACAGGTGTGCTCCCCAACCTAACAGACTTGCATCCGGGTTTTGAACTAACCAAGGTACAGCGTTTAAGTTTTCAATGTTCAGCCACCACTTTAATGATTCTTGCACCCGTGGTGATAGGAGAATCTTTCGATTTAAGGTGTATGGATCTGCTGCCTGTTTGGACAGGATCTGTCATTGTAACTTGTATGGGCTTGTGCCCACTGGACTGCTGGGATTGTCGCTGTTAGGATGCCCAAGAGTGACATTGCTGATCTTACTGAGATGCGTTGACCTGACTGTACCTGCCGTATCTTTTGTTGAATGGTCAGGATCTTTCTCTCATGGAGGACGCATTCTTGCTTGACAATCCAGTCGGATCCCCAGGAATTCCTGTATCCGAGTTGGATTTAGTCTTGACTTTTTGAAGTTTATTACCCAGCCTAGACTGGTCAGTACTTCTAGCACTCGTGACTGCCTTTGCGCATTTTTGTTTGTTGTCTGCCATGACAAGAAAGTCGTCCAAATAGGGTACCAGTAGCATATCTTCCTTCCTTACATAGGATGCCATCGGAGATAATTTTTGTAAATACAGTTATATGAAAAAGTTTGGGCACCCCTATTAATCTTAAGCTTAATGTTTTATAAAATGTTTTTTTTTGCAACAGCCATTTCAGTTTCATATATCTAGTAACTGTTGGACACAGTAATGTTTCTGTTCTGCCTTGAAATGAGGTTTATTGTACTAACAGAAAATGTGCAATCTGCATTCAAACAAAATTTGACAGGTGCATAAGAATGGGCACCCTTATTTTCTTGTTTTAAATACTCCTACCTACTTTTTACTGACTTACTATAGCACTTTTTTGGTTTTCTAACCTCATCGAGCTTTGAACTTCATAGCCAGGTGTATGCAATCATGAGAAAAGCTACTCAAAGTGGCCACTTGTTGGTTGTTCTTCTGTTTGAATCACCTCTGAAGAGTGGCATCATGGGCTCCTCAAAACAACTGTCTAATGATCTGAAAACAAAGATTATTCAACATAGTTGTTCAGGGGAAGGATACAAAAAGCTGTCTCAGAGATTTAACCTGTCAATTTCCACTGTGAGGAACATAGTAAGGAAATGGAACACAGGTACAGTTCTTGTTAAGGCCAGAAGTGGCAGGCCAAGAAAAACATCAGAAAGGCAGAGAATAATAGTGAGATCAGTCAAGGACAATCCTCAGACCACCTCCAGAGAGCTGCAGCATCAACTTGCTGCAGATGGTGTCACTGTGCATCGGTCAACTATACAACGCACTTTGCACAAGAAGAAGCTGTATGGGAGAGTGATGCGAAAGAAGCCGTCCTGTGGACTGATGAAACCAAGATTGAGTTGTTTGGTCATACAAAAAGGCGTTATGCATGGCGGCCAAAAAAAACAACATTCCAAGAAAAACATTTGCTACCCACAGTAAAATTTGGTGGAGGTTCCATTATGCTTTGGGGCTGTGTGGCCAATGCCAGCACTGGGAATCTTGTTAAAGTTGAGGGACGCATGGATTCCTCTCAGTATCAGCAGATTCTTGACAATAATGTTCATGAATCAGTGACAAAGTTGAAGTTACGCAGGGGATGGATCTTTCAGCAAGACAATGATCCAAAACACCGCTCCAAATCTACTCAGGCATACATGCAGAGGAACAATTACACTTATGGAATGGCCATCCCAGTCCCCAGACCTGAATATCATTGAACATCTGTGGGATCATTTGAATAGGGCTGTCCATGCTCGGCGACCATCAAACTTAACTGAAGTGGAATTGTTTTGTAAAGAGGAATGGTCAAAAATACATTCATCCAGGATCCAGGAACTCATTAAAAGCTACAGGAAGCGACTAGAGGCTGTTATTTTTGCAAAAGGAGGTTCTACTAAATATTAATGTCACTTTTCTGGTGGGGTGCCCATACTTATGCACCTGTCAAATTTTGTTTGAATGCAGATTGCACATTTTCTGTTAGTACAATAAACCTCATTTCAAGGCAGAAACATTACTGTGTCCAACAGTTTTTAGATATATGAAACTGAAACCGCTGTTGCAAAAAAAACAATATTTATAAAACATTAAGCTTAAGATTAATAGGGGTGCCCAAACTTTTTCATATAACTGTATACGAGGGGCTACTGAGACCCCGAAGGGAAGACACCGATATTGTAGGTGAGTGGGAACTTGCGCAATCTCCACTACCAACCTTAGGTACCGCTAGTGTTCTCCGCAGATTGGTACATGGTAATAAGCGTTGGTTAGATCTATTACCACCATGTAGCAGCATGGATTGAGTAGCTTTACTGCTGACTTTAAAGTTTCCATTTTGAAACTCTCCACCCGGATATATCGGTTTAACACTTTTAGATTGAATATGGTCCTCATTGAGCCGCCTGGTTTTGGTGTAAGAAAAAGGGTGCTGTAGTACCCCTCTCCTATTTAGTGATATGGTACCTTTATCAGTACTTCTTCCTGTAGGAGGATTTGAACTTCTGTTTGTAGCGTGGCTTGGTTTTTCTTGGTCACACAAGTGATTATCATTCTCCGGGGCAGGGGCTGAGGAAACTTAGGTCGCAGGCCCTCGGATAATAAATTGATTATCCACTGTGAGGTGGGTAGTGCTGACCATTGATTTAGAACATGTCGGATTCGTCCCCCCCCACGATTTTTTTTTTATGTCATTGAAGTTTGGAGTGTGATTTAGGGGGAGGCTTATTGAAGAGGAATCCCCTATCTTTCCTCCAGGGTTTTCCTAGCATGGACCTATAGTCTGAGCGTCCTCTGCCACCTCTATTCCCTGATCCTCGTAAGGACAAGCGAGCATCACCCCAACGGCGCCTAGAGAAGGGGGTGGTGGAAACAGTTTCTTCTTATCCGACGCTTTCTGCAAAAGTTCGTCTAACGCCATCCTAAAGAGGTACTGACCTTCACAAGGGACTGAACAGTTTTTCTTTTGACTGAAAATCTGCAGCCCAGTTTTTTAGCCATAGTGCCCTGTGTCCTGAATTTGATAGGGCACATGCACGGGCAGCACATCGAATGGAGTCAACAGATGAGTCTGCTAGGAATCCTGCCGCCTTCTGTAAGGAGGGTATTGCCTCCAACAGTCTCTCTCTCGGGCATTTATTTTTTATTTGTTCACTTAATTCTTCAAGCCACTTGACCATAGCACGAGCTAAAAGGGCATCGGCTTTTTTGTCAAGGGGGTCTTTTAAGGCAGAGGTCCCCAACTCCAGTCCTCAAGGCCCACCAACAGGTCATGTTTTCAGGATTTCCTTTGCATTGCACAGGTGATGCAATTATTACCTGGGCAAGACTAAGGAAATCCTGAAAACATGACATGTTGGTGGGCCTTGAGGACTGGAGTTGGGGACCTCTGTTTTAAGGCACCCATGTCCTCAAATTGTATGGCTATTCCTCTAGACGTACTGGTGATAGCCGCATCCAGTATAGGAGCTACCCCCCCCCCCCCACACACACACACACACGTTTTCCACAGACCTCCTCATCAAATGGGTATTTAGGTTTAAGTGTCTGAGGCACGGACATCTTTGCTAGGCTTTTTCCCTTCCCTTTTAATTAAATAGGTTGTCATGAAAAGGGAAAACCTTGCATTTTTTCTCCTCCAAGTTGCTAAACATGGAATCTTGTACTGTGCGTTATTCTCTGGGTGTTTCGACCCCCATAGTGGACCTAACCAACTTAAGTAATTCCCCGATATTTTCGGACAAAAAATAAGGGCGGCCATACTCCTCATCCGAGAGGTCCAGGTCTGACACCTCCGAGGGGGTTAATTCTCCCGGTTCTTTCTCTGAATCTACATCCAAATCTTGTTTTGTTTTTTTTTTGTTTAGAAGTATGGGGAGGGGTGGGTTTTTCAGAGCTGAATACTGCTTGCTCTTTTAACTGCTCCCTCACTGTTATCTTCACCTCAAATGATGGTTTTTATACTTTGGAGCAGGGATGGTGATTCCTCGGCTACTGTTTAATCAATACATAGGCGACAGATCCGTTTATCATATGTTTTAGGCCGGTTTCGCGCTACTGTAAGCGCTGTCCCCCCCGCGTGGTGCTGAAGCCGCTAATCATTTCTTCTCTCCAGCATCGTTCACTGGAGAGAAGATATGAAATTTTTTTTTTGTTAAAAAAAAAAAAAAAAGAAGATCCCTGCCCCCAACCCCCTCCCACCCCCTCTGCACCCCCCCCTCCCCCCGCTTTTAATAAAATACTTACCCGGCTCCCTCGCTGCTTCCTGTCCTCGCCGCAGCTTCTCCTGTATGAGCGGTCACGTGGTGCCGCCCATTACAGTGATGAATATGCAGCTCCACCCCTATGGGAGGTGGAGCTGCATATTCATCACTAATAGGCGGCACCACGTGACCACTCATACAGGAGAAGTTGCGGCGAGGACAGGAAGCAGCGAGGGAGCTAGGTACAGGGATCTTTTTTTTTTTTTTTAAACAAAAAAAAAAAGTTTTCATATCTTCTCTCCAGCGAACGATGCTGGAGAGAAGAAATGAATGGGGCTTCAGCACCAGATGCAGGGGACAGCGCTTAACTGTAGCGCTGTCTCCTGCACGGTGCGTGTGGTCCTTAGTCGGCACACGGGTGGCACACGTGTGCCACAAAACGCACAGACACGGATAATTCCGGTACAGATTTTTCCGGTACCGGAATTATCTGGACGTGTGAGACTGGCCTTAGGAAAGTTTTCCCTGCATAAAGCACATGCCCTATTCTTCTGTTTTGATGTGGCTTTTTAACCTAAAAATACAAACATGATATAGGGCCATCACTACCAGTGTTTTTTGCCCTACAAAGGAAGTCACCCACCCAGTGTCGGACTGGGGCACCGGGACACCGGAGAATCCTCCGGTGGGCCCCGCCCCCTGGCCCTGCCTGCTTCATTTGTCCCTGCAGTGCCCAGGCTGCCTCATTCACGCAGAGTGTGCTCAGTCACTCACGTCACTGTGCTGACTCGTGCTGAGTGCACTGCTGACTGTGCACACAACAAGTTAAACAAAATTGATAGCTGGGGGCCGGCGCCGCGCACAGGCTGCTGAACCGAAGAAAATGATGTGATCATCATGTCCTGTGAGAAGTGCAGCTGCGCGGCAGCTCCTTCTCCACATGACATCACCACACTAGTCCACACGATTCATTACCGCGCGCTCAGTGCTGGGCTGGCTGCAGACAGTGCATTGGCTAGTACTGTCAGCAGCTGCTGCAGTGCCGACTGTGCGCTACTGGCTGCCTGGCTGCTAGAGCAGGCAGCCCGTGCGCAGCGATTCGCCGCTCAGCAGACCCGGCCACCACCATCCCACCAGCACCAGTCACGAGTCACTCAGTCACATACCATTGCATTTGATTTGCATGATGCTGCATCATTCATGATCTCAACTCCGCCTCCTCTTCTAGTTCTGTGGTCTGGTTGGACTACGGTTTTCTAATGCTGATTGGCTGACATGCAGCCAATCAGCATTAGTTTTGCTTGTGTGACCTCACAGGTCACAGCACAGAGTGAGCTGTGCTGTGATTGGTCGACTGTCCTCCTCCTGCCCAAGCAGCACAGAGCCTGCACAGGCGCACTACTCCTGCACTATCATTCATAGTCGGAGTCGGAGAGGCTGCTGTAGCTGATGGTTCGGAGTCCGAGCATTTCCTGTCTTAGTTAGTGAGTCGGTGTTGTAATAAATCAATCAATGTACTAATTTATGTAGTATGTGAGTAAAACATGCCTGCAGCAGTAGACAGCCACTGAGACAGTTATGGGAGGCCCCCCCGGCCCCTGCAATCTAAAGCGGTGACACAAGGTGGGGGTCTGGGGGGCCCCCATAGAAAATTTCTAATTTCCTGTGGTCCCCCTTCCCCACTGTCTCCTAATTTACTGTGGGGCCCGGTCACCTCTCCCACCATTTCACCTCTGAGGAAGGGCCCCAAAGGGGCACACAGGGGGCCCTCAAGAAATTAGGTGACAGTGGGGAAGGGGTCCTCAGGAAATCAGGTGACGTGACAGTGAGGAAGGCAATATACTATGTGGCTCTGTGCTGTATACTACGGGGCTGGGCAATACACTACGGGGCTGGGCAATACACTACGGGGCTGGGCAATACACTACGGGGCTGGGCAATACACTACGGGGCTGGGCAATACACTACGGGGCTCTGTGTTGTATACGTCAATGGGCAATATACCACGTGGCTGGCCAATATACTATGTCAATGGGCAATATACTACGTGGCTGGCCAATATACTATGTCAATGGGCAATATACTACGTGGCCAGGCTGCGCAATATAAGTTGAATTGGTTATTTATTCGTTAACAAACACTACGTTTGATATTACATCATTTTGCAACATAATTGGTATTATTTCTATATAACTGCAAGGTGGGCCTCAAGAATGATTTTTCTCTGGTGGGCCCAAGGTACTCCAGTCCGACGCTGCACCCACCAAACCCCTGGATACTACGGTAGGTTGGGGTTCCTCCGCTGCGCGTACTTCTGCTGCAGGGTCTGCCATGTCTCCAGAGGCCTTTTGCTGCTGTGTGTACTACGCGCTGCCTTTTTATTCGAGTAAGAGCGATGTGCGCGCTCCTGAAACTCCTCCCTCCCGGAGCGTCCAGCACACCCTCTCACTCCTGCGTGTGACATCACTTTCGGCGCGACCGGAAGTCGTTACCCATTCAGTCAGCGCCAGCGTCGTGATGGGCACGCCTCCTCCCGGCCCAGCCTCCCGACAGGAGCGGCCACTGGGGAGTCCAGCGGGGGGGATTAGCACGGCATCTGGCTGCCCCCCTCGGACGGGATTACAGTCGTGCACCACTGCGCCCAGCTGCTTCTCCCCCTACTATGGACCTCAGCTCCGGGCCGGATTCGTCAGAGGGGGATCCCCCTGAAGGCATGGATCTTGCTACAGGCATCCGCCTGCAGGATCAGAAAACCAAAACTGAGGAGAGAGGTGCCGCCCCCTTCTTTTATCTCTGCTACAGGTTTCCTGTTCCTGGGGGCAGATACCATCTCATGTGCGGTGCTGTCATGGGGAAGGGAAAAATCTAATCTGTTGAAATAAAAAGATGTTTATTGTGCCAATCCTCTGGAATGCTCTACTCCAAGAAATTAGGACCAACCACAACTTACAGTGTTAGGTGCTCCCTCAAAACACATTTTGTCACCCCCTGAAGATGACTGGCCCCTCACTGTAAATACATCATACACATCTGTACTTTGTATCTCCCCTACCTCATTGTAGATTGTAAGCCCTCACGAGCAGGGTTGTGTTATTTTGCTTTAATCATATTATTGTTAACATTGTTACTTATGACTGTTGTGTTTGAATCTGTTTAACTGTAAAGCGCTGCGGAATATGTTAGCGCTATATAAATAAAGATTGTCAGGTTTAAAGTTACAGTAGGATCAACTCCAAATCTGTCTGTATGGTCACGCAGGTCATACAGTGCTGAATAAAGAGATATTGAATTGCAGATATCAGTGTAAATGAGCTGCTAAAGTCTGAGCCTGAGAATCTGCCTTTAAAGCTTATTTTAAATGAAGGGCGTTACCAGCGAGACATTGACTGTTGGCTCTACTGTTCTACATGTCTCACACTGGTAACACCTCACTTCATTTAAAATAAAGTTCAGGGACATCCGTGAGCAGCCCGTAGATCCTAACAGCTCATTTTCATAGTAATACAAAAATAATTTATTTGGAATAAGGCATCGGTTATCAAACTATAGTTTTATTAAATTTTTTATAACAAGCATGCCTATATAAATGTGTTTTGAGGATAACGGTAATCCTACTGAGATTCCATTCAAAGCATTATAATTCCCAGACAAACTTAAGTTGTCTGATGTAGCTGACTTCCACATCAGAATCTGAGTGGCACCAAGGACAGTGTCTGAATGTACCTGCCGAGACTTTTACAATATCTGCTGGTCTCATGCACACGATATATTCGATGCAAAAGTGAGTGGATCTGGACAAGCTCTAACCTTACCAACATATTTACACAATCAGAGCCAGTCAGTGATATCAACTTTCCTGTATTTCAGTCAGCTATTTTAAAGCAATAGAAGTCAACAAGGAGTAAGTTTTGTTTTAACAAATCCAGTCTACCATGTCACCTGCATTCCGTGGTACAAATTCTGGTGCAAGCGCCCAGTCTTCTCTGGGTAATTGAACAGGCACGGTCCGATTTGACTGCAAAACTGTGACAGATGGTTCAGAGACTCTACGGCCAACTCGCGGGTTAGGCACATAAGGAACAATGGAAGGCTCCGAGACTCTACGAGTGTCAGGGTAGTGTGAAGGTGAATCAGAACGATGACCTAGTGGAAGGTGTAGGAAACTGGAGAATGAAAGGAAGTTTGAGTAGTTAAAAATAATACATCCAAAAACAAATTAAATATTTCAATATATTCTAAGCAACCACTGTGTTAAAAGCGGTCGTCCACTATTAGACAACGTCTTATACGCTGAAGTGGTTCAGGGGGGAAAAAAAAAAGCCACACATAATGCACCCTTATTTTCCAGATTAATGTTTTAAGGACAGTGTCTCCCAGCAGCCACTGGACAATGTTAGAGATGCAAAGGCAGCATTCCTGACCTATCAGACAGAGCAGATCAGTGTGGCTGCATGCAGTCTTCACATTTCTGTCACATCAGTGTCTGCTATGATGTCAAGTGAGCGCTGCAAACTGTAGAGGGCCATCTGACTGCCAGGAGACACTAATCCATGTGGAAATGGGCCAAAACGGTATGAAATCCTTGTGCAAGCCAATTCAATGACAATCTTTAAGTGTTGTGCACATGATCAGTAAATTTCATTTGAGGTTTTTTTTTTTTTTTAACCTAGTTTTTATTGAAATTTTTTTAGAAAATACATTGATGTACAATAACAAGTTGTATTGTGGTACCGTGTTAGCCAGAAAAATCGATGTGAATACTTTTCTGCCCAATGATGACAGAAGTATTCTAGGAGTGATACCTTTATTGGTTAACCAGAAAATAATGTTTGCAAGCTTTCAGAGCACAGTGGCTCCTTCAGGCAAGATTACAAATAGATTAATAAGAAAAACGCACAACATTTAAAGAATACTACAGTAGGACATTTGTTAGGGGGTGGGAAGTGTGAGGAGTCAATAGATAAGGGTACCTTCACACAACGATATCGTTAACGATATCGTTGCAACGTCACGCTTTTTGTGACGTAGCAACGATCCCGCTAACGATCTCGTTGTGTGTGACAGTGACCAAAGATCAGGCCGCTGCTGGGAGATCGTTGGTCGCTGGGGAATGATCAGGACCTTTTTTTGGTCGCTGGTTACCCGCTGTCATCGCTGGATCGGCGTGTGTGACGCCAATCCAGCGATGTGTTCACTTGTAACCAGGGTAAATATCGGGTTACTAAGCGCAGGGCTGCGCTTAGTAACCCGATATTTACCCTGGTTACCATTGTAAAAGTAAAAAAAAAAACAAAAAAAAAAACAGTACATACTTACATTCTGATGTCTGTCACGTCCCCCGGCGTCCACAGGGTTAAAACCGCTTTCGGCAAGAGCGCTGCTAATGCACGCGCTCCGGCCGAGAGCTTCCCTGCACTGACTGTTAGTGCCGGCAGTAACAGCGGTGACGTCACCACTGCTCTGCTTTACGGCCGGCACTGACAGTCAGTGCGGGAAGCTCTCTGGCGGAGCGCGTTCATTAGCAGCGCTCCTGCCGAAAGCAGTTTTAACCCTGTGGACGCCAGGGGACGTGACACATCAGAATGTGAGTATGCACTGTTTTTTTTTTTTTACTTTTACAATGGTAACCAGGGTAAATATCGGGTAACTAAGCGCGGCCTTGCACTTAGTAACCCGATGTTTACCCTGGTTACCCAGGTGCTGCAGGGGGACTTCGGCATCGTTGAAGACAGTTTCAACGATGCCGAAGTTGTTCCCCTGATCGTTGGAGAGAGCCGTCTGTGACAGCTCCCCAGCGACCACACAACGACTTACCAACGATCACGGCCAGGTCGTATCGCTGGTCGTGATCGTTGGTAAATCGTTTATTGTAACGGTACCTTAAGCCAAGGTAATCAAATTAGGCATTTTCTTACAATAGGAGAGGCAGTGGGAATAATGTTCTTAGTTATCTGGAGTCTGTCTGGTGGAGGTGTGAATGGAATCCATGTAGTGACTCAAATCCAGGTGTTAAATTGAGTCCTAGTGTCAACGAATTAAACATTCATTAGTTTGTATTCCCAAATTTTTCTTTTTCTGTGGTCCTTAAAATTACCTTTTAGATTACTAAAAGGTAATTTTAAAGGACCACAGGGAAAGAAATTTGGCAACACAAACTAATGAATATGAGTTTGTTCAGACTAATCCTAGGATGTTTACCCCTCCAGATAAAATGGCTGAAGGCCCTATTAAGTATGGTGATGTCAGTGTTTCAGGAGTAATGGTTTGTAGTTGGTACATGAGCCTGGCTGCACTGATCATTTTCACCAAATCATGCCCTCCCCATAAAAGATAAGGTACCGTATTTTTCTGACCATAAGACGCACTTTTTTTCCTCCAAATTTGGGAGGAAAGTGTGGGTGCATCTTATGGTACGGATGTAGCATGTGGGGAGGGGGGCAGCAGTGAGTGGGATCGCACTGTTATCCCACTTCAGGATGTCCCTGCTGCCCAGAATCAGTGCTGGGGAAACCATGTGGTCCCGATGATTAAGTGCAGTGAATATTCATTAGCTACTCCCCGCCCACCTATCAGCTGAGTGGTGAGCCTGGAGAGGCAAATGAATACTGCACTTAAGCAGGGACACACATGGCTTCCCCAGCGCTGATTCCTGCAGTAGCTGGGGAGATCTGTGTGTCCGGGGCAGGAGGAGGCAGCAGGGTCCGGGGGAGAGGAGATCGCTGTACCTTCCTGGGCTGGAGCTGAGTGTTGTGCAGTGTGCACAAGGAGGACCTGTGATGATGTCAGAAGTGGGCGGGCTGGAGCATCACATGGCAGCACAGAGCCCTCCCTCTTCTTGACATCACAGATCCTTCAGACTCCAACACTAGAATCTGCTGGCTTCCATTACCTGTGCTGTGGAAAGGCAACAAGAGGGAGGGCTCTGTGTGTAGTCATGGGATGCTTTTACCTCACCACAGTGTGGCTGGCTGCCGCAATTAAGAGGTTAGTCTTTCCAAAACACAATAAAGCACTCTGCCACTTTAGTGAACTATAACTCCCAGCATGTCATAGGATCTGCAGGACATGCTGGGAGTTATAGTTCTCCCATTGGATTTTAAAGCAGCACTCTAGTGTTATTTTGCAGTGCTGGTGTGGTGCTTTAAATATAAGCCCTGTGCCCCCATTCTTATACTCACCCTCCAGCATCTTCATATAGTACTGTACAGACACCACACTGGTCCCGCAGCTTCCAACATAATAACATACTATTATATGTGGTGTTATTATATATAATAGTATGTTATTAAATATTTTACCACATTTTTTTGCTTCAAATATTTTTTTCCCTATTTTCCACCTCTAAAACCTGGGTGCGCCTTATAGTCCAGTGCGTCTTATAGTCCGAAAAATACGGTAAATCCTGCCATGCTTTTAGCTGACTAGTAATTTTTTTTTTATAAGAGGGGGATAATTTAGGGTGTATAGAGATGTTGGTAATTGACCCATTTTATTTTTCAGATACGTGATGTACGAGGAAGCTAATGATATACCGCCTAAAGACGTAGTTGAGTAAAGTTTTAGTCCCCTCAGTTAGTGGAAGTATTTAGCATCTTTTGACAATTTTAAAGCTGGAGTAATAACCAACATTTGAGTAATTCAAGCACTATGGGCAAATGACGAGTGGGGTTGGACATAAATAAAATGACATCAAGTGCAAAAAAAGCTGCCCGAATTGATTTCTTATTAATTTGGATCCCTGAAAAAAGTGTTTGGATCCAATAAAATGCTGATCAAGAACTCTAAAGCTAAGTTGAAGGAGGGTGGACAATGGACATCCCCGTCTCGTTCCTTTTTCAAGGGGAAAAGGACTTGACAAAACCAGAAGTGTATACCTTAGCCTTTAGAGAAGAGTATAAATTACATATGAAATTAAAGAAGGGGCCTGTTAGACATTTTTGTTAAAACCTTGTATAGCCAATCCCATTTAATGTTATCAAAGCCCTTTTCGGCATCTAATTATGTGATCGCTAGGGAATCTTTTAAGTCAGATGAGGAATGGACCTTATCCAGTATCAAAAGTACTTTTCTGATGTTCAATGTGGCCCTTTACAAAATCTGCCTGTACTGGGGATATGAGGTGAGGTAAAATGGAAGCCAGTCTATCGGCCATTATTTTGGATATGATTTTTTTCTCTCAGAGTTAATGAGATAGATTAGCCTATACAAGTTGGGGATAGAGGGTCTGTCTGGTTTCAGTAATAATTTAATGTAGGCAATATTTGCAGAAGGGAAAATGGGACCCCCAGAGATATTTTATTAAAAATAGATTCTACCATGGGGAAATTTCAGCAGTTAAAAGGTTTATAGAATTCGTTTGTATAACTATCTGGGCCAGTGGCTTTATTTAGTTTCAGTTTCTTAATTGTATTGGTGACCTCTTCCAAAGAGATCGTTTCATTCAGTATAGATTTTTGCTCCTCTGTGAAAGAGGGCAATTTGACCTCATCTAAGAATGTATCTGGAAAATTAGGGGCTTAACCAGTATTTTTATATAGGTCTCTATAAAAGGAACACAAAATATCATTAATTGTTTTAGGGTTAGTGTGAACTTTCCCATTCGTATTTTCCAACTGGAAGATTCCTTGAGGTTTTCTCATCCCTTTAGCCAAGTTAGCCATCATTAGCCCCAATTCATTTTCAAATCTATAATGGAAAGCTTCTGATTTAGATAAATAAAAACTTTTCCCTCAGATCTGCATATTGGTTAAACTCGTTTGTTTTTGTGTCCAGAGGTTATTTATTTATGAGGGAAGGGTCGAGTACGAATTTGATACTAGTTTGTTTTATTTCTTTGCATAGTTCACCATATATTAAGAACTTTTTTTATTGGTGAAAGTATAAGCCAATATTTTCCCCCGAAGTACCGCCATAGCCAATTCCCATAATAACATAGGATCAATATGATGAGCTGAGTTATCGGATAAGAATTCTTGCCATAATACTTTGAGAGAGAAAATGAAAGACTAATCTTTGCAGAAATAGTTGGGGAATCTCCACAAAAAGTCCGAACCTTGAGGGAAAACCCTTGACAATTCTAGGTTCGCCAGAGCCTGGTCTGAGAAAGAAATGTTATCAATATTTACAGTGATTAGTTTGGCTAATAAGGAGAGGGAGACCAGAAGATAGTCTATCTGGGACCAGGAGTTATTGGCATGTGAGAAATCAGTATATTCTCTGTTACTAGGGTTGAAGTATCTCCAAGATTCAGCAGACAACTTGCCAACAGAGGTGGTAGCATCTTGTTGTGTAGTTTGTTGAACGGTAGCTGCAATATTTCTGTCTTTTGGGACCGATACCACTGAACTAAATCGCCACCTATTTTATAAGAATTAGAGTCAAGCAGAAGTCTACATTCCAACTGTTTAAAGGGAACCTGTCACCCCGTTTTTTGAGATTGAGCTATAAATACTGTTAAATAGGGCCTGCGCTGTGTGTTACTATAGTGTATGTAGTGTACCCCGATTCCCCATGTATGCTGAGAAATACATTACCAAAGTCGCCGTTTTCGCCTGTCAATCAGGCTGGTCTGGTCAGGTGGGCGTGTTCACAGCGCTCTTTTCTTCCCCAGCTTTCCGTTGGTGGCGTAGTGGTGTGCGCATGTCCAGAGTTCCGACTTCCCTGCGCCCACGTGAAGACACAGCGCGCGATCTGCGCTGTAATCCCTTGCATCGGTGGGGGCGGCCATCTTCCTGTGGCCGCGCGTGCGCAGATGGAGTACTCTGCTGCACGGAGCTTCAGGAAAATGGCCGCGGGCAGCCGCGCGTGCGCATTAGAGATCGCGGCGGCCATTTTCCCAAAGCCGAGTTTGCATCTCGGCTTTGGGAAAATGGCCGCCGCGATCTCTAATGCGCACGCGCGGCTGCCCGCGGCCATTTTCCTGAAGCCCCGTGCAGCAGAGCACTCCATCTGCGCACGCGCGGCCCCAGGAAGATGGCCGCCCCCACCGATGCAAGGGATTACAGCGCAGATCGCGCGCTGTGTCTTCACGTGGGCGCAGGGAATTCGGACCTTGGACATGCGCACACCACTACGCCACCAACGGAAAGCTGGGGAAGAAAAGAGCGCTGTGAACACGCCCACCTGACCAGACCAGCCTGATTGACAGGCGAAAACGGCGACTTTGGTAATGTATTTCTCAGCATACATGGGGAATCGGGGTACACTACATACACTATAGTAACACACAGCGCAGGCCCTATTTAACAGTATTTATAGCTCAATCTCAAAAAACGGGGTGACAGGTTCCCTTTAAAAAGGATTTGTTCTTTATGTTAGGGGCATAGATATTGTAGACAGTAGGTGTGGACATGGTTAGCTGGATAAGTCTACACTCACTATCCGTTTGCTGGCTAATGATCTGGTGCATAAAGTGCTTATTACATTAGGATTATAACCTCAGATTTTCTATCTACCAAGGCTGAGTCAGACATCACCCACCCACAATTTTCTCATTCTGGAAAAATCTACCTTCAGAATGTGTGTCTTCTGTAGTAGGGCAATGTCAGGTTTTAAGCGTTTTAAATGTCTGAGGATTTTTATACATTTTTGGGGAGATCTCAAGCCCTTAACATTCCATAGTAATATACTGTAGTATTTAAGGTTGAAGGAAGACTAAGTCCATCTACTTTAACCCATAGCCTACCATGTTGATCCAGAGGAAGGCAAAAAAAAAAAAAAGGAGAAGATCCATGGGGCCCAGTGAAAAGCTTAGCCCCCTGAACCAAAACCCTAGCTACGCCTCTGCTTTAAATGCTCTTTTTGTCCCTTATTACGCCACTTACACCTCTATTTAGCCATATTGGTTTCCTCCCATTTCTAGCATGTTTATTCCCACAAGGTATATACTGTGCACAGGCCCCATTCAGGATACTAATAAACGTCTCCCATTTTCTTTGTGTACTTTAGTGTCTCAGGATATCGTCCCAGTTTAATGCACCAAGATCATCTCAACTGTTGGAAATTTGCCTTCCTGAAGTTGTATTCTTGTAACCCTTCTTATTAAAGGATACATGAAAACTTATTTTGTGATCACCATTACCCAATCGACCCCCTAAACTTCAACTGCTGATAAAAAAAAACAAAAAAAAAAACAAAAAAAAAAAAACACACGAACGAAGCGAATTTCTTCAATAATGTACAAATGTAAATCGGTATTACAGCGCAATCAGAGCAATGTCTTTACTTTACAAAAATGCTGCGGACAGGTTCTCCAAGTCCTTTACAAGCGCATTACACTACCCTTTACAGCAGTGGCAGGCTTTTACCACGATAGCTTGTGATTATAAACAATGAAGGCTACCATTACCTGCATCTGTCTCCATAGCTACAGAATCCATTCTGGAAGTGTCGGCAAACTGGAATATACTTTGTTTCATGGGAGAAGCGGCAATTTGTGCCCCATCTACAAGCACCTCGAAAAAACGCTCTATTAAGCAAAGAATTAAATTGTTATAAAAATTTGCTTATTGTATAACATGTATAATATATAAGATATGAACATTACTATGAAGTCAACTTCGATCTATCCAATAGCTGCTGGTGCGGGACATGTTACCAAACCAGTCCATCAGCCTCCTCCAATAGAAAAAAAATTGGAGGAGGCTGATGGACTGGTTTGGTCACCTGCTCCTCCACCAGCTTTGTTTAGGCCCCATTCACACGTCCGCTTAAAAAAAAAAAGTTCCCACGCACATTTGATGTGTTCGGGGCTTCCACGACGTTCTGCGCATCCACTCCATGAGATCCAGTAACTGAAGAGCAACAACACTGCTTTTCATTTGCCGGGTCTTGAACACCGTGCAAGCCGGATTCAGGGAACGTCGTGTGAAACGCTGGACTAAGTCGGACCCAAGTGGGAACTTTTATTTTTCTAAAATTGGTGAACAAGGTACAGAGTATTTCCCTTTTATGTTTTTCAGGTTTGGATTTGTGGACTATGATTCCCTGGACTATGTCAGAACTGCGTCTGATTTTTTTTTTTTCCTTTTAAATAAATGGTGAACCAGGGAATTTTTTTTTTTTTTAAGTATTTGATTATTTTCTTTTTATTACTGGGTTAGTAATGGGGGTGTCTGATAGAGACCTCTCCATTATCAACACCAGGGCTTGTGTCAGCTATGTTTTTGGTCAATTCACAGCTGACATTGGCCCCATGCACCATTACCCAGATTGCCAATGCACCAAGGCAATTGAGAAGAGCAGAGGCAAAGTGCCAGAATTGGAGTGTCTAATGTGATGCGCCACTTTGGTGGTTAATGGCTTGAATTTTTAGACTGGGAAGGACCCAATAACCATAGACCTTCCCAGCCTGATAATCAGCTGTCTGCTTTACCTTTACTGGTTACCAAAAAATGAGGCGGCCCATTCTTAATGATTTGGTTAATCCATGTACAGTAATGATACCATCATCCATTTACTTAATAACCATCTCCAGCTTTGTATATCTATATATAGCTATATATCTATATATATCTATATATCTATAAATTAAGGGGGCACCACGGATATAACGGTGGGATACACACCAAGACCTACACAATGGCAGATACTAAAGGCAAAAGAACACAGTAGGTCAAAGATATGGGGATCACCACACACTTGGATTAGACAAAAATAGAACACAGCTTTATTCAAGTAAATACACATGTAATCACAAGACACTAACATTTAAAAACATTAAAACAGGGAACATAACCCTAAACATAAGCCCACAATGAGGCTACACCCTGCACAAGACTCTCAAAGATAGTGACAGTATAACCTAAAGTGTAGCACCTATAGACAGCATTGTCACAAAGTATCCTAATAGCAACATAACCAGTACACATATATAGCCCTATAGATGCAATATCCTGAAAACACAACAGTTCTCTAGCATTACTTATCCAATGATTAAGCATAATGCCATGGCTTGTCCTCAGACAGTATGATAGATGTCTAATGATGCAAGATATGGCTGGTTTCAAAACAGATAATGATAAAAAAAAGCTGCTTGCTAAACTAAGGTCATCTTGTACTGTCCATACAATGCACCTCCCATTTGGATTTGTGGGTTTGTACAGGAGCATATGCCATTCAGCTGCTACGGCTGAATGTGTGCCCATGTACACCCTTCCCTTATGGCCAACCATATACAATACCCAGAAGCGGCCCAGTGCAGTGTTCTAAGCTTATAAGAGTCAGGCACGGGTCGAGTGGATGCCCAACGCGTGTCACCACTAACCAGTGGCTTTGTCATCACCCCTGGCGAAGCCACTGGTTAGTGGCGACACGTTGGGCATCCGCTCGACTTGTGCCTCACTGAGTACTTTGATCGCCTGGATGTAGCAGAAATGCTCGAGACCACTGGTTGTCATGCCACCCGCGATCGTGTGACGGGGTCACCGATGGGCAGGATATCCGATGCACTTGCCGGAAGCAGGAGTTAAATGCCGCTGTCAGAGACTGACAGCTACAGTAACTAGTTAACAGCCGCTGGTGGATCGCAATTCCACCTGTGGCTGTTGCGGGCACATGTCAGCTGTATGTATCAGCTGACATATGCCCGGAAAGGTGTGCACTCAGCGTCGCAGCTCGCACCAAACAGAGGGAGTCAGACATCGCCATACTATTACGCCGAAATGTCGGAAAGGGGATAATTTTCAAAAAGTGATGTCATAGAAAAACATTAAGATTCATAAAGCCACTCCAGTGAGGGGGCATTCACCACTAACCCCACCCCCCAATTTCCAGTAGAAGAAAAAATATATATAAAAATCTTCTAAATCTCCTTGATGCAAATTGCACAATGGACATGGTGAAGTGAGTAAAATTACATGTAGATAGGTGGTAAGGAAACAACGATAGAAAGAGTTAACTATTGGTTCCCTTTGATGCCAAGACTCCCTACAGAGTACAGGTAATTAGAAAGGAAAGATCTTTTGAGGTCCAGATAATAAAAGGACATCTATTTACCCATAGAGAAGTGGAAAAGTTTGACCCCAGGACAGACATCCTGAGGTGAACTGAAACTATTGTTCCCTTCAGGGAAATGTTACACCTGTGACTAGCCACTGGGACATCAGTGAAAAGTTATGAATATTTGGGTTTGCATAGATCAGATATTGATGGGACATCCATTTTTGAATTCAGGACTAAATTGGCGAAGAATATGCATATTTATTCATAACCAACATGCCTATAAGCCACAAATGAATGGTGGCCAGATGGTAAACATGACATGGTTGGTGCCAGTCATCTATGGAAAGGTAAAAATCCGATAAAATACAGAGCGATCTCAAACTTCTGCGATCATCAGGAATGAAGAAGTTGTTAATGTTGAGAATCTCATTAAATCTTAAAGAGCGGAGGACATCCCACGTGAGCTCATCAAGGAGGGGGGTTCCAACTTACGTCATAATCCATCTTGACCTTTTACCAGCACCTGTGTTCATGAAGAGAGATACATATCCGTATATGCACGATTCTGTTCACTGGACGCTTTCAATCGAATTGCTCTCGTTCGCTAAGCCAAATCTCTGATCAGCATAAAATCTAAAATCATTTGTATATTTCGTAGCGGCGAGTAGTTCTTGGGTTGTTGAGTTAGCAGTGACCGTACCAGGGGTATATACACATTCTATGCGTTCCATACGCTCACTGATAGTCTCCCAATAACTGGCTTGAGTGAAAAAAGCAACAGTCTCGTCGGTAAATTGTGTAATTGTTCAAACGATAGAGGGCAGCAGAGGGCTCTGCGCGACAAAGTAACAGCGTGGTGACTTCAGTTACAACCTCCCAGGCTGTGATCTTTAACAACTGGTGGCAGAGGCGGGATTCTGCGTGATCTCTCCGATGTGATCCTTGATAAGTGATGACAGGAAAAACTGAACCAGTTATGTTACGCAATTTATTCTGAGTACACCAATGCCCTATATGTAGTCGAAAACTACTTTTCGAGTCACAGTACAAAACTCGGAAGGTGCACTATACTGGAGATTTTGCTGGAATGGTTTGAGGGTGCTATGTCACATTGGTGTGCCAGAATAGCAGAAACCCCCATAACTGACCCCATTTTACAAGCTACACCTCTCAATGAATTCATCTAGGGCAGGTGTGTGGAACCTCAGACTCAAGGGCCATTTACAGCCCTTGATGACCTTTTATCAGGCCCCCAGGCAGATTCTCAGGGAATGCATTCTTTGGCAGCGAGCTGTATTTTGATTGCCACCAGCTCATTAATTTCTTCTTGCTCTGTAAACACACACCTCACTACTGAACACTGAAGAGCATGCAATGAAAGATTACGTCTTGACATCAGTGCCAGAGTCAGGATGCACTTTGTGGGTGGAGTTTGTATGGCTCCCGAAGGATGGTATAAATATCCAAATGGCCCTTGGTAGATTGAAGGGGGGGAAAAAAAAAAATGATACGCCACCCCTGCTCTAGGGGTTCAGTGAACATGTTGACATCACATATGCTTCACAGAATTTTAAGCCAATGGGTGATGAAGAAACAAGAACTAAATTTTTACCCAAGTGTCCGTTTTAGTCCCATGTTTAATTTTGTTTGTTTTTTTGCAAAGACTAATAGGAACAAACGAGCCTCACAGTTTGTGCAATTTCTCCTTAGTGCGCAAATACCCTACATGTGATCAGGAACAACTTGTCAGGCAGTTAAAATCTCAGAAAGGAAAAAGCGCCATATTGTGTGCAGATTTGACTGTTATGGTTTGTTAATGCCATGAGACACTGAATAGCTCCTGAGGTGCTAGAACAGAACCCCTATAAATGACCCCATTTTACAAACTACCCCTTTCCATTAATTCATCTAAGGATGAAGTAAGCATTTTAACACCATGGTTGTGCAAAAAAAGTTATTTATAGGGCAGTGAAAAAAACCCACTATAATTTAGTTAATTTAGTAAATATGTAGTTATAGTCCCAGATGATAGCTTGTCACATGGGGAAATGAGTAAACCTGGCGTCAAAATTTGTCAATTTCTGCTGAAAATGGCAATACCCTCTATGTGGCTATACAATACTGCTTGACTCTTGGAAAACAATCATAGAATAGATTGCAAACTCCATATACAGATCCCCTAAGTGCCAAGAGAGCAGGATCACCCATCAAGTGAGCCCATTTTGTTAATTTCACCCCTCTGGAAATGTACAGGCATAGTAACGATTTTGACTCCAAATGTGTCTTCCCAAAAATCAAGCAATAGTGGATGCTACTGAGTGAAAATTACAAGTCTGCCATTGTAGTGCCCAGTTTGTTTCTGGAGACATGGACCCTGTAAATTAAACGGGCTATCGTCGTTAAAGAAATGCCAAACATGTGGATGCTAAATCTTGTCTAAGCTTACTGTGGGGCACTTGGATTTGGGAGTTAATAACTGGGTTTCTTTTGGAGGGAGGGGACAAAGCAGTGGAGAGGAGCCATAACACTTTTCCAGAGCCTTTGTACTACCAGTAAAATAAACCCTCCCTATATTTTTTATTGACAGACCCGATTGGGGACTTGCTTTTTTGTGGATTCAGTTGAAGCTTTTGTTGATCAAATATGTTATGTAAAATTATACCAATTTTATCCAAAATTACATTTTATTTCCATCTAAATCTCCGAATGATACGTTTCAGATAAACCCCCGAGGGATCAATTCACTATAATAAGGCAGCAGAGATACTTTGGACTCAGTCTAGTCTCTTCACCTGTGCACAAAACGGTGGCCGACCGCACTTTTATGCACGCTTAAAAAGACAGACAGCTGGATCATAGTTCAGACTGCATCTAGTGACTCCAACATTCCCCTCTAACACTGCGGGTGCGCAAGGACGTCACTTCATCACATACCTGCTGTGTGCCGGGCAGACTGCAGCTGCTGAAACGGGAGCAGTGCGAGGCACGAGGAGAGGTGAGGATTGTATGGGGTTTTTTTTTTTTTTTTTATATATATATGAATGAGTGAGGGAGGGAAGGGGGTCGGCTACATTATATTCTATAGGGGGGCTGTATTATATTCTATGGGGGAGGTTTGCATCAATCTCTTTGATGGGGCTATATTATATTCTATGTATTACATTTATTCTATGTATTAAATTTATTACATTCTATGAGGGGTGATTGCATCGTACTCTATGAGGGGGCTACATTGTATTCTATGGCGGGAGGCACTATACTAAATGAGTGGGCTGTATTATATTCTATGGGGGTTACATTAAATTGTATGGCTGGGTTGCATTATACTCAGTGGGCTACATTATACTCTGGGGTGGCAGCATTATAATGATGTATCAAGAACTATGGAGAATACATTATACTGTATGAAGAACTATAGAGTGCATTATACTGTGGGAAGTGAATTGTACTACATGGAGGACTATGGCGGTGCATTATACTATATGGAGCACTGTGAGGAGTGTATTATACTATATGGAGGACTATGAGGAGTGTATTAGGCTGCCGTCACACTAGCAGTATTTGGTCAGTATTTTACATCAGTATTTGTAAGCCAAAACCAGGAGTGGGTGATAAATGCAGAAGTGATGCATATGTTTCTATTATACTTTTCCTCTAATTGTTCCACGCCTGGTTTTGGCTTACAAATACTGATGTAAAATACTGACCAAATACTGTTAGTGTGACGGCAGTCTTATACTATATGGAGGACTAAGGAGTGTATTTTAACATACTGAGGACTAAGGGGAGTGTATTACACTATATGGAGGACTATAAGTATTGTATAATACTATATGGAGGACTGAGGAGTATTTTAATACACTGCTCAAAAAAATAAAGGGAACACTTAAACAACAGAATATAACTCCAAGTAAAATCAAACTTCTGTGAAATCAAACTGTTCACTTAGGAAGCAACACTGATTGACAATCAATTTCACATGCTGTTCTGCAAATGGAATAGACAACAGATGGAAATTATTGGCAATTATCAAGACACCCTCAATAAAAGGAGTGGTTTTGCAGGTGGGGACCACAGACCACATCTCAGTACTAGTGATGAGCGAGTATACTCGTTGCTCAGGTTTTCCAGAGCACACTCTGGTGTTAGTTTTCGGAGATTAGTTTTCGTCACCTCAGCTGAATGATTTACGGCTGCTAGACAGGCTGAACACATGTGGGGATTCCCTAGCAACCAGGCAACACCCACATGTACTCAGCCTGGCTAGTAACCATAAATCATTCATCTGAGGTGACCAAAACTAATCTCCGAACACTAACAAATACTCGGAGATCACCCGAGCGTGCTCGGGAAAACCTGAGCAATGAGTATACCTCACTCATCACTACTCCGTACCAATGTTTTCTGGCTGATGTTTTGGTCACTTCTGAAAGTTGGTTGTGCTTTCACACTCGTGGTAGCATGAGTCGAACTCTACAACCCACACAAGTGGCTCAGGTAGTGCAGCTCATCCAGGATGACACATCAATGCGAGCTGTGGAAAGGTTTGCTGTGTCTGTCAGCGTAGTGTCCAGAGGCTGGAGGCACTACCAGGAGACAGGCCAGTACACCAGGAGAACGGCCAGTACATCAGGAGACGTGGAGGGGGCCATAGGAGGGCAACAACCCAGCAGCAGGACCGCTACCTCAGCCTTTGTGCAAGGAGGAACGAGAGAAGCACTATGAGAGCCCTTCAAAATGACCTTCAGCAGGCCACAAATGCGCATGTATGTGCACAAACTTTTAGAAACCGTCTCCATGAGGATGGTCTGAGTGCCCGACGTCCACAAATGGGGGTTGTGCTCACAGCCCAACACCATGCAGGACGCTTGGCATTTGCCACAGAACACCAGGATTGGCAAATTCACCAATGGCGCCCTGTGCTCTTCACAGATGAAAGCAGGTTCACACTGAGCACATGTCACAGACGTGACAGTCTGGAGATGCCATGGAGAGTGATCTGCTGCCTGCAACATCCTTCAGCATGACCGGTTTGGCAGTGGGTCAGTAATGATATTGGGTGGCATTTCTTTGGAAGGCTGCACAGCCCTCCATGTGCTCGCCAAAAATAGCCCGACTGCCATTCGGTACCGAGATGAGATCCTCAGACCCCTTGTTAGACCATATGCTGGTGCGGTTGGCCCATGGTTCCTCCTAATGCAGGATAATGCCAGACCTCATGTGGCTGGAGTGTGTCAGCAGTTCCTGCAAGATAAAGGCATTAAAGCTATGGACTGGCCCACCAGCTCCCCAGACCTGAATCAGATTGAGAACATCTGGGACATGTCTCGCTCCATCCACCAATGTCACATTGCACCCGACTGTCCAGGAGTTGGCAGATGTTTTAGTCCAGGTCTGGGAGGAGATCCCTCAGGAGACCATCAGCCGCCTCATGAGTAGCATGCCCGTGTGCTTGTACAGTAGGGAGGTCGTACACAATACGGAGCATCTTTTCCTTGTTATGAGGCATTTCCACTGAAGTTGGATCAGCCTGTAATTTGATTGTGCTGTTCCAGTTTTTACGTGTGTACGTGTATATGTATATACACATACATATACTCAAGTATAAGCCGACCCCCCTAATTTTGCCACAAAAAACTGGGAAACTTAATGACTCGAGTATAAGCCTAGGGTGGATAATGCAGCAGCTACCGGTAAATGTCAAAAACAAAAATAGATACCAATAAAAGTAAAATTGAGACATCAGTAGGTTAAGTGTTTTTGAATATCCATATTGAATCAGGAGCCCCATATAATGCTCCATAAAGTTTGATGGGCCCATTAGATACTCCATATTAAAATATGCCCCATATAATCCTGCATAAAGGGTAATAAGGGCCCCATAAGATGCTCCATAGAGATATTTGCCCTATATAGTTATTAAGGTTGAAGGGAGACTAAGTCCATCTAGTTCAGCCCATAGCCTAACCTAACATGTTGATCCAGAGGAAGGCAAAAAAAACCCATGTGGCAAAGAGTAAGCTCCACATTGGGGAAAAAAATTCCTTCCCGACTCCACATACGGCAATCAGACTAGTTCCCTGTATCAACGCCCTATCGAGGAATCTAGTATATATACCCTGTAACATTATACTTTTCCAGAAAGGTATCCAGTCCCCTCTTAAATTTAAGTAATGAATCACTCATTACAACATCATACGGCAGAGAGTTCCATAGTCTCACTGCTCTTACAGTAAAGAATCCGCGTCTGTTATTATGCTTAAACCTTTTTTCCTCCAAAACGCAGAGGATGCCCCGTTGTCCCTGTTTCAGGTCTATGATTAAAAAGATCATCAAAAAGGTCTTTGTACTGTCCCCTCATATTTATACATTAAAATAAGATCACCCCTTAGTCTTCGTTTTTCCAAACTAAATAGCCCCAAGTGTAATAACCTATCTTGGTATTGCAGACCCCCTAGTCCTCTAATAACCTTGGTCGCTCTTCTCTGCACCCGCTCTAGTTCAGCTATGTCTTTCTTATACACCGGAGACCAGAACTGTGCACAGTATTCTAAGTGTGGTCGAACTAGTGACTTGTATATAGGGAAAATTATGTTCTCCTCATGAGCATCTATGCCTCTTTTAATGCATCCCATTAGTTTATTTGCCTTTGTAGCAGCTGCCTGACACTAGCCACTGAGTATGAGTTTGTCATCCACCCAGGTCTTTTTCATTGATGGTTTTGCCCAGAGTTTTAGTATTAAGCACATAATTATACATCTTATTACTTCTACCCAAGTGCATGACCTTACATTTATCCCCATTAAAGCTCATTTGCCATTTATCAGCCCAAGCTTCTAGTTTACATAAATCATCCTGTAATATAAAATTGTCCTCCTCTGTATTGATTACCCTGCAGAGTTTAGTGTCATCTGCAAATATTGAAATTCTACTCTGAATGCCCCCTAAAAGGTCATTAATAAATATGTTAAAAAGAAGAGGGCCCAATACTGACCCCTGTGTTACCCTACTGCTAACCGCTACCCAGTCCGAGTGTGCTCCATTAATAACCACCCTTTGTTTCCTATCCCTGAGCCAGCTCTTAACCCACTTGCACATATTTTCCCCTATCCCCATTATTCTCATTTTATGTATCAACCTTTTGTGTGGCACCGTATCAAAAGCTTTTGAAAAGTCCATATACACTACATCCACTGGGTTCCCTTGGTCCAATCCGGAACTTACCTCTTCATAGAAACTGATCAAATTAGTCGGACATGAACGGTCCCTAGTAAACCCGTGCGGATACTGGGTCATGAGGATGCCAGTCAGAATGTCCTAAAAAGTGTCCATGGGGCTAAGTTGCCCTACGCGTGTCGCCGCATACAAGCAGCTTCATCAGGGGCAGGACATTCTGACTGGCATCCTGACTGATAGGACGGACTGGACCGGTAACTTTGATCTGTCATCCACCTGCTATCTACCCGCTATTGCCCTGTATGGGTCTTATACTCGGATTACCTCATTGGCATGTCCACTCAATATACCTCACGACTATTTTTCTAAGTGGGATTACCATATCTATTGTGCGGGTATTATGCTATTTGGACCATTTTAGGTCTCTAGTTAGGTGTGTTATGTGTTTACATGGTCAGTCTGCCTTTCAGGAGTGAGAAGTGTGTTCCAGGGTTACTCTATCCTATTTATTCATCTTACTGGGATATGTTACATGTACCCTCATGATCATTCTCTATTCTGGAAACACTATTATATACTTCAGCTCTCTCAGGTGCCACTATATTTAGTATTGTTGTCTGTGGGCTAAGGTTTTTTGTGGTTCCCGGTATTACGGGCACCACTGTGTTTAATTGTGTTTAATTGTATTGTGTGTTTACTAGACTGTTTATTAATAAATATATTTTGATAATTATCTATATTTGTCCTGTTGATCTCCTGAACAACATGTCTTTTCTCTATGTATTTTTTTTGTGCTTATTTACTTGTTGAGGGGGATTCAGGACTCCTTGATTGGTGATTCGCATCTAAGGTGGTGCCCTCCATTCATATAGTTATAATTCCTGCAGTACTCGAGGGTGTATCCCATCCGGGCCCGGAGATTTGTCAATTTTAGTGATTTTTAGACGCCGCTGCACTTCCTGCTGGGTTAAGCAGGTGACATTTAATGGGGAATTGTTATCACTAGTCATTTTGTCTGCCATGGGATTTTCTTGTGTAAATACTGATGAAAAAAAGTCATTTAGCATATTGGCTTTTTCCTCATCCTCCTCCACCATCTCACCCAGACTATTTTTAAGGGGGCCAACACTATCATTTTTTAGTTTCTTACTATTTATGTAGTTAAAGAATATTTTACGATTATTTTTACTCTCTCTGGCAATGAGTCTCTCTGTCTCAGTCTTTGCTGCCTTGATTTGCTTTTTACAGACTTTAATTTTTTATATTTATTTAATGCCTCCTCACTACTTCCTTTAATTCTCTAAATGCTTTCTTTTTGTCACTTATTGCGCTCCTTACAGCTCTATTTAGCCATATTGGTTTCCTCCTATTTCTAATATGTGTATTCCCATACGGTATATACTGTGCACAGGTCCTATCCAGGATGCTAATAAATGTCTCCCATTTTGTTTGTGTATTTTTATGTCTCAGGATATCGTCCCAGTTAATTGCACCAAGATCGTTACACTTGACTCTGGTCTGGCCTCTGTTCAGCCGTGTCCTTTTCAGCAGTGTACAAAAATGTCCGACTGCGCTTTTCTGTACACCTACAAAGACGGACACCGCAGGATCATAGGTCAGAGTCAAAAGAGTTTCCATCTGTCATCAGGGGTTCCATCTCAAATCACATATTTCAGAGATATACACGGAAACCAAGGTGTAAGCATGAAGAGTTGTGGACTGAAGGGCCACATTCCTGCCCTGAAGACACCATTCGTGTGGAGTACATAGCACTCTCTTTTGTATATCTTGTGAAGTGTAATATGTTTACTTGTGAAATGTATTGTGGCGATAATGTACAGTGCATAAGTAATGTAGAGGAAATGCATAAGTGTAACATCATACATGTTAATGTGGATAGTGTAGGATAAGACAGATAGTGACATTAGGGTATAGTATAGGATGTAGATTGACAGTGAAATATTTTTTAGAATAGACTTTCTGCCCCGCAACAGACTGGGCAATAGAAAGTTAAGAGTTGGGACTAGCCCACAGTGAGGGGATTGTTACCAAACAGGAGGACCAGGCAATAGTGCCATCTTTGCCACAGAGAAATCAAGGTGCAGAAATTTCAGGTTGCTTGAAGGCATTTATAAAAAAAACAAAAAAAACTGATAACTATATATATACACACACACACACACACACACACACACATTTTGGCTGTTTGCAGCCCTCTTCAGGTGTATGAAGAAGGCTGCAAACAGCCATAACGCATTGTATATAGTTTATCAGTTTGAATAAAAAATTTTTTAACAAGCAACCTGAAATTTCTGCACCTTGATTTCTCTACATGGAAAAGACCCCGTCATTCCCGGATACTCCTGTCTGGTATCCACTTTGTGGGATACTCATTTCAGGGTCCAATCCTTCCCTACCAGGTCGGCAGCAGTCTCTTGCAAATACATCCATCCATACATCTGTACTTTTGTACCTCAGTTTGCACATACGCATCAGGTGAGCAAATTCCTGTAGATACTCACCAACTCAATTGAATATGTCTCGCTACGCTTAGATAGCGCCACATTTTTCTCCTTTAGGAACTTCACCACTGTTCAGTGAGAGAATAGTGCCAGGGAAAGCAGACTGCTTCCTGATAGTCAGAAGATAGAGTTTGGAGAGTAGCAAGTGGGCAGTGCTGCCAAGGGGTAATCCACAGCTCGAAGAGGCTGATTATTAGGCGTTATTGTCAAGAGACCTTCCAGAAAGCGATATTAGATAACATGCAGAGTTACGAGAAACCCAAGAGCTTGCTAGTACTGAAAGTAAACCTAAAGAGCACAGAGCATGGGACTAGTGAGGGTCCAGAGGTGTAGATCCAGGGGGTACATAGCAAAAAGACACGAAACCACTGAGCGAGTAGTCACTGATCAGGACAGTGGCCTAGAATCTGGGTTGTTGCAACGTAGAGATGAAAACAGAAGCTGAACAGCCCTGGCCATTTAAATTTATTATTAAAGGGAACCTGTCACCTGAATTTGGCGGGACTGGTTTTGGGTCATATGGGCGGAGTTTTCGGGTGTTTGATTCACCCTTTCCTTACCTGCTGGCTGCATGCTGGCTGCAATATTGGATTGAAGTTCATTCTCTGTCCTCCATAGTACACACCTGCGCAAGGCAAGATTGCTTTGCGCAGGCGTGTACTATGGAGGACAGAGAATGAACTTCAATCCAATATTGCAGCCAGCAGGTAAGGAAAGGGTGAATCAAACACCCGAAAACTCCGCCCATATGACCCAAAACCAGTCCCGCCAAATTCAGGTGACAGAGTCCCTTTAAAACACTTTCAAATGTCACCACATGTTTGTGCAACTCGAAGTCGAAATTAGCGTCATTTCCGTTGGTCTCTGCTCAAAAGGCATGGGCAGGTGGCTTTGCCCACCTATCTATTTCATGAAAACGCACAATTTTGTCTAGTTTTGTGTGTTTTGCTAATTTTTCTTGGTTGCACTCATTCCATTATTCTATTTGCTCATTTTTTTTAAAGTCTATTTTATATGTGCACCGTCTGTTATTTTTTTGTTCTCTGCTTTACAGGCGACGTTTAGCTGTTCTAGATGTTGATGCCTAATTCATCAGTTGCAATTTTTTCAAAAGTGGCAAAATTTTGCGCAACTTCGCTTCAGTTTGAGCTGCCACAAAGATGCAGAAACAGCTCCACACCTGTCCAAAGGTTATAACTGTTGCATCAGCCTGGCTCAACTAAAGTTAATTGGAGTAATAATAATAATAATCTTTATTTATATAGCGCCAACATATTCCGCAGCGCTTTACAGCTGTAATACCACCCACAAACCATTTTAGATGAATGTAGCCAGGTTTTTCAATTTCTGTATATTGCCTTTTTTGTCAGTTGGTTACATCAAATGTTTTTTTTTATTATCTATTATTTATTATGACCAATTTGTGTGTTCCTGAGAGCCATGACAAGGTGACTTTTCTTTTGAAGGGACTCTAAGGCTGCCGTCACACTAGCAGTACTTGGTCAGTTTTTACATCAGTATTTCTCAGCCAAGATTGCTTTGCGCAGGCGTGTACTATGGAGGACAGAGAATGAACTTCAATCCAATATTGCAGCCAGCATGCAGCCAGCAGGTAAGGAAAGGGTGAATCAAACACCCGAAAACTCCGCCCATATGACCCAAAACCAGTCCCGCCAAATTCAGGTGACAGAGTCCCTTTAAAGAAAATGTTATTTTGGATAGCTATATTCTGAAAGCTATAACTTTTTATTCCACTGAGCTGTACGGCGACTTGTTTTTTGCAGGACAAGATTACAATATCAGCGATACAATCTGTTCTGCATTCCTCCACGCATGATGCGGTGTGGATTCCAGCATACAGATGAACCTTCATCCATTTCCTCAGTAAACAGACTGTATAGGTTCTTAGTCTATATTTATTGAGATGGTGAGCGATGAACAATAGTAGATGATATTGTGAGATATGCGATATTATAATGATCAGGTAAAAACTACAAAGGAAATAACAGTGCATCAGTACTTGGCACATTACAGCATGTTACAGGATGCAATAACATGAATAACAGATTACAGAGCTAACACAGCATAAGACAGTTACACAGTTATAATGGCCATCTTAGGGCAGGTTCAGGCTGTCAGATGTTTGCCTGTATAAAGTTATACAATTCTATCTGCATACAGAGAAACAGCAATATGAAACAAAGCACAGCAGGCCCAACTACACACTCTGCTACACAGTGGCTGCATAACTGTTCTAACACAACACACACATGTAAGTACATTTGTGCCTCTCCGGAATCTGCTTATCAAGAGCAATGATCTGCAGGAAGAGAGAGCCAGGAACACGTGTGTAAGGCCTCTTTCACATTATCGTTGGGCCGACGGACGTTGTGAATTCTTTGCACGATCTGGGCAGCGGATGCAGTTTTTCCGACGCATCCGCTGCCCATTCTGCAGTCCGGGGAGGAGGGGACGGAGTTTCGGCCATGCATGCGTAGTCGAAAATGAGGACGCGACGCACACAAAAACGTTACATTGCACTTTTGTGACGACATTCTGCCAAAGCACGATGGTTCCATCGCACGATGGACGCGATGTGTGGCATCGCGATCCGTCGCTAATACAAGTTAATGGGCAAAAAACGGATCCTGTGAACACATTTGCAGGATCCATTTTTTGCCCTAAACGACGGACTGCAGAGTATTGCAAACAACAGAAGTGTGAAAGAGGCCTAAGACTCAAAGGTCTGGAGGAAAATGGCTACAACCATCTTGCCCGGGAAACCAGGGGGGCAGTTCTAGTCAGAACAAAAGGCTTAAAGCGAAATGCTCCTGAATACAGGAACAGGATAAATGTACATAATGACTTCTAATGGTGACAACTGGTACTACATTGTGAATGAACTTGCTGCACATTAATGGGCAGAACACAATCATTAACACAAATTTTTGATTGGCAGTATGAGAAATATTTTTTTTTTCTCTACACACAATATTCACTGAAGGAGTCAGTATGACAGTTTTATACATCTGGTCATTCTGGAAGCAGCACAAATGTGTACTGTTTTTACGTTAATATATGCATTTATTGCCATGAAAATTAAAAAAAAAAAAAAAAAAAAAAAAAAAGGGTGGCACTCCATTCCAAAAAATGTTCCTTTATTGTATCACATTAAAGGGAACCTGTCACCTCCCCCCAGGCGTTTGAAACTAAAAGACCCACCTTGTGCAGCACTAATGCTGCATTCTGACAACGTGGCTCTTAGTTCTGGTCCCTGCCAACGCTGCAATAATCGTTTTTATAATGTGCCCCTCATACCTTGAAGTCGCCAGGGGGGCAGGTCTTTCCCCCCCTAACACAGACGCACCACAGCCGTCACTCAGGGCCTCGGCGCACCGCCTCCTCTTCCTTCATTAGCGTTCCCAGCACCTGCGCTGTAAGTTTGCTTTTTTTTGTTGGCTTTCTTTTTTTTGTTTTTGGGCATGCACAGTTGCGCTGCCCTTCGAACTTACAGCACAGGCGCTGGGGACGCTAATGAAGGAAGAGGAGGTGGCGCCCGGCACGCAGAGGCCCTGAGTAACGGCTGTGGTGCGTCTGTTAGGGAGGGGAAAAAACCTGCCCCCCCTGGGGATTTCAAGGTATGAGGGGCACATTATAAAAGCAATTATTGCAGAGTTGGCAGGGACCAGAACTAAAAGAGCCACCTTGTCAGAATGCTGCATTAGTGCTGCACAAGATGGCTCTTTCAGTTACAAATTGGGGGGGGGGGGGGGGGGGGAAGGAGGGGGGTGACAGGTTCCCTTTAAAACATGGATGCAGGAGAGTGTTTGATATTTGTCGGACGACTGTCCTAGCATGGGGGAAATGACTGGGATCTTACTAAATTCATAGTGCCTCACTAAACATTACATCATTCTATCACAAAAAACATCATTTTTCAGAGATTACAATGACCAAAGTACAGTAATCTCTCCAACATTAAAAAGCATTAAAAACACTTCACAAATTCATAAAACAAAACTCCTATTAAATTTACCATTAAACCTGCACCCTGTGCGCATGGATCCACCTAGCTTCCTTTCTAAAGAGTTTGTGAAGGTCCCCTCCCTGAACTGGTAATTTAACCAGGGCCGGCTCCAGGTTTTTGAGGGCCCCGGGCGAAAGAGCCTCAGTGGGCCCCCCCTTTAACACATACCCCGATTCATGATCGCATATAAACGCAGCCCACGTAGTATATAGCAGCGCAGCCCACGTAGTATATAGCAGCGCAGCCCACGTAGTATATAGCAGCGCAGCCCACGTAGTATATAGCAGCGCAGCCCACGTAGTATATAGCAGCGCAGCCCACGTAGTATATAGCAGCGCAGCCCACGTAGTATTTAGCAGCGCAGCCCACGTAGTATTTAGCAGCGCAGCCCACGCAGTATTTAGCAGCACAGCCCACGCAGTATTTAGCAGCGCAGCCCACGCAGTATTTAGCAGCGCAGCCCACGTAGTATATAGCAGCGCCACTCACTCAGGCACTGGTAGGACTAGGAGCTCCTCCTGAATCTGCCTCATAAGTTCAGCAGCACGGCAGCCAGCCAGGGGCGGAGATCAGAGCAGAGAACGTGCTCTCTCCGCCCACAAACAATGTCACACTGGCTGCCTTCTCTTAACCCCTATGTGTGCCTGCCTGGCTGCACTGACTGAGTGAGAAGATGCTTGTGTCAGAGCTGGCACATAGGGGTTAAGAGAACGCAGCCAGCAGTGACTTTGTGGGCGGAGAGAGCATGTTATCTCCTGCTCTGCTCTCCCAGCTGTATCTATGACAGCGTGAGTGGGCCCCCCCTCTCTCCCCAGGGCCCTGGCATTTGCCCAGGTGCGCCGGGTGCTGACGCCGGCCCTGAATTTAACCCTTTCAAGTCTCGCAAATCCTAAGACCTTGAAGTTACCTCCATGTGCTGGATTAGTCTTTGTGACCCTTTTCCCATTTCAATAGATTTGAAATGTTCCTGAAACCGAATAGTGACCGGATGGTTTTGCCCATGTAATAAAAACTACAGGGACAAAAGTAACAGGTGGGGGTGTTTTTTGTAATATGACGCAATGTTTAGTGAGGCACTATGAATTTAGTATGATCCCTGACATTTCCCCCATACTATAGGACCAGTTGAAGCTCAAGAGGTGCGAAACGGCCATTGTTCGACATGTTACAGACTCTCCTGCATCCATGTTTTAACGTGATACAATAAAAGAATGGAGAGTGCCACCTCTTTACTTGGACATATGCTGACTTTCTTCTGTGGGCACCAGGGCTCCCAGGGGCTCTGTATGTTTCACTATCCATAAAAATTTAATCACACTGGCAACAGGTGCAACAGTGGCGGTCTTACCATCTTGTGCATTGCATTTTTTTTGTACAGTATCTCTAATAGTTTGAGATTCCCTTTTTTTTTTATTTTTTTTTTTTAAACTTGCTTTACTTTATCTAGTCCCTCTGAGACGAACTTTCCCAGCCCTGATCTAATACCCTGCAATGCTCATCTCTCTTAGCAGATTGATGCTGCTGTGGTCATTGACCGTGGCATCACAGGGGTTAAACGCTAGTAATTATTGCTAACAGATAGTGGGAATTTTTTTGCAGGTTGTCAGTTATGACATACAGCTGACATCCACTGATTGCATCGGCTGTACATGTACATCAGATTGCAGAAATGCACCTCCCATATTGTCGCACAGGAACGGTGAATGTCCAGGAGTTAATAAGCTGGAACACCACTGGAACGGAAGCCAGAGTCCAAAGTTACTCCATCTCCCTCATAGTGGTAACAGGTGGGGTTTATTGTAACTTTTTTGGGTGGGGAGTGAATTTAGACAAAACCCCCGATGCAAGTGCTCAGCTTAGATATTTGTGAACTGAACATTACACTGTTTGTGAAGGAAAACTATAGGTGGGTTTCCACATTATTGGCTGCAAAAAAAATAAAAAGAAAAGAAAAATCCTGTACAATCTGCACTCCAGCAGGCAAATTTTGGCCACACCCTAATCCACACTTACCATTTATTTCTCCACTGGCAAGAGGAGATGTCAGAGGGGCAGTGGTGGTGAGGGACATTCAGACGCCTGAGAGTGCAGGGCATGGAACCAAATCCAGTACTGTCCTCTATCCAGGACAGGTTAGTGGATGAATTCACGGGACTGCTGTCCAGTGTGCATGTCAGTTGTATTTGGTTGGATGGGAGGCCACAAGTCTCCAACCTTCCAGTGCACCCAAAGAACCTTTTAATTAGCCAGGGCTGGAGCAATGTCATCGGTGCATCCTGCTCATCTCTAGTTGGGACCTATGGATTTATGTTTTTGTAACAAGGGTGACCGGGGGGGGGGGGGGGGGGGGGGGTAGTTGTGGCAAGTTGTTTAAAAAGGCACAGTACATAGACAGTCCGCTGAGCTAACTGTCAGTGAGCAGCCCGATGCCCTTGCACATAGATAGCTTTTCCCCCACAGGTTACCTTCTCTTCCTCTGGTCACAGCAGTCCAGGCAAATAAAAGAGTCCAGAAGGCAGCTGTATTCCAACATGGGAAAGGAACTTTAAACAATGATGAAAGATGAAGAAGAGCACGAGTACAACACTGGATTTCATGATCTCTCCCTGCACCCTCTCCAGCCACAGCAGCTGCCGAAGATCTGCAGCAGTGCACACGCTGGAATCTGGGTGCCCGAAATTACTTCAGTGGGAACCCTTCCACACTCTTGCAGCCCGTGTTGCGGTTGTTAGTCCTGTAGTCTTCAGGACCCCTCTAGAGTCCGGGGTAATAGACTTCTCCCATCGGGGGTGGAGGGGTGGGTGTGTCTGGCAGTGCCCCATCTGTCATACACGTCTGCCCTGGCCAATGTATCCAGGCAGTTCTAAAGGAAGCAACAGCTTCCTCTCCCCTCGCTGGGCCAACCCACAATATTAACTAAGGCCCCCTTGAGGAAGCGAGTGTCTATAGTCACGAAACGTGCGTCGGGATTGTGGTCACTTCGTTGACAAGATGAGACTTAACATGGGTGATTAACCCTTGATTTATTTATGTATATTTTATGCTATTCATGATTGATGCATTGCTAAAACCATTTCAATGTATGTTAGCAATAGACATGATGGCGGTTACAGGTGGAACTGATTAGTCTCGGTACTGCCAAGTGACTGTTTGTTCCACTTGTTTATGTTACATTGCTTGTATGTATTGGAATCGAGATGGTTTGGGGTGACCTGGACCGCAGAGTGAAGGCAAAACGGCCAACAAGTGCTAAGCATCTCTGGGAACTCCTTCAAGATTGTTGGAAGACCATTTCCAGTGACTACCTCTTGAAGCTCATCAAGAGAGTGCCAAGAGTGTGCAAAGCAGTCAAAGCAAAAGGTGGCTACTTTGAAGAACCTAGAATATCTAATATATAAAGATGTCTGTCTGTCTGGGATTGGCTTCTGCACAGTCGCAGCTACAGCCACAAAATTTTGCACAGTCACACGTCTGGACCCCGAGAGCGTCATAGGCTATGTTGTGAAGCGAAATTTTAACCCTGCACGTTCCAATTCACCTTACAATTTTGCCCATATCTACATAATGGGGGAAAAAGTGAAAGGAAAAGTGTTGGAGGCAAATTGACAGCTGCCAGATGTGAACAAGAGCGGCTTAAAGAGTGAGAGCGATGGCGCCAAAGAATATATACCGTACAGTTGCTAAGGTGGGGCCCCAACATGGGATACTCACCACACACGGGGATATGAACACACACAAAATGCGCCACACACTACCACGTGCTTGAACACATACAACCCTCAGCACACATCACCACACACCAACCTCGCCACATAAAAGTCGAAACACAAAAGTCGCCACGTGCAAAACTACACTCACGCAAAACTCACCACACGTGCAAAACTCACCTCATGGAAAACTCTCCACACGCAAAACTTGCACATGCGGAAAAATTGCCACATGCACAAAAGTTGCAACACATGCAAAAGTTGCCTCACACAAAACTTGCACATACTCAAAACGCACCACACAAAACTCGCCACGCGCAAAACTCGCTGCATACAACTTGCTACACTAACCTGTCACATGCAAGGAACGGAAGGAAAGGAGGGCACAACTGAGGGAACCTGCCACCTCCTTACATTTTGTTCACAGTTGGAGCCACCAGAATGCTCATCTTAATGTAGCTTCTCTCTGACATCTGGCATTGTCACACTTTGCCGAAATCCTGTGTATTGTTATTTGCAGGTGTCCGCAAGATAACCAGATTCTCCTCCGGCACAGTTCAGCTGCGTCTTCAGATGCATAAGGGGCACAGTTCTCATGAGAATCACATCCATTTAGTCTAAATGTCCAAATAAATCTCTTTATAGGCTTCTTACAAAAAAAAAAAAAAAAAAAAAAAATAATAAATAAATAAATAAATAAATAAATAAATAAATAAATAAATATATATATATATATATATATATATATATATATATATATATACATACATACATACATACACATACACACACTCACACACACCAAGACGATGTTGCATTTTTATGCACAGAATCAAAGCCTACATAGAAATACAATTTAAGTTAGGTTGGTTTCACATTTGGGTCTGTGTAGGCAGCATTTCATCTGCATGAGTCATGCGTACATATCTAACATGGTGTAAGCAGGGACATGCGTTCGCCTGCAGATGCATATGTCGTTTCGCAACATGTTGCATTTTGAGGCATCAAATATGCGCAGCCATACGCATGCGGATAGAGTGCGTCAAAACGCATTACAGTCTATGGGAACGCATATGTACGCAAGGACATGCGTATGCTTGTGTCTGCATGTGTATTTCAGAGTAAACATGTCCAGGAAGTGGTTTAACCCGCCACCCCCCACACTCAAAGCTTTTAAAAGAGGGTGTGGACACTGGAAGTCCAGGCCTCTACAGACTCTGGAAGTGATTAGAAGCCATTGCATCTTCTTTGAAGACTGAATTATCAAAATTTGAGTATACAAGCTAATGTCTGTTTTTCTCCATGCAGTCTGAATCACTTCTGTTTCTTGCAGCATTCCTCATCATGTCCTCCAGTGCAGTGCAGAGCAGACCTCACACAGTGGACAGGCGACTGAAGTGAGTACATTTGCTACTGATTGGTAAGTTTTGACTGTCAATATGACTTGTGGTAAAATCATGTATTTTCTTTACAGAGCCATTCCAGTGCAGATGAGCAGGAGCAGCAGACTCAGGTCCAAGTTCCGGTGGCAAGATGGCGTGTAAGTATTCTCGACTGTTTCTGGTTTAAGTGTATTATATTTACAACATTAATGTCTCTCATTTTTAGGTTCCACAACGGAAGGAAGAAGTTTCCATTGACAATGACCTCATCACATTGGTGCAGGAACGAGTTCCGTTGTGGAACACCCAGGATCAGCAGCACTCGGACGCTGTGGTGATTTGGCGGCTGTGGAATGAAGTGGCCCAATCGCTGATGGATGACTGGGACAACGCCACAAGTCCGAAAGAATTTTCGTAAGTTTTGCAATGTGGTCGGCAGTGAACCTGTAAGGCCGGGATCACACAACCGCGTGTGATGCGAGAATCGCCTGCGAGTCTCTCGCATCACACACGGTTGTGTGATCCCGGACTAAAGTGCATGGTTTAACAATTTTTTTTTTCCCCTTCACAGCGAACAAAGACAAACCGTTGGCATTCGATGAAGGATCGCTTCAATTAGGACCTGAGACAGGAGATCCAAGTTCGAGTGGTGCTGCTCAAAAGATCAGGAAATACAAGTACCATCGGATGCTGTCTTTTTTGAGGCCTGTGCTTGCTCAGCGAACGCGAGTATTTTTCTGTTGTATTCCAGAATCTGAATTTTTCTATTCCACAGGATAAGTTAGTGCTTTTACAATTTTTTTTTTTAGTAATGTTTTTCATTTATTTTCCACACAGAACCTGGAGCAGCATCGCGGAACCTGGATCATCCTCTGTTGGAGCAGCCCCTTATCAAACAGCCACTGAACAGTCCCAGCCATCCACCAGCGATGCAGCAAGTGAGCAGGCTTCACAGGCTGGAGAACAGACAGCTGATCCTTCAAGTGTTCCCCTCCTCAGTCCTCTGCCAGCTTTTTTTTTGGGTCTTCCTGCCAGAAGGCCTTGGACAGGTTACTCATGCCCGTGTTTGTTCACTTGAGCTCAGTCTTCCAGAATGGCTTAAAGGCGCTAGGAGATAAGACTGGAAAGTGGTTTTGCCCATGTAAACACACTTTTCCAGGATGTCAACCGACGCCTTGACCACCTGGAAGCAGCCCTTCAGAGACCGGCACAACATTTTTTTTATTTTTTTTTTAATGCTATAGAGCGGGGAATGTTGGAACACCTTACGCCTGATCTCCAGCTCAATGTGATGCAGGCCTGCAATGCTGCTTACTTTCAGGCTATGCAGCAGACTCTGTACTTACAACAGCCACACATGGCATTTCTGCCTGTGCCACCAATAACCCACATTACATCTTTACAGAGTTCTGCTGCACACCACTATACTGCCACCACCATGTCGGGTCCTGCTGCTGAAAGCCAGTCCACCACCATGCCAGGTCCTGCTGCTGAAAGCCAGTCCACCACCACGCTGGTTCCTGCTCCTGCACGCCCGTCCACATCCACATTGCCAAGTCCTGCTCCTGCACACCCATCCACATCGCCGAGTGCTGCTCCTGCATGCCCGTCCACCTCCACAATGCAGAGTTCTGGTACTGCACGCCATGCTCAAACCACCATTCCCACCCTCCCAAAGAGACACAGAAGAAGCAAGCTGCCTAGTACCAGCTCTGAACATAAAAAAAGGAAGCCGTGTCCTCAAAACTGTCCTACCACCTCCACCCTCCCAATGTGTCTCTGTTGTCCAATTTGTCTTTCCCTTCCAGTGTCTCTCCAGTCCCACGTTTCCACTCCTAATGTGTCTACTCCCATCCCTGACCTCCCAGACCGCACACATTTAGTAGTCCCTTCCCCTGGAACCCCTTCATCATCCACACCCCCAGGTCCACAACATTTTGCCTTCGTACTTTCGCAAAAGTAAATTTTTGTTGTTTAATAAAATTGTTTTTCCCCCCCCCCCCAATCACTGCTTGTTCTTCGTCTTTCTGCGCCGTGAACACACTGTGCCGCTATAGAAGTATTCACTCAAGAAGCAAAGCTGTAGTGTAAAGCAAAGAAAGAAAAGGAGGCGCAGATTGTGTCAGAGCTATGAGGTAGCAAAAAAAAAAAAAGCAGGGGACTGAAAATCGTCAAAAAAAAAAAAAAATTTAATACAGTACAAAGGGTCAGCAATGCTCACCTGCCCAGGTGTCAGCACTAGTGCACTCAGGATGCACCAAACCCACGAAGTAAAGGTGGTGTAAAAAAACCAAAACAAAACACTGATTAAACTGAGCAATCACACCTCCATGAATTGGCATACTATGAGCAGTTGTGTCATCAGTATTTTCCATTTGTGTTGCCATCTTTACTACATGGGTTTGCTGCATCTCGAGTGCGCTAGTTCTGACACACGGGCAGGTGAGTAAAGATATAAGATGGACTATAGATTAATGCAGACTGAAAGATGGAGCTAATCCAACGTCACCTACCATAGCACTGACATCAGAGAGAAGAGTTGTAGTGTAAAGCATGGGTGACATAACCCAATCTGCATGAGACAGGGAGTGGATTTATAAAGACAAGTTGTGAACCGGTGAGCACCATATAAAACTAAGTATTGTAATGTTGAGGGCACTTGGAATAGGTGTTTAACTTGAGGGGTTTTATTATTTCAGTCAAACATAACAGGTACATTTTACAGGCTTAAACCATTTCATTTTGCAATGCCAGAGGTCCACCATCTGAAACAAAGTAGGCAGCAAATATATCCCTCATTTGGACAATTTCCACAGTTGTCCTCAGAGGGTGAGGTTGGTAATCTGGCAATGAAATACAAACATGTTAATCATGTTCGACGTTTGGTCGGTCTTCAGCCATGATGTAGTTGTGCAGAACCACACACACTTTGACAACCTCATCGAAGGTCTCATTTTTTAGATTAATGGCTGTTCCCAAAACCAGCCATTTAGATACCAGCAAACCAAAGGCACACTCCACAGTTCTTCGTACCCTGATTAGTTGGTAGTTAAAAATCCTTTTTGTGTGGTTCAAGTCCCGACTGAAGTATGGTTTGAGGAGGTTTCAACACATCTGAAAGGCCTCATCCTCAAACGGCATTGGGAGGTTCTTCAGTGTTGGGAAGAGGTCGTGGCAGTGGGAAATTTAAATTATTCACATAGAAGAATTGGCCCATGTCCGAGTTTTTGAATTTCTGCGAGCCATTACCTCGTGCAAAAGATCCAATGTCCACGGCGACAAATCTACAGTCAGCAGCTGCAAATGCCACGAGCACAATAGAAAAGTATTTTTTTATAATTAAAATACCAAACTGGCTGGAACTGGATCTGGGTAATTCGAATATGTTTGCAGTCCACAGCTCCCAAACAGTGTGGGAAACAAATTTCCCAGAACTTTTGCAGCCAGATTTCAGGGGTGGGTAGGTAAATAAATTCCTCACGCAGAACGTCCCTGCAACAACCCCAGAAAGGGCGTAAACTCCAATCCAGAATTGGAAATGGAGCGATAAGCTCTCTCCGGTAGCCAGGAATCTTCCGATAAGAAAAAAAAACAAAAAAAAAAAAAAAACACCATTAAGTACATGGCTTTTTGAACAATAATATTTATGACAAGTGTTTTGCCAAACAGAGGAGAAAAAAAAAAAATGATTAAGGACATGGCAGAATATTTATGACAGGAATTTCTTTTTAAAAAAACTATGTACCTTGGGGTCACAAGCAGACGTTCAGCAGGAATTGCTCTATGTAGCTGTGTGTCCTGTCTGCTGATGGCTCCTTGTACATGTAGCAGCAAATCACTGAGGCTCTGTTGAGACATCCTTGTGTACTCAAAATATTTATCCGGGTTTCCATGGAGCTCACTGTATATGGAGTGGTAGGCTCCATGGCTTTAACAATGGGGTGTTGCCAAAAGCGACAACGTCTCCATCTTTTCCTTTCTTGTTCACAAGCAAATGCAAAAAACAAGTTCACATCCAAATCCAGATTCCGATAGAAACTCTCCATGCGAGATCCATCTTGACGCTGGATACAGCAGCAAAAGAGGAGGAAGATTTCATCTGTACAAGGGTCTATATACAGAATTTCCATGAGACATGCCCATTGGGTGTGGCTTGTGTCAAGGAAATTCTCCTGGAAAAGCATTTTCCTATAGAACGCATGCACATAAAAAACACAAACGCTGCAATTTTTTTGCCATCATGGTTAGGCAGATGAAGATTAACGCTGTGGATGATATGCTGCACACAGACGCAATTGTGAAACTAGCCTAACAGTTTGAAGGGACTTCCTGAGTCATCATATCCAACCCCCTGCTCAATGAAGGATTCATTAAACCATCTCAGATTATGTTACTCCAACCTATGCTTGAAGACTTCCATTTAAGGAGAACTTGCCACCGCTCGCGAGCCTGTTCCACTCATTGATCACCCTGTCAAATAGTTTTTCCAATATTTAATCTGTATTTTCTCCCTTTTAATTTCATTCCATTGCTTCTCGTCTTTCCATGTGCAAATGAGAATAATGATGATCCTCTACATTGTGACATCTCTTCAGATATTTGTAAACAGCCGTTAAAGGGAATCTGCCACCCCCAAAATCATAAATGAGCTGCGGCCACCGGCATTAGAGGCTTATCTACAGCATTCTGTAAATAAGCCCCCGATGTAACCTGAAGGATGGGAAATAAAGGTTAGATTATACTCAGCCAGAGGCAGTCTGGGTCCGATGGGCGTCGCGGTCCAGCGCCTCCTATCTTCATACAATCACGTCCTCTTGTCTTCTTGCCGCAGCGCAAGCGTACTTTGTCTGCCCTGTTAGAGGGCAGAGCAAAAAGTACTGCAGTGCTCAGGCGCCGGGCCTCTGACCTCTCCCGCTGCCTGCGCACTACAGTACTTTGCTCTGTTGACAGATCAGACAAAGTACACCTGCGCCTGAGCCACGGCACGAAGACAAGAAGATGACGTGATCATATGAAAATATAATGTCTGCAAAAGGTATTTCAATTTGACCAAGTCACTGCCCTGCAGATCTGATCCATGGAAGCTCCAGCGCTCTGCCCACAAATCAGATTGCCCTCAGCGAGTGAGCCCTGAGGTTTTCCAGTGGAGTCTTTCCCGCTGAGAAATATGCAGCGGTAATTGTCAACTTTATCCATCTGGCTAAAGTAGCTTTTGAAGCTTTCCTCCTGTTCTTTCTGGCCAACTGGACGAAGAGGTTTGAATCCACTCTCCAGCTCTTAGAGCTTTAAGTATTGTAGAAATACATACATACAGAGAGTTCTTTCATTACTGTAGTTTCGGCAGAAAGTGGATAACACGATTTCTTGGTTTCTGTGGAAGTCATTGTAAGTAAAGCTGGATCCAGTTTTATGAAGATACAGTCGTCCTGAATTTTTAAATATGGGTCTCTTATGGAAAGGGCCTGGATCTTGCCTATACACCTCACAAAAGTTATTGCTACTAGGAAGACTGCTTTGAATGCTACAGATCTTCGGTCTAAGGGCACATTTGTTTCTCGAAACGCGTCCAGTCGGGTGCTGGTTGCTCTCCTTTACCCACCATGCCGGTCATGTGTCAGCAGCATTTTAATGTTAACTAATAAAGTTTCTATATTTTATTCCTGAGCTGGATCCACATCTTTCTCTACAGACCTTAGGTCTGCCTGGTCTATTGGCTCAAATGGACTTTTGCGTGGTTCGCTTAGAACTAGGTTGAGATCCCAGGGGAGCACCGAGCTACGCATTGTGGGTCTAAGGAGTCGAGTAGCTTTAATGAATCTTACTACCCTGGGATGGTTGGCCAGTGGGTTGTCAAAGAACAACCCCAGGGCTGATATCTCTACCTTCAAAGTACTAGGCATCAGACCCCTATCAAAGCCAGATTGAAGGAAATCTACGATATGAGGAATATTTTTGCCCTGAATGATAGAGACAGACACACACACTGCGTGCAGAATTAGGCAAGTTGTATTTTGATCACATGATACTTTTTATACATGTTGTCCTACTCCAAGCTATTCAGGCTTGAGAGCCAACTACAAATTAAGTAAAATCAGGTGATATGCATCTCTAATGAGGAGGGGTTTTGTCTAATGACATTAAACCCCTATACAAGGTGTGCTTAATATTTAGCCAACTTCCTTTCCTTTGGCAAAATGGGTCAGAAGAGATATGACAGGCTCTGAAAAGTCCAAAATTGTGGGATGTCTTGCAGAGGGATGCAGCAGTCTTGAAATTGCCAAACTTTTGAAGCGTGATTACCGAACAATCAAGCGTTTCATGGCAAATCGCCAACAGGGTCGCAAGAAGCGTGTTGGGCAAAAAAGGCGCAAAATAACTGCCCATGAATTGAGGAAAATCAAGCGTGAAGCTGCCAAGACGCCATTTGCCACCATTTGTGCCATATTTCAGAGCTGCAACGTTACTGGATTAACAAAAGGCACAAGGTGGGCGATACTCAGGAACATGGCCAAGGTAAGGAAGGCTGAATCACGACCACCTTTGAACAAGAAACATAAGATAAAACGTCAAGACTGGGCCAAGAAATATCTTAAGAGACTTTTCAAAGGTTTTATGGACTGATGAAATGAGTGTGACTCTTGATGGGCCAGAGGCTGGATCAGTAAAGGGCAGAGAGCTCCACTCCGACGCCAGCAAGGTGGAGGTGGGGTACTGGTATGTGCTGATATCAAAGATGAACTTGTGGGACCTTTTCGGGTTGAGGATGGAGTGAAGCTCAACTCCCAGTTTCTGGAAGACTTCAAGCAGTGGTACAGGAAGAAGTCTGTATCGTTCAAGAAAAAACATGATTTTCATGCAGGACAATGCTCCATCAGATGCCTCCAATTACTCCACTGCGTGGCTGGCCAGTAAATGTCTCAAAGAAGAATAATGACATGGCCCCCCCTTGTTCACCTGATCAGAACCCCATAGAGAACCTGTAATCCCTCAAAATGTGAGATCTACAGGGAGGGAAAACAGTACACCTCTCGGAACAGTGTCTGGGAGGCTGTGGTGGCTGCAGCAGGCAATGTTGATCGTAAACAGATCAAGCAACTGACAGAATCTATGGATGGAAGGCTGTTAGGCTAGGTTCCTATTGCGTTAGGGCAATCCGTTTAGCACATAGCGCTAACTCAATGTATTTTTTGGGGTCGCGTTTAACGTCCCCGCTAGAGAAGATCCCCGATCTGCGAGAGCGGGGAACGGACCTCGGGCGCGCCTTGGACGCTGCAAGCAGGGTCCGAGGCACGTCACAAAAGAACGGCACATCGCTAGCGCGTGCCGAAAATGGCACGCGCTAGCGATACGCGTTAACATTGCTGCCAATGGGTGCGCTATTGGACGCTGTCTGCTAGCGCTGTCCCATTAACGCAATGGGAACCTAGCCTTCGTGTCATCATAAAGAAAGGTGGCTATATTGGTCACTAATTTTTGGGGGTTTGTTTTTGCATGTTAGAAATGTTATTTCTAAATTTTGTGCAGTTATATTGGTTTACCTGGTGAAAACAAACAAGTGAGATGGGAATATATTTGGTTTTTATTAAGTTGCTTAAAAATTCTGCACAGTATTAGTTACCTGCACAAACAGATATTCTCCTAAGAGCCAAATCTAAAAATAACCCACTCCAACTTCCAAAAATATTAAGCTTTGATATTTACGAGTCTTTTGGGTTGATTGAGAACATAGTTGTTGATCAATAATAAAACATCCTCTAAAATACAACTTGCTTAATAATTCTGCACGATATGCACACAGAAAGTTTGGACACCTCATTTAAAGATTTTTATGTATTTTCATGACTATGAAAATTGTTAATTCACACTGAAGGCATGAAAACTGAAATAACACATGTGGAATTATATACTTAAAAAAAGTGTGAAACAACTGAAAATATGTCACATATTCTAGGTTCTTCAAAGTAGCCACCTTTTGCTTTGATGACTGCTTAGCATACTCTTGGCATTCTCTTGATGAGCTTCAAGAGGTGGTTACCGGGAATGGTTTTCACTTTACAGGTGTGCCCTGTCAGGTTTAATAAGTAGGATTTCTTGCCTTATAAATGGGGTGGCACCATCAGTTGTGTTGTGCAGAAGTCTGGTGGATACACAGCTGATAGTCCTACTGAATAGACTGTTAGAATTTGCATTATGGCAAGAAAAAAAAAGCAGCCAAGTAAAGAAAAACGAGTGGCCATCATTACTTCAAGAAATGAAGGTCATTCTGAAAAATTGGGAAAAGTTTGAAAGTGTCCCCAAGTGCAGTGGCAAAAACCATCAAGCGCTACAAAGAAACTGGCTCACATGAGGACCGCCCCAGGAAAGGAAGACCAAGAGTCACCTTTATTTCTGAGGATAAGTTTATCCAAGTCACCAGCCTCAGAAATCACAGGTTAACAGCAGCTCAGAAAAGAGACCAGGTCAATGCCACACAGAGTTCTAGCAGCAGACATCTCTACAACAACTGTTAAGAGGAGACTTTCTGCAGCCGGCCTTCATGGTCAAATAGCTGCTAGGAAACCACTGCTAAGGACACGCAACAAGCAGAGACTTGTTTGGGCTAAACACCACAAGGAATCGACATTAGACCAGTGGAATTCTGTGCTTTGGTCTGATTACTCCAAATTTGAGATCTCTCGTTCCAACCACTGTCTTTGTGCGACACAAAAGGTTAACGGATGGACTCTACATGCCTGGTTCCCACCAAGAAGCATGTAGGAGGAGGTGTGATGGTGTGGGGATTTATTCAAAATAGAAGGCATACTGAACCAGCATGGCTACCACAGCATCTTGCAGTGGCATGCTATTCCATCTGGTTTGCGTTTAGTTGGACCATCATTTGTTTTTCAACAGGACAATGACCCCAAACACACCTCCAGGCTGTGTAACGGCTATTTGACCAAGAAGGAGAGTGATGGGGTGCTATGCCAGATGACCTGGCCTCCAGTCACCAGATCTGAACCCAATCGAAATAGTTTGGGGTGACCTGGACCGCAGAGTGAAGGCAAAAGGGCCAACAAGTGCTAAGCATCTCTGTGAACTCCTTCAAGATTGTTGGAAGACCAACAAAAACAGAAAAATCTTTAAATGAGGTGTGTCTAAACTTTTGGTCTGAAAATATATATAAATATATAATATAATGGAATAGAATAGAATAGACAATATATATATATATATATATATATATATATATATATATATATATATACATACATACATACATACATATATACACACACATGGGACGAGGTTACCGGCTTCCTGCTCTTTTGTATGGTAGAGAACAGATTTTGACAAACCCTTTGATCTCGCGATCTTTCTCAGGATCCAGGCTGGGAGCTGTAACATCCCTAGATTATGATGGGAAAGAGGGCCTTGCATCAGAAGGTCCCATCGTGATGGTAGGGGAATTGGGTTTTCCCAACACCATCCACTTCAACAGGGAAAACCCAGCTCCTTTTGGGTTAGTTGGGGACTATTAGGATCACCGCTGCCTGGCTCTCCTGGATTTTCCTCAGTACTCTGTATTCGAGCGAGTGGTGGGAAGGCATATGCGAGCACCATATTCCAGCTCTGGGCCAAAACATCCACCCTGGTCGGACTGTCTCCTGGATCTATTGAAAAGAATTCCTCTTTGTATTTTTTCTGGAGGCGAATAAGCCCATTTCTGGTGTACCCCAGTGCTGGGTCAGCTGAAGAAAGACTTCATTTAGAGACCATTCTGAGGGTTGAACCTTCTTCCTGCTTAGAAAGTCTGCTATCTATTTTTTTAAGCCTCTCCGGTGCACTGCCGTGTTTGACTTTACCGTGATTTCTGCCCAGGAAAATAGAATTATTCTTACCGTTAATTTGGTTTCTAGGAACCTTCCACGACAGCGGTACTGGAGGATGTCTCCCCCGCCCTAATGAGGGACAGGAAACACAAGAGAGGTTAAATACCCTCCCCTTCCTGCCACCTCCAGTGTTTTTTCTGGACACAGTAGCATGTATAATTACCACTCAGGTGCAGGAAGTAAACAATATCATAAAATAGGGAGGGAAATTAATGCTGTCTTGGAAGGTTCCTAGAAACCGAATTAGCGGTAAGAATAATTCTATTTTCTCCAGTCACCTTCCACGACAGCGGTACTGGAGTAGTACCAACAAATAAATTATAGGGGGGGGGGGGGGGGGCACAACAGCCTGCAGAACTGTTCTGCCGAAAGTTAAATCCCGGTTTAAATCAAGCCTGTAATGCCTGGTGAACGTATGATCTGACGACCATGTGGCAGCTCCGCAAATCTGCTCCATAGAAGCGTCACCTCTCTGCCCATGAGGTTGACACCGACCATGTAGAATGGGCTTTCAGTGATGGAGGTGGTGATAGATTCTGGGATGAGTATGCCAGAGATATGGCTTGTTTAATCCAGTTGGCGATTGTATTTTGTCGCCTTTCTACCTTTGTTCTTTCCCGAGTGTTGAATGAAGAGATTTTGATCAATCCTCCAACTCTGTTTGAGAAAGATAATATAGGACCACTCTGCGGACATCCAGAGTGTGGAAGGACTCCTCCCTCACATTAGAGGGATCTGGGTAGAATGAGGGCAATACTATTTCCTGACCTCTATGAAAGTCTGATGTTACTTTAGGTAAGAAGGTAGGGTCTAGACGGAGGATTATACTATCAGATGTCACCCTCAAGTAAAGGTACCGTCACACTTAGCGACGCTGCAGCGATACCGACAACGATCCGGATCGCTGCAGCGTCGCTGTTTGGTCGCTGGAGAGCTGTCACACAGACAGCTCTCCAGCGACAAACGATCCCGAGGTCCCCGGTAACCAGGGTAAACATCGGGTTACTAAGCGCAGGGCTGCGCTTAGTAACCCGATATTTACCCTGGTTACCAGCGTAAAAGTAAAAACAACAACCACTACATACTTACCTACCGCTGTCTGTCCTCGGCGCTGTGCTTCTCTGCTCTGGCTGTGAGCGCCGGGCAGCCGGAAAGCAGAGCGGTGACGTCACCGCTCTGCTTTCCGGCCGCTGTGCTCACAGCCAGAGCAGAGAAGCAGAGCTGGACTTTCTTCCCCGACCAGCGATATCACAGCAGGGGCCTGATCGCTGCTGCCTGTCATACTGGACGATATCGCTAGCCAGGACGCTTCAACGTCACGGATCGCTAGCGATATCGTCTAGTGTGACGGTACCTTAAGGCTCTTGTATGGATAGGGCATGTAGTTCCCCTATCCATCTGGCAGAGGTAATAGCCACCAAAAAGACAGTTTTTAGGGTAAGAACCTTTAAAGAAGACTGATAAGGGTTCAAATGGATCCCGAGTTAGACTATTAAGGACCAAATTTAGGTCCCAAGGGGGAGTACGGTTGTGAGCTCTGGGGTGGATTCTACTCTGGGGGCCATGTGCCCTGGAAATGAGTTCCCTCGACTATAGCTCCCCATCCCCTTTGACTGGTATCCGATGTGAGCGTTTTTTTAGCGGGACCTGGTCCGAACTGACCCCCCATTGGAGGTTTCGGAGCTGTAGTCACCATGTCAGGGATGCCCTGACATGATTGGGGAAGCAAATTCTCTTGGATAGAGAGCTCTGCTGTCTGTTCCAGAATGATAGGACATGGGTTTGGAGGACTCTCGTGTGGGCTTGGGCCCAAGATACCATCTGGATACATGATGTTAGCGATCCCAGGATAGACATGGAATGTCGCAGAGTAGGAGCCTTCAGGGTTCTGAATGCTGTTATCTTCTGTACCAGATCGAGTTGACGTTCTGTGGGCAGAAAGAATTTTCTCATCTCCGAGTCCAGTAGGACCACTAGGAACTTTTTCCTCTTGGAAGGAAGTAGGTCCGATTTCTCTAGTTTCGGGATCCAACCCAAGCACTTCAGGATTTCTAGAGACTGTTAAGTCTGCATTGAGGCGGGAGACAAAAGCGACAATGAGTAGATCGTCTAGATAGGGTACTATGCAGATCCCCTGAAGACGAATGAATATTATTGCCTCTGTCATGATCTTTGTGAAGACCCTGGGAGCTGAGGCGATTCAAAAGGGAAGGGAGTTTAACTGAGTGTACCATCTTCCGATACTGAGATTTTGCAAATCTTCGGTACTTCTGGAACTCTGGATGGATTGGGACGTGATAAAAAGCGTCCCTCAGATCCACCGTAGCCATCACCCAGTCCTGTCCTATCAGAGGGATCGCTGTTTTGACCGACTCCATCTTGAATCTCCTGTAAGTTATTACTCGATTTAGAGGTTTCAAGTTGATTATTATTCGGTGCTTCCTCGAAGGTTTCTTGATCAGAAACAGGTGGGAATAGTGTCCTCTGCCTCTTTCTTGTTGAGGTACTGGGGAAATTACTCCTGCCTGGAGTAACTCTCGAAGTCCGGAAAGGAATGCGCCCTGAGACTCTGTAATGAGGTTATCCTTATGTGATGAGGGGGAGGGCTCTCGAACTCTAGTTTTAGTCCATTCCAAATAGTGTCGAGTACCCACTAGTTTGACGAAAATGGAACTCCACTGGTTGATGAAACGAGTCGACCCCCGACGCCCTGGGTGTAGTCACTGCTTGTCTGGGGTTTGCTGGGACTGGGGAACCAGGATATTCCTACCCTTTCCCCCTTTGGGATAGCTCCAACGTCCCGACTTGCCTTTCCCTTTGAACTCTTTGGAAGGGTTGTTCCTTTGAGGGACGAAAAAAACGTTTTTTTCCTCTGTTTCCTTCTCTAGTATATCATCCAGAGCCTGCCTGAATAGATAGCGGCCTTGAAAAGGAATGGCACAGAGCTTTGTTTTGGACATGATTTCCCCGCTCCAGGACTTCAGCCATAGAGCTCTCATGGCTGAGTTAGAAAAAACTGCTCATTTAGCAGCCACTCTAACGGACTCTGCCGAAGCATCGGCGAGGAAGCCTGTAGCTCTCTGGAGAAGAGGGAGAGAATCTAAGATTACTTCCCTAGATGTTCCCTGGGTAAGGTGGTCTTCAAGCGTGCGGAGCCAACAGAATAGGGACCTAGCCACAGAGGTGGACGCAATATTTGTTCTAAGGAGATCGGTGGAAGTCTCCCAAGATCTTCTTAGTAAACTCTCCATTTTGTGGTCCATAGGGTCGCTGAGTTGGGAAGAATCCTCGAAAGGGAGGGTTGTCTTTTTTGATACTCTGGAGACTTGTACGTCTACTTTAGGGGTATCCCACAAAGACGTCTCCATCCAGTGGAAAACGATTCTATAGTTCAGATGGAACAGTAAGTCCCTTCTCGGGCTATTCCCATTCATGAAGAATGAGACTCTGTACATTCTCGTGTATTGGAAACCCCTTCAATTTTTTAGGTTTTAACCCACCGAACATCTCATCCTGCACTGATTGTTTCTCCTCCTCCTCCTCCTCAACGACCATTGTCCCCCTGACCATACTGATTAATTCATGTATGTCCTCCGAGGAAAAATAGTATTTTTCACTTTCCACTTTGGGGGTGGAAGTGGAGCCCTCACTCTCCCACAAATCCTCCGAGCCAGAGGAATGAAGTTCACCAGAGTCTGATTCAGAAATAACTGTTGCCATCTTCCTTTTTTTTTTTTTTTGGAGGAGGTGGCTGAGGTAACAGACTGGGAAAGGGCCGATACAGAGGACTGAACTTCTTGTTTAATGAGTGTCTTAATGCTCTCGAACAAAGATGGCTGTTACGAGCGTAATAATTCATCAGTGCAGGGCTGGCAAAAAGCTTCTTACATAAGGAAGGAAGCTTTGATGCACATACACCACATTTCCGATCTTCCGATTTCTTGGAAGATTTGTCCTTCCTAGGGGCAGAGACCTTGTCTCCCTAAAAAAAGAGAGAGAAAGGGGACTAAGTATAAAGCACCCTAAGGAATACAGGGAAAGAGGGACCTGACCCACTACTCACGGTAGGAGGGAAGACGCAGGGCTCAATAGATGCAGAGACAGGTCTGTCACCTTCCATGGTCAGTCAGTACTGCAGTCCAGACAGACAGGGGGCCTTACCTGGAGGTGATCTACCAGGGTTAAATACAGTGGTTGCTGTGTCCAATTATGTGCTCCTCCTCCCGGTCCTAGGCGTAGGGGGAAGAACCGCTATGCCCCACCATACTTGTGCTGTAAGACGCACGTGCGCTCCACTGCTGGAACGCACATGCCGTGAACCGGAAGTTTGGCCGGTTCGCACGTCCACCGTTTCCGTTTGTCTGGTGGACTGCTGGAGATTGGGTAGGGGTTAGACAGTATCTCTTGAGAGGTAACTGGGTGAACTCTATCCTGCACCTCTGAGCGACTGTCTGCAGAATCCATGGATTTTTGGTAAGTTCTTGCCAACCTTCCAGTAAGTACTGGATTCTTCCCCCAAAACCTCTGTCATCATTGCCTGATGACGCTGTGTGCCGGAAGTCAAGGGAAGCGAGTCGCCGGCCAGAAGCTTTGCGAAGCCAGAATAACAGCCGCTGCCTAGAGCCCCCCCTGTGGAATGCAGCAGATCCTGGGAGCGCACAGCTCGATTGGACACTGAGGGACCTCTTCCAGTGTCAGCGGAGCCTGATCGCCGGACATGGCTTCCAGAGCCCCTTAGAGAGGGATGCGACTGCTCACGGGAGCTTCCTGCTTGACCGGACTCAGACGCCTGGAAAGAACGTCGGCACCTAGGTACTCTGATCTTCGCTTGTGCATCTGTCCCTGATAAGGACAGGAAAACACTGAAAGGTGGTGGTGGTGGTGGTGAAGGGCTATTTAACCTCTTCTGTGTTCCTCACGCAACCAGAGATCACGGAAAAAAGAGACGCTACTAGTCTCGGAAAATGGTGCCTTTTTTTTTAACCCCTTTCTGACATGGGACGTACTATCCCGTCGAGGTGGGGTGGGCCCCCATGACCATGGACGGGATAGTACGTCCAGCGCGATCGGCGGCGCTCACGGGGGGAGCGCCGCCGATCGCGGCCGGGTGTCAGCTGTTTATCGCAGCTGACATCCGGCACTATGTGCCAGGAGCGGTCACGGACCGCCCCCGGCACATTAACCCCTGGCACACCGCGATCAAAGATGATCGCGATGTGCCGGCGGTATAGGGAAGCTTCCCGCAGGGAGGGGGCTCCCTGCGGGCTTCCCTGAGCCCCCCGCAGCAACGCGATGTGATCGCGTTGCTGCGAGGGTCTCACCTCCCTCCCTGCTTCCTCCAGCCCCGGATCCAAGATGGCCGCGGATCCGGGTCCTGCAGGGAGGGAGGTGGCTTCACAGAGCCTGCTCAGAGCAGGCACTGTGAAGGCTGCAGCGCTGCATGTCAGATCTGTGATCTGACAGAGTGCTGTGCACACTGTCAGATCACTGATCTGTGATGTCCCCCCCGGGACAATGTAAAAAAGTAAAAAAAAAAAATTTCAAAATGTGCAAAAAAATATTCCTAAATAATGAAAAAAAAATAAAAAAATATTGCCCTAAATACATTTCTTTATCTAAATAAAAAAAAACAATAAAAGTACACATATTTAGTATCGCCGCGTCCGTAACGGCCCGACCTATAAAACTGGCCCACTAGTTAACCCCTTCAGTAAACACCGTAAGAAAAAAAAAAAAACGAGGCAAAACACAACGCATTATCATACCGCCGAACAAAAAGTGGAATAACACGCGATCAAAAAGACAGATATAAATAACCATGATACCGCTGAAAGCGTCATCTTGTCCCGCAAAAAACGAGCCGCCATACAGCATCATCAGCAAAAAAAAAAAAAAGTTATAGTCCTGAGAATAAAGCGATGCAAAAAAAAATATTTTTTCTATAAAATAGTTTTTATCGTATAAAAGCGCCAAAACATAAAAAAAAAAAATGATATAAATGAGGTGTCGCTGTAATCGTACTGACCCGAAGAATAAAACTGATTTATCAATTTTACCAAACGCGGAACGGTATAAACGCCTCCCCCAAAAGAAATTCATGAATAGCTGGTTTTTGGTCATTCTGCCTCGCAAAAATCGGAATAAAAAGCGATCAAAAAATGTAACGTGCCCGAAAATGTTACCAATAAAAACGTCAACTCGTCCCGCAAAAAAAACGACCTCACATGACTCTGTGAACCAAAATATGGAAAAATTATAGCTCTCAAAATGTGGTAACGCAAAAAATATTTTTTGCAATAAAAAGCGTCTTTCAGTGTGTGACGGCTGCCAATCATAAAAATCCGCTAAAAAACCCACTATAAGGCCGGCTTCACACTTGCGAGTTTTACGGACGTAAGAGCACAGAAACTACGTCCGTAAAACTCGCAAAAAATAAGGCACAATTATTCTCTATGCCACTGCTCCTATCTGCCGTATTTTACTGATCAGTATTATACGGCTTTCTACGGCCGTACAAAATCGCAGCATGCTGCGTTTGTCACCGTACTGCGCAAGAAATACGCCAATGAAAGTCTATGGAAGCGTGAAAAATACGGATTTCACACGGACAAGCAGTGTGACTTGCGAGAAATACGCAGCGCTGTTAGAGAGAAAAGCCGGTAATTCAGTGCGGTGTACAGTAAAATCACACTGACAGCTTACAGTAGAATAGGTAGAATAATTGTGTACACATAGAATAGGTATATATATATATATATATGTCAGTGAGACACATATATGTATATATATTAATATTTATTCCAGCGCTATACAGCTTGAAAGCCGGTAATTCAATTACCGGCTTTTTCTTTCTCCTTCCTAAAACCCGACATGATTTGAGACATGGTTTACATACAGTAAACCATGTCTTCTCTCCATTTTTTTGCAGATTCCACACTACTAATGTCAGTAGAGTGTATCTGCAAAATTTGGCCGTTCTAGCTCTTAAAATAAAGGGTTAAATGGCGGAAAAAATTGGCGTGGGCTCCCGCGCAATTTTCTCCGCCAGAGTAGTAAAGCCAGTGACTGAGGGCAGATATTAATAGCCTGGAGAGGGTCCACGGTTATTGGCCCCCCCCTGGCTACAAATATCTGCCCCCAGCCACCCCAGAAAAGGCACATCTGGAAGATGCGCCTATTCTGGCACTTGGCCACTCTCTTCCCATTCCCGTGTAGCGGTGGGATATGGGGTAATGAAGGGTTAATGCCACCTTGCTATTGTAAGGTGACATTAAGCCTAATTAATAATGGTGAGGCGTCAATTATGACACCTATCCATTATTAATCCAATTGAATGAAAGGGTTAAATAAAAACACAAACACATTATTTAAAATTATTTTAATGAAATAAAAACAATGGTTGTTGGAGTATTTTATTCTACGCCCAATCCAGTCACTGAAGACCCTCGTTCTGTGAAAGAAAAAACATAAACCAACAATATACTTACCCTCCGCAGATCTGTAACGTCCAACGATGTAAATCCTTCTGAAGGGGTTAAAACATTTTGCAGCAAGGAGCTTTGCTAATGCAATGCTACTCCTCGCTGCAAAACCCCTGGGAATGAGTCTAAATATAGATCAATGAGCTATATTTAGCTTCATTTGCGGTGAGGCGCCCTCTGCTGGCTGTTTATAGATCGTGGGAACTTGCCTAGAAAGCCTGGGAGCTTTCTAGGAAATTTCCCACGATCTATGAACATCCAGCAGAGGGCGCCTCACCACAAATGAAGCTAAATATAGCTCATTGATCTATATTTAGACTCATTCCCCGGGGTTTTGCAGCGAGGAGCAGCCTGCATTAGCAAAGCTCCTTGCTGCAAAATGTTTTAACCCCTTCAGAAGGATTTACATCGTCGGACGTTACAGATCTGCGGAGGGTAAGTATATTGTTGGTTTATTATGTTTTTTCTTTCACAGAACGAGGGTCTTCAGTGACTGGATTGGGCGTAGAATAAAATACTCCAACAACCATTGTTTTTATTTCATTAAAATAATTTTAAATAATGTGTTTGTGTTTTATTTAACCCTTTCATTCAATTGGATTAATAATGGATAGGTGTCATAATTGACGCCTCTCCATTATTAATTAGGCTTAATGTCACCTTACAATACAAGGTGGCATTAACCCTTCATTACCCCATATCCCACCGCTACACGGGAATGGGAAGAGAGTGGCCAAGTGCCAGAATAGGCGCATCTTCCAGATGTGCCTTTTCTGGGGTGGCTGGGGGCAGATATTTGTAGCCAGGGGGGGGCCAATAACCGTGGACCCTCTCCAGGCTATTAATATCTGCCCTCAGTCACTGGCTTTACTACTCTGGCGGAGAAAATTGCGCGGGAGCCCACGCCAATTTTTTCCGCCATTTAACCCTTTATTTTAAGAGCTAGAACGGCCAAATTTTGCAGATACACTCTACTGACATTAGTAGTGTGGAATCTGCAAAAAAATGGAGAGAAGACATGGTTTACTGTATGTAAACCATGTCTCAAATCATGTCGGGTTTTAGGAAGGAGAAAGAAAAAGCCGGTAATTGAATTACCGGCTTTCAAGCTGTATAGCGCTGGAAAAAATATTAATATATATACATATATGTGTCTAATGAGATAATATATATATATATATATATATATATATATATATATATATATATATATATATATACATACACATACATACATATATATATATATATACACATACATATATATATATATATATATATATGCAACATATATATATATTTTTTTTTCTTTTTGGGACACATGGATCATTTCTATAGCGGTATGTTGGTTTTGCAAGCCTGCGAGAAAACCACGCAGTACGGATGCCATACGGATTACATACGGAGGATGCCATGCGCAAAAAACGCTGACACACCCTGCCTACGGAGGAGCTACGGACCACTATTTTCGGGACATTTCAGCGTATTACGGCCGTAATATACGGACCGTATTTTCATACGCTGAGTGTGAAGCCGGCCTAAAAGTAAATCAAACCCCCCTTCATCACACCCTTAGTTAGGGAAAAATTAAAAAAAATGTATTTATTTCCATTTTTCCATTAGGGCTAGGGTTAGGGCTAGGGTTTGGGCTAGGGCTAGGGTTAGGGCTAGGGCTACAGTTAGGGTTGGGGCTAAAGTTACGGTTAGGGTTTAGATTACATTTACAGTTGGGAATAGGGTTGGGATTAGGATTAGGGGTGTGTCTGGGTTAGAGGTGTGGTTAGGGTTACCGTTGGGATTAGGGTTAGGGGTGTGTTTGGATTAGGGTTTCAGTTATAATTCGGGGGTTCCACGGTTTAGGCACATAAGGGGCTCTCCAAACGCGACATGGCGTCCGATCTCAATTCCATCCAATTCTGCGTTGAAAAAGTAAAACAGTGCTTCTTCCCTTCCGAGCTCTCCCGTGTGCCCAAACAGTGGTTCTCCCCAACATATGGGGTATCAGCGTACTCAGGACAAATTGGACAACAACTTTTGGGGTCCAATTTCTCCTGTTACCCTTGGGAAAATACAAAACTGGGGGCTAAAAAATAATTTTTGGGGGAAAGATTTTTTTTTTCAATTTTCACGGCTCTGCGTTACAAACTGTAGTGAAACACTTGGGGGTTCAAAGCTCTCATAACACATCAAGATGAGTTCCTTAGGGGGTCTAGTTTCCAAAATGGTGTCACTTGTGGGGGGTTTCTACTGTTTCGGTACATTAGGGGCTCTGCAAATGCAATGTGACACCTGCAGACCATTCCATCTAAGCCTGCATTCCAAATGGAGCTCCTTCCCTTCCGAGCCCTCCCATGCGCCCAAACAGTGGTTCCCCCCACATATGGTGTATCATCGCACTCAGGACAAATTGGGCAACAAATTTTGGGGTCCACTTTCTCCTGTTACCCTCGGGAAAATACAAAACTGGGGGCTAAAAAAATAATTTTTGTGGGAAAAATTTTTTGTTTTATTTTTACGGCTCTGCATTATAAACTTCTGTGAAGCACTTGGTGGGTCAAAGTGCTCACCACACATCTAGATAAGTTCCTTAGGGGGTCTACTTTCCAAAATGGTGTCACTTGTGGGGGGTTTCAATGTTTAGGCACATCAGGGGCTCTCCAAACTAAACATGGCGTCCCATCCCAATTCCAGTCAATTTTGCATTGAAAAGTCAAATGGCGCTCCTTCGCTTTCGAGCTCTGCCATGCGCCCAAACAGTGGTTTACCCCCACATGTGGGGTATTGTCGTGCTCAGGACAAATTGTACAACAATGTTTGGGGTCCATTTTCTCCTGTTACCCTTGGTAAAAAAAAACAAATTGGAGCTGAATTAAATTTTTTGTGAAAAAAAGTTAAATGTTCATTTTTATTTAAACATTCAAAAAATTCCTGTGAAGCACCAGAAGGGTTAATAAACTTCTTGAATATGGTTTTGAGCACCTTGAGGGGTGTAGTTTTAGAATGGTGTCACACTTGGGTATTTTCTATCATATAGACCCCTCAAAATGACTTCAAATGAGATGTGGTCCCTAAAAAAAAAAAAATGGTGTTGTAGAAATGAGAAATTGCTGGTCAACTTTTAACCCTTATAACTCCCTAACAAAAAAAAATTTTGGTTCCAAAATTGTGCTGATGTAAAGTAGACATGTGGGAAATGTTACTTATTAAGTATTTTGTGTGACATATCTCTGTGATTTAATTGCATAAAAATTCAAAGTTGGAAAATTGCGAAATTTTCATAATTTTCGCCAAATTTCCGTTTTTTTCACAAATAAACGCAGGTACTATCAAAGAATTTTTACCATTGTCATGAAGTACTATATGTCACGAGAAAACAATGTCAGAATCACTGGGATCTGTTGAAGTGTTCCAGAGTTATAACCTCACAAAGGGACAGTGGTCAGAATTGTAAAAATTGGCCCGGTCATTAACGTGCAAGCCACCCTTGGGGGTAAAGGGGTTAAACCAAGTATGAATTTTTTTATTCACCACTAAAGAAAAAAAAAAAATAACCTAGACATATTTGGTGTATGAACTCGTAATGACCTGGAGAATAATAATGGTAGGTCAGTTTTAGCATTTAGTGAACGTGGTCGAAAAAAAAAAAAAAAAAAACACCTGTGGAATAGTATTTTTTTTTTTTGCAATTTCACCGCACTTGGAATTTTTCCTTTACACGATATGTTAAAACCAATGGTGTAGTTCAAAAGTATAACAGAAAACAAGCCCTCAAATGGCCATTTTGACTCTAAATTTAAAAAGTTCTGGCTCTGGGAAGAAGGAGGAAAAAAACGGAAAGTGGACCGGGTGTTAAGGGGTTAAGATGTGGTGCAAACAATTGGACATAGTACTTTTCTGTACTATTAAATTAGAGTCAACTCTGCTTCATATCTGCTCCAAAGTCACACCAATAAGGGAGACAACCCTCCAACTTATATACTGGTAAGCACTATTTATCTGTATCTATTTATACTACTCTTGGACTATTTTGTTACAATTACTGCTATTGATCTGATTAGATAAGCACTCTCTGATTATTGTTGGCGGGTGCACAGCATCAGTGATCCTTTAGCATTATCCTTGTGCACTTCACTCTGTTTTTATTGTCTATATTTACTTTCGTATACCTATTAATGAAAGTATCTTTTAACCTACAAGTATATACTCCTTTTTTCTCCTCCTCATTTCATTCCTACAGGTGACACCATAGAGTTCAAGTCCTCTTTCTCTCTGAAGAGGCAATTTTCATACTACTTTTATGGGAACAAGAGAAAAATCTCTCTTCACTTTAGTATACAGGGAACACAAATGCATTGTTATACTGCATGTATCGGTATGGACATGTATAATGTGCTTGTGGGTTCACTGCCAGCAATCCCAGAGAACCACATTGAGGATGCAGTTTACAAATTGGAATCCTTTGGGGCGTTTTCTGCTACTGTATCAAGTCAAGAGCTCTGCAAATGGTGCTGCATACATACTCTGCTGTAGAAGTCAGAGAGCACTCAGTCCCAGCCAAGCCATGATGTGACCAAACAATAGCTGGACCACAAATGGTGACAACATTCAGGAGAACTTACTTAAATTGTTGTTTCCATCCCCCCCCAACACCACCCTAATTAATTTCCATGTGAAACCATAAAATCATTGTAAGGAAAAAAAAAAAAAAAAAAAGCAATTTGTGCAAATTTAGTAGAAAAAGATTTGTGTCTGAATGTGTCATAATTAGCATATTACCCAGAGGAGCATTGCAGCTTTAAGTCGCCTCATCTCAGGGATGCTTAGCATCTCGATCTCCGCAAGGAGATACGATACTTCTTGGATAACGGTCTGACGCCTCTCAATTTTACCACACGCGGAATGGTAAAAAGGCCCCTACCCCAAAAGAAATTCATTAATTACTGGTTTTTGTTCATTCTGCCTCACAAAAATCACAATAAAAAAAAATAAAAAAATTTACCAATAAAAATGTCAACTTGTCCCGCAAAAAACAAGACCTCATGACTGGCCAAAATATAGAAAAATTATAGCTCTCAAAATGTGATGATCCAAAAACTATTTGTAATAAGCGTCTTTTAGTGTGTGACAGCTGCCAAACAAAAACCCACTATAAATAGTAAATCAAAGTCTCCTTTATCATCCCCTTAGTTAGGGTAAAATAAAATGTATTTATTTCAATTTTCCCATTAGTGTTGGGGCTAAAGTTGGGGTTAGGGGTGTGTTTGGGTTATGGTTGAAGTTAGAATTGGAGGGTTTCCACTGTTTTGGCACATCAGGGGCTCTCCAAACGCGGCATGGCATCCGATCTCAATTTCAGCCAATTCTGCGTTGAAAAAGTAAAACAGCGCTCCTTCCCTTCCAAGCTCTGCCATGCACCCAGTGGTTTACCCCCACATATGGGGTTTCATCGAACTCAGGAGAAATTGAACTGCAAAAGTTGTTGTCCAATCTGTCCTTTTACCCTTGTGAAAATATAAATTGGGGCTTAAAATGTTTGTGAGAAAAAAAATTATTTTATTTTCACGGCTCTGCTTTATAAACTTTAATGAAACACTTGGGGGTTCAAAGTTCTCAATACATATAGATCAGTTCCTTGGCGGCTCTAGTTTCCAATATGGGGTCACTACTGATTAGGTACATCAGGGGCTCTGCAAATGCAATGTGATGCCCGCAGACTATTCCATCAAAGTCTGCATTCCAAAACGGTGATCTTTCACTTCCGAGCTCTGCCATGAGCCCAAAGAGTTGTTTACCCCCACATATGGGGTATCAGCATACTCAGGAGAAATTGGACCCCAAAAGTTGTTGTACAATTTGTCCTGTTACCCTTGGGAAAATATAAAATTGGGGCTCAAAGATCTTTGTTTTTAACAAACTTGATTTATTTTTATGGCTCTACATTATAATCTTCTGTGAAGCACTTGGGGGTTCAAAGTGCTCACCACAGATCTAAGTAAGTTCCTTAGGGGGTCTAGTTTCCAAAATGGTGTCACTTGTGGGGGGGGGGGGGGGGTTACCACTGTTTAGGCACATCAGGGGCTCTCCAAATGCAACATAGCGTTCAATCTCAATTCCAGCCAATTTTGCATTGAAGAGTCAACTGGCGCTCCTCCCCTTCCGAGCTCTGCCATGTGCCCAAACAGTGGTTTACCCCACATATGGGGCATCAGCATACTCAGGAGAAATTAGACCCCAAAACAATTTGTCCTGTTACCCTTAGTAGAATAAAGCAAATTGTATCTGAAATTTTTTTGCAAAAAAGTTAAATGTTAATTTTTTTAAATTATTTTTCTAAACATTCCAAAAGTTCCTGTGAAGCACCTGAAGGGTTAATAAACTTCTTGAATGTGGTTTTGAGTACCTTGAGGGGTGCAATTTTTAGAATGGTGTCACTTTTGGGTATTTTCTATCATACAGACCCCTCAAAGTGACTTCAAATGTGATGTGGTCTCTAAAAAGAGTGGTTGTAAAATTTGTTGAAAAAATAAAATAAAATTAGAAATCGCTGGTCAACTTTTAACCCTTGTAACTTCCTAACAAAGAAAAATTTTGGTTCCAAAATTGTGCTGATGTAAAGTAGACATGTTGGAAATGTTACTTATTAACTATTGTGTGTGATATAACTTTGATTTAAGGACAAAAATTAAAAGTTGGAAAATTTTCATAATTAACGGCAAAATTCTGCTTTTTCACACAAAAAAAGCAAGTCACAGAGGAAATTTTACTGCTATCACAAAGTACAATATGTTGTGAGAAAACAGTCTCAGAATCAGCGAGATCCGTTGAAGCGTTCCAGAGTTATTACCTCATAAAGGGACAGTGGTCAGAATTGTAAAAATTGGCCGGGTTAGAAAGGTGAAAACAGGCTGGGTCTTGAAGGGGTTAAGGAACATATCTAGATGTATGGTGAGCACATTGAACCCCCAAGTGCTTCACAGAAGTTTATAGCGCAGAGCCGTGAAAAGAAAAAAAAAAAAAAAAAATTCCCCAAAAAAAATGACTTTAGTCCCCAATTTTTTAATTTTCCCAATGGTAACAGGAGAAATTGGACCCCAAAAGTTGTTGTCCAATTTGTTCTGAGTACGCCGATACCCCATATGTGGGGGTAAACTTCTGTTTGGGCACACGGCAGAGCTCAGAAGGGAGGGAGCACCATTTGACTTTGTGAACGCAAAATTGGCTGGAATTAAATGGTGGAGCCATGTCGTGTTTGGAGACCCCCTTAAGTACATAAACAGTGGAAACACCCCCAACTAAGCATAATGGGAAAATGGAAATAAATATATTTTCTTTATTTTATTATTTTTCCCTAACTAAGGTGATGATAAAGGAAGGGTTCATTTACTATTTTTTTTTTTATTATTATTTTGATCACTGTGAGACCCAATCACAGTGAACAAAATGAACCAATAGGAAAAATCTTCCTATTGTTGCCAGGTGCTGGCCGGCAGATCTCGGTGGGCGCACTGCGCATGCGCCCACCATTTTCTTACCGGAAGACGACGCCAGCGGCAGTGTGGGGAACCAGGAGGAGCCAGGGACACTGGTCAAGTATCGGGGGGCGATTGGGAACCCCATTTCTCTGTCGGATCACATCGGAGGGCAGAGAAATTAAATGGCAAATCGCACTTTTTTTCAGTCGCCGTTATACGGTTATCAACGGCGATCGCAACCCGGGGGTCGGTAAAAACCGACCAAAATCATGTTCTCTGGGGTCTCAGTTACCCCCAGCAGCAGAGAGCACGGAGAAAATGCGACTCTGGGGAGCGCTGTACACTTCTTCCACAGCGCTGTTAATTAAACCACAGCGCCGTATGGCCGGCTTCACACTTGCGAGTTTTACGGACATAAGAGCGCAGAAACTACGTCCGTAAAACTCGCAAAAAATACGGCACAATTATTCTCTATGCCCCTGCTCCTATCTGCCGTATTTTACTGATCAGTATTATACGGCCGTACAAAATCGCAGCATGCTGCGTTTGTCACCGTACTGCGCAAGAAATACGCCAATGAGAGTCTATGGAAGCGTGAAAAATACGGATTACACACGGACCAGCAGTGTGACTTGCGAGAAATACACAGCGCTGTTAGAGAGAAAAGCCGGTAATCCAGTGCGGTGTACAGTAAAATCACACTGACAGCTTACAGTAGAATAGGTAGAATAATTGTGTACACATAGAATAGGTATATATATATATATATATATATATATATATATATATGTCAGTGAGACACATGTATATATATTACTATTTATTCCAGCGCTATACAGCTTGAAAGCCGGTAATTCAATTACCGGCTTTTTCTTTCTCCTTCCTAAAACCCGACATGATTTGAGACATGGTTTACATACAGTAAACCATGTCTTCTCTCCATTTTTTTTTGCAGATTCCACACTACTAAAGTCAGTAGTGTGTATCTGCAAAATTTGGCCGTTCTAGCTCTTAAAATAAAGGGTTTCTAGGTAAGTTCCCACGATCTATGAACAGCCAGCAGAGGGCGCCTCACCGCAAATGAAGCTAAATATAGATCATTGATCTATATTTAGACTCATTCCCCGGGGTTTTGCAGCGAGGAGTAGCATTGCATTAGCAAAGCTCCTTGCTGCAAAATGTTTTAACCCCTTCAGAAGGATTTACATCGTTGGACGTTACAGATCTGCGGAGGGTAGGTATATTGTTGGTTTATTATGTTTTTTCTTTCACAGAACGAGGGTCTTCAGTGACTGGATTGGGCGTAGAATAAAATACTCCAACAAACATTGTTTTTATTTCATTAAAATACTTTTAAATAATGTGTTTGTGTTTTATTTAACCCTTTACTACCATTGGATTAATAATGGATAGGTGTCATAATTGACGCCTCTCCATTATTAATTAGGCTTAATGTCACCTTACAATAGCAAGGTGGCATTAACCCTTCATTATCCCATATCCCACCGCTACACGGGAATGGGAAGAGAGTGGCCAAGTGCCAGAATAGGCGCATCTTCCAGATGTGCCTTTTCTGGGGTGGCTGGGGGCAGATATTTTTAGCCGGGGGGGGGGGGCCAATAACCATGGACCCTCTCCAAGCTATTAATATCTGCCCTCAGTCACTGGCTTTACTACTCTGGCGGAGAAAATTGCGCGGGAGCCCACGCCAATTTTTTTCCGCCATTTAACCCTTTATTTTAAGAGCTAGAACGGCCAAATTTTGCAGATACACACTACTGACAGTAGTGTGGAATCTGCAAAAAAAATGGAGAGAAGACATGGTTTACTGTATGTAAATCATGTCTCAAATCATGTCGGGTTTTAGGAAGGAGAAAGAAAAAGCCGGTAATTGAATTACCGGCTTTCAAGCTGTATAGCGCTGGAAAAAAAAAAAAAATATATATATATATATATATATATATATATATATATATATATATATACACATATATATATACACATATATGTGTCTACTGAATATATATATATATATATATATATATATATATATATATATATATATATATATATATATATATATATTTTTTTTTTTTCTTTTTGGGACACATGGATCATTTCTATAGCGGTATGTTGGTTTTGCAAGCCTGCGAGAAAACCACGCTGTACGGATGCCATACGGATTACATACGGAGGATGCCATGCGCAAAAAACGCTGACACACCCTGCCTACGGAGGAGCTACGGACCACTATTTTCGGGACATTTCAGCGTATTACGGCCGTAATATACGGACCGTATTTTCATACGCTGAGTGTGAAGCCGGCCTTAAAGTTAACTACCGCCGTTAAAATGCGTATCGGTAGTCATTAAGGGCTTAAAGGGATAATCATTCAAAGTTTGAAAATTGCTATTTAACCCCTTTCTGGCATCTGACGTACTATCCCGTCGAGGTGGTATTGGCCTGGACAGGATAGTACGTCATCAGTGATAAGCCGCGCCAGCGGGGGGAGGAAGGTTGGGGGAAGCACGGCCGATCAGGGCCAGGTGTCAGCTATCACAGCTGACACCCAGCACTATGTGCCAGGAGAGGTCACAGACCGCTCCTGGCACATTAACCCCCGGAACACTGATCAAACACGATCAAAGCATTCAGGCAGCATAGGGAAACATCGTGCAGGGAGGGGGCTCCCAGCGTGCTTCCCTGAGACCCTCGGAGCAACGTGACATGGCGTCCAATTTCAATGCAAATTTGTCTGGAATTGAGAAGTCAAACGACGCTTCTACCCTTCCGAGCTCTGCCATGCGCCCGAACAGTGGTTTACCGCCCACATATGGGGTATCAGCGTACTCCGGACAAATTGCAAAACAACCTTTGGGGTCCAATTTCAACTTTTACCCTTGGTAAAATAAATAGGAGCTGAAGAAAAAAAAAAAAAAAAAATTATATATAATTATTATTGTTATAGCGCCATTTATTCCATGGCGCTTTACATGGAGGAATGAGGACCCTGCCCGCGAAGGCTCACAATCTACAAGGGATGGGTGAGAATACAGTAGGTGAGGGTAGAGCTGGTCATGCAGCGGTTTGGTCGATCGGTGGTTACTGCAGGTTGTAGGCTTGTCGGAAGAGGTGGGTCTTCAGGTTCTTTTTGAAGGTTTCGATGGTAGGCGAGAGTCTGATGTGTTGTGGTAGAGGGTTCCAGAGTAGGGGTGATACGCGAGAGAAATCTTGTATACGATTGTGAGAAGAGGAGATAAGAGGGGAGTAGAGATGGAGATCTTGTGAGGATCGGAGGTTGCGGGTAGGTAAGTACCGGGAGATGAGGTCACAGATGTATGGAGGACACAGGTTGTGGATGGCTTTGTATGTCATGGTAAGGGTTTTGTAGTGGAGTCTCTGGGCAATGGGGAGCCAGTGAAGGGATTGACAGAGGGGAGAGGCCGGGGAATAGCGGGGGGATAGGTGGATTAGTCGGGCAGCAGAGTTTAGAATAGATTGGAGGGGTGCGAGAGTGTTAGAGGGGAGGCCACAGAGCAGGAGGTTGCAGTAGTCAAGGCGAGAGATGATGAGGGCATGGACTAGGGTTTTTGCAGATTCATGGTTGAGGAATGAACGGATTCGTGAAATATTTTTGAGTTGAAAGCGGCAGGAAGTGGAAAGGGCTTGGATATGTGGTTTGAAGGAGAGATCAGCGTCAAGGATTACCCCGAGGCAGCGAGCTTGTGGGACTGGGGAGAGTGGGCAGCCATTTACTGTAATGGATAGGTTCGTTGGGGGGGTCGCGTGAGATGGGGGAAAGATGATGAATTCTGTTTTGTCCATGTTAAGTTTTAGAAATCTAGCGGAGAAGAAGGATGAAATAGCAGACAGACATTGAGGGATTCTGGTTAGAAGGGAGGTGATATCTGGTCCAGAGATGTAGATCTGTGTGTCATCAGCATAGAGATGATACTGAAAGCCATGAGATTCTATGAGCTGTCCCAGGCCAAAGGTGTAAATGGAGAAGAGCAGGGGCCCTAGGACTGAACCTTGTGGGACTCCGACAGATAAGGGGCGAGGTGAGGAGGTGGTGTGTGAGTGGGAGACGCTGAATGTCCTGTCTGTTAGGTATGATGAGATCCAGGATAGGGCCAAGTCTGTGATGCCAAGGGATGAGAGGGTCTGTAATAGGGAATGGTCCACTGTGTCAAAGGCAGCCGACAGGTCGAGGAGGAGGAGGATAGAGTAGTGTCGCTTGCTCTTGGCGGTTAAGAGATCATTGGTGACTTTAGTTAGGGCAGTTTCGGTGGAATGGTGTGACCGGAAGCCAGATTGTAGGCGGTCAAAGAGGGAGCAAGAAGAGATGGGAGGACAGTTCAAGGTAAATGTGTTGTTCCAGTAGTTTTGAGGCATAGGGGAGAAGTGATATAGGGCGATAGCTAGATACAGAGGATGGGTCAAGAGAGGGCTTTTTGAGGATAGGTGTGATGGAGGCATGTTTAAAGCTTGAGGGGAAAACACCAGTTGTTAGTGATAGGTTGAAGAGATGGGTTAGGGTTGGGATGAAGACTGTGGTGAGGTTTGGGATGAGGTGGGATGGGAGTGGGTCAAGTGCACAGGTGGTGAGATGCGATCTTGAGAGTAGAGTGGAGAGTCGATCTTCTGTAATGGTGGAGAAGTTGGTTTTGGAGGTGGAGGGCTGGGAAATCGGGAGGAAGGGCTCTGGGGGTTGTTGACCAAAACTGTCTCTAATGCTATATATTACATACATACATACATACATACATACACACACCCCAAGACGATGTTGCATTTTTATGCACAGAATCAAAGCCTACATAGAAATACAATTTAGGTTAGGTTGGTTTCACAATTTTTAACATTTTAAAAATTCCTGTGAAACACTTGAAGGCTTAATAAATTTCTTGAATGTGGTTTTGAGCACCTTGAGGGGTGCAGTTTTTAGAATGCTGTCACACTTGGGTAGTTTCTATCATATAGACCCCCAGTGTTTTTGCCCTGTGGATTTATGAAGTCTGCTGCGGAAAAATCCACAGTGGACCACTTCTATGTGTGCACATACCCTTAACGCCCTAACAAAAAAAAAATAATTTTGGTTTCAAAATTGTGCTGATGTAAAGTAGACATGTGGGAAATGTTACTTAGGCCGGTTTCACACGTCAGTGGCTCTGGTACGTGAGGTGACAGTTTCCTCACGTACTGGAGCCACTGACACACGTAGACACATTAAAAAAAAAAAAAAAAATCAATGCATCTGCGCAGATGTCATTGATTTTTTGCGGACCGTGTCTCCGTGTGCCAAACACGGAGACATGTCAGTGTTCGTGGGAGCTCACGGATTACACGGACCCATTAAAGTCAATGGGTCCGTGTAAAACACGTACCGCACACGGACGTTGTCTGTGTGCAGTCCCTGTGCCGTGCAGGAGACAGCGCTACATTAAGCACTGTCCCCCCCCACTGGTGCTGAAGCCGCCATTCATATCTTCCCTGCAGCAGCGTTTGCTGTAGAGAAGATATGAATAATCGTGTGTAAAATCAAGATCCATTTCCACACCCCCCTCCCACCCCCTGTGCGCCCCCCCCCCACTGTTATTAAAATACTCACCAGTCTCCCTCGCTGGCTGGCACCGCTTCCTGTTCTGGCCGCACCTTCTACTGTATGAGCGGTCACGTGGGGCCGCTCATTTACAGTAATGAATATGCGGCTCCACCTCCCATAGGGGTGGAGCCGCATATTCATTACTGTAAATGAGCGGCCCCACGTGACCGCTCATACAGTAGAAGGTGCGGCCAGATCAGGAAGCGGTGACAGCCAGCGAGGGAGCCAGGTGAGTATTGGATCTTGATTTTACACACTATTATTCATAGCTTCTCTACAGCAAACGCTGCTGCAGGGAGGATATGAATGGCGGCTTCAGCACGATGCAGGGGACAGCGCTAAACTTTAGCGCTGTCTCCTGCACGGTGCGTGTGGTACCCAGTGGGCACACGTGTGCCACAGAAACGCACGGGCACACGGACACGGATAATTCCGGTACCGATATTTCCGGTACCGGAATTATCTGGAAGTGTGGGACTGCCTTTATTTTTATTTTTTGTTTAAATAGTTTTTTTATTGAAAGCAAACATGCACAATACAATTTATGCACTGTCCAGTATTTTACAAAAATTTTAACATTTTCCAAACCCCCAACAATCCCAACCATACCCAAACCTCCCCCTCCCCTGACAGCTCCTTCCCAGTTATACTTTTGTTACCAGTATTGATGGTTCCTTGAGCCATTTGACTCACTTATGTTCGCTTGTTCCTCTAGCACTCTCTTCCTTTCAGAGGCTCTCACTCTCCCATTTCCCATAACTACTCATCCCAGCTCGAGCCACGGAGACCACATTTTGTCAAACGTTTCTATTTTCCCACGTCTTTTATAGACCCCCTTTTCCAGATTGAGACCATGTTTAACATAATTCAGGAATTCACCCCTTGTAGGCGGTTCCTCCTTGATCCAGTTCCTTGCTATTACCTTCCTTGCCATGTATAATAGCCTAGCTATTGCTATCTTCCAGATGTTATCCACTCTAATTTCCTCTACATATCCTAGTATACACACTATCGGATCTCTCGGCACTCTGCATTTATACGCCCCTTCCACACGGCTCATTACCACCAACCAGAAAGCAACCAGTCTTGGACATGTCCACATCATGTGGTATATTCCTGCATTCCCAGTCTTACATCTCGGGCATTCAGAGTCAGCACGCAACCCCGCTCTGCACAACACTTCCGGTGATTTATAGACTCTGTGCAAGATGTACAGCTGCGATAGTCTATACGGCTCGCTCAGCGACACTCGTGGAACCGACTCCAACACCGACTCCCAGGTTTCATCCTCCATTGGGCCTAAATCTCTTTCCCATTTCGCTCTCGCTTTTAAAGGGAAGTCTAACAAATATGCATGTAGAAGGTCCTTATAAAGGGTGGTAATGACTCCCCTTGTGGACCCTTCCCCACACACGTATTCCAGAACTATGTCCTCTTGGATCTCAACACCACCGCCCCTGTTTTGAGCTTTAAAAGCATGTTTCATCTGAGCATATTGATACTCCCCAGTCGGTCTCAGTCCAAACTCCCCTTGCAGCTGCGAAAAGGACTTTAATCCTCGTTGTTGAACTATCTGAGCCACCAAGTGGATTCCTTTGGCCCTCCACTCCGTCAGCACTCCAAGGGCCGCAAACTCAACCAAATTATTATTAAACCATATCGGTGTAAATTTAGTCAGCCCCGTAACCCCCCGAATCTGTCGCAGTCTGGTCCATAATTTATATATCAAAAACATAGTTGGGTATAATTTCCCCAATACTCCCAAGGAACCATCCTCCAGACACTGCGCTACCGGTCGTCGGTCTGTCACCCTCTCCATCAAGTGCTGTACCGCACTGGAGGACACCTCCCGTGCCCAGCCCTTCAAATGTTGGCTCTGGGCTGCAAGAAAATATAACTCAGGATTGGGTAAAGCCAGTCCTCCATCTTCCTTGGGTCGCTGAAGCGTCTCCAGGCGAATACGTGGGTACCGCCTCCCCCATATCAGACTTCTAAATAGAGCATTAATCTGCCGGAATTTCCCACGTGGAATCCAAACTGGCGCGTTATGTAGGACGTAGAGTAATTTGGGCATCAGAACCATTTTAATTAGATTAACCCTCCCCACCACCGATAAGTGCAATTTATTCCATGCATCCACTTTTGCTTTAAGGGCGCCCACGAGAGGTGTCAAATTCCTATACAGAAACTCTGTAACTGGCATCGAGATCCATATTCCCAGGTATCTGAAAAGGGATACTACCCTAAGCCGCCCCTCTCCCAATGGCTCACTTCTGCTCTCCTCCACCCCATCCACCTCAAAGAGGACCGATTTATCCCAGTTTATCCTCAATCCCGATAAGTCTCCAAATTTCCCAACGATCTCGATAGCCCCATTCAAGGCTTCATCCGGGTCCGCTAGGAACAGTAGGATGTCGTCTGCATATAACGCAATCTTCTCCTCAACACTCCCATAACTGAACCCAGGGACTTCATCCGACTGTCGGATCTTGGCGGCCAATGGCTCCACAGCTAAGGCAAACAGAAGGGGCGACAGTGGGCAACCCTGCCTCGTACCTCTGGCCAGCTTTATAGGCTGAGAAAGTTCCCCATTCACTCTAATTCTAGCTGTTGGTAGTGAATATAACAGTTGAGTCCACGCCACAAATTGCGGGCCAATACCCATACATTTCAACACTTGCCAGAGATATCCCCACTCCACACTGTCAAACGCCTTATGGGCGTCCAAGGATGCAATAACCCTTCGGCCACAATTGTCAGACTTCAGCTGCAGGTTCATATGCAGCCTCCGCAGATTAACCGCTGTAGATCTGTCAGGCATAAAACCAGACTGATCCGGATGCACAAGGTTAGTAATGACACTAGACAGACGGGTAGCTAACACCTTGGCCAAGAGTTTGACATCAATGGTTAACAGAGATTGGCCCATATGACTCAGGCTTCCCCAGATCCTTATCCTCCTTCGGAATAACCACTATAATAGCCTCCCTCATAGATGCTGGGAGATACCCTTTACATCCAGCCTCCTCCAGTACTAACTTTAATCTGGGAATCAGCACTTCCTCCAAACTTTTATAGATTTCGGCTGGTAACCCATCAACCCCAGGTGCCTTCCCATTGGCCATAGACTTCAGCGCCCGACTCAGTTCCTCCTCGGTGATGGGGGCATCGAGGCTCACCCTATCCTCCTCACTCAATTTCGGAAGACCCAGACTCTCAAGGAAAGTCTCCGTATCTCCGGCTGACTCATTGACCCTGGAGGAATATAAGTCCGCGTAAAAGTCCGCAAAGACCTTTATAATATCAGGTGTTTCAGATACCCTGCTCCCCCCATCCGAAACCAACGAGTGTACATATGAGGTACTACGCTGAGCCGCGGCTACCACCGATAGCATGTGTCCCACTGTTTCTCCCTCCTGAAAATAAGCCACCCTCTGAAACTCCCGCTTCCTTTCAGCTTTTCCCAGCAGAATCTTTTCCATACAATTTTGCGCTGTTCTCAACCTTTTCTCTGCCTCGGAGGTCCCCAGTACTACCATCTCGTCCTCCGCGGCTTTCAACTCTTCCAATGCCACTCTCTCCGCTTCCCTTGTCCTCCTCTTACACCTACTAATGTCTCTAAAAAGTAGCCCTCTCAGGTACGCTTTCATTGCATCCCAAACAGTCAGAGCATCAGTACTCCCATCATTTAACGCAAAGAATTCCGTCACCTCCTTCCCTATACCGTCCAAGTCAATACTCTGTAACCAGTTAGGATGGATCTTCCATTCTCTCCCGCTTGTAGTCCGTGTCCCCAACAACCTAACCTCCACCTCAATTGGACTATGATCCGAAAGGGCCCTCGGCAGATAACGCACCTCCCCCACCATTGTGTCCAACAGGCGGTTACCCAGTGCCATATCAATTCTGGATAGCGTAGCATGAGCCGGCGAATAGCACGAGTATCCTCTCTCCCCAACATGTCTGACTCTCCATAGATCAATCATGCCTAATTCACGCACATAGGTTCCAAATGTTGTAGTGTGCCCCTCCGACCTATTCTGGGCATTCTTATTTTTATCCCAAAAGTCATCGCATATATTGTTCAAATCCCCAATAATTAAGAGTGGCAGTGGTTCCCATCGTTCCACCCTCTCCAATACCTCCCTGATCTTCTTACTTGAATATGGAGGTGGAATATACATTGCCGCAACACACAATCTCACTCCATACAATATACATTGTATCACCACATACTGACCCTCAGCATCCACGCATACTTTCACCTCTTCATACTGCACTCCCACCGGCACCAACACTGACACACCTCTTGAGTACGTCGAGAAGGTAGAGTGATACCCTTTCTGTATCCAACGTCTATTTAGTACGTCCACTTTCTCCTGTATCAAGTGCGTCTCTAGCAAGCATATCATAGAAGCCCGTTGATCCTTCGCATACTGCAAGCTCGCAGCTCTCCTAGACTTATCCGCCAGGCCTCTCACATTCCAGCTCAATATCTTAAAGCGGTCCCCTATTATGTGACTCATCATCCTTAGTTATGTCAATACTCCCGGTTCTGAGCTGTCTAACTTCCCTCCCCACCCTCACCCCTCCCCCCCCCCCCCCCCAATATTATACATTCTGCCTCTTATCAAGAGTGGGGCACCATCACCCGTTGCGAACACTCTTGCTAAACCTTCTCTTTCCGCCTCCCGCTACCGTTTATAACAGAATTCGGCGCAATTCTTAGAAGAACAGTATAATTAAACCTGTATTATATTACAACTGCAAGAAACTAAATAAACTTTTTAGTACGCTGCACACCCTTCCTCCCTCATATTTCACCGCCGCACCAGCTCTCCCAGTGCGTTCCCTGAGTAATACCCAACTCCACCCTTCAACCTTCACATTTCAATTACCAGTGTACTGTCAGTCAATCTCTTTTTTTCCCCTTTTTGAAAGAATTAAGATACCTCCCGACCAACCCGCCCCACATTTTCAATCTCCTTTCCCTTTAAGTTTTTTAGCGTTAAGATCTATCCACTGGGTAGCGTCCTCCGGCGTCTGGAAAAAGTGAATCTTATCCATCGCTACCACTCTCAGTCGTGCCGGAAACATCATGGAGTATTGCACTCCCAGTTCTCTCAGCCGTCTCTTGATACCCGTGAACATCATCCGTTGTTTCTGTACCAGGGCGGAATAGTCAGGGTAAATAGCAATTCTTTGACCTCCAATTGTCAGATCCGTCATGTCTCTAGCCTTCCTCAGGATAATGTCTCTGTCTCTGTAGTTTAGGATTTTGGCAAGCATGGTACGGGGACTTGCTCCAGGGACAGGTGGTTTCGGTGGGACCCTGTGGGCTCTCTCTACCGCAAATACTTTTGTCAGTGCTGCATCACCAAAAGTCTCAAGGAGCCAGCTTTCAATATACTCCGTGGGATTCCTCCCCTCAGTTTTTTCAGGGACACCCACTATGCGAATGTTATTTCTTCTGGACCTATTCTCCAGATCCTCATTTTTTGCAGCTAGCTCCGATATTGTTTGAGCAAACTTCCTCTCCGCTTTCTGCAGCTGCACTATATGGTCTTCTGCCGTGCTCACTCTTTCCTCCACAGCCCCCACACGTTTGTCAATCTTCTGCAGGGCTGCATTTATCTGGGCTGTATCCCCTTTAACCTCCTGTATCTGCTGGGTCAGGGATTGTTTGCAGGATGATACCAGTGCAAAGACATCTCTAAGGGTGGGCTCTGCTCCTGACTCCTTATGTTCAGGTCCCCCTACTACCACCGCCATGTCACCATCCCTGCTCCCCTGTTGTACCTCCTGCTCCTCTGCTGGGCTTTCCTCCTCTCCTTCTGTGTCTGTGTCCACTCCGTCGTCCTCCTCTGCTTTTCCTGTGTTCCCTGCGGCTTCCACTCTAGCAAACTGCTGGAGCTTTGCCGCCGCCGACATTCTCTTCTGGCATGCCGCGTTGTCCTTCTCCGCCTTCTCCCTGGCGTCGGCGCCATCTTGGCCGGTCCCTGCCTCGCCGGCTCCGGCGTCTCTTTGTCTCCTCCTGGTCATGTTCACCGACCTCGGGGCCGCCGCTATTCACCGCCGCACTCCCGGGACTCTCCTGCAGCCGGTAAGCGCTGTGAATCGCCGCTCAGCTGCGGCTTATAAGGATAATATTAACTTTGGCAGCGGGAGCGCTCTGTCACGCGTCCGCTCACATGAACGTTCAGGCCACGCCCCCCGGGACTGCCTTTATTAAAGGGAACCGGTCACCACGTTTTTTCAAGAAGAGCTAAAAATAGCGTTAAATAGGGGCAGAGCTGGGCTTTACATTAGTGTATTTTGTGAGCCTTTATTCCCCACCTATGCTGCCGAAATACCTTTGTAAAGTTGCCGTTTTGGGCTGTCACTCACGAAGGTCAGGTCATATGGGCGTGGTGACAGCGCTGTTTCTCCCCCAGATCTCCGTTGGTGGCGTAGTGGTGTGCGCATGTCCAAGTGTTGAATCCACTGCGCAGCTTCAAGGAAAATAGCGTGATCTGCGCTATTCAGCCATTTATCGGTGGGCGTGGCCATCTTTGTGAGGCCGCGCATGCGCAGATTGTTCTTCTCGGCTTTCCGGAGCTTCTGCGTGCGCAGATTGAGATCGCAGCAGCCTTTTTCCTGCAGCCAAGATGCGAACTTGGCTTCAGGAAAATGGCAGTTGAGATCACCATCTGCGCACGCGCGGCATCCCGCAACCATTTTCCTGAAGCCCCGGGAAGCCGATAAACGGCTAAATAGCGCAGATCGCGCTATTTTCTTTGAAGCTGCGGGGAGAAACAGCGCTGTCACCACACCCATATGACCTGACCAGCGTGAGTGACAGCCCAAAACGACGACTTTACAAAGGTATTTCGGCAGCATAGGTGGGGAATAAAGGCTCCAAAATACACTAATGTAAAGCCCAGCTCTGCCCCTATTTAACGCCATTTTTAGCTCTTCTTGAAAAAACGGGGTGACAGGTTCCCTTTAAGTATTTTTGTGATATATCTCTGTGATTTAAGGGCATAAAAAGTCAAAGTTGGAAAATTGTGACATTTTCAAAGATTTATTTTTATCACAAATAAACGCAGGTAATGGCAAAGAAATTTTACCACTAACATGAAGTACAATAGGTCACGAAGAAATCATCAGGATCCGTTGAAGCGTTCCAGAGTTATAACCTCACAAAGGGACAGTGGTCAGAATTGTAAAAATTGGCCCGGTCAGTAAAGTGCAAACCACCCTTGGGGGTATATAGGGGGAGGAGGGGGGGTTAAAGTTTGTCAAATTTCTGATTTTGTTTTTTTTAACACACAACAACCTAAATTTATCATCATGAATTGTTTTTTCGTGACATTATATTTTCAAAATCACTGGGATATGTTTAAGTATTCCAGAGTTATTACCACATGGCGACACTGGTCAGGTTTTACAAAATTGGCCAGGTCACTAAAACTACAATCACACTAGCATCGGATTCGGCCCGACGAATTGCGTCGGGCCAAAATTCCGATGCTAGCGTTTGTTGTGCCGCTCAACGGGTGCAGCGGATGCATTTCTCCGGCGCATCCGCTGCCCCATTGTGAGGTGCGGGGAGGTGGGGGCGGAGTTCCGGCCGCGCATGCGCGGTTGGAAAAAGCGGTTTGTCGGCTGCAAAAAACGTTACATTTAACGTTTTTTGCTGCCGGCGGTCCGCCACAACATGGCGCAATGCGTCAGTAATGTAACTATGGGGCAAAAACACATCCTGCAAACAACTTTGCAGGATGCGTTTTTTCCCCTAAACGACGCATTGCGACGTATTAAAAAAAAACGCCAGTGTGAAAGTAGCCTAAGGGGTTAAGTTGGAGTCTCATAAGCAATACTTTGAGTTTTTATTAAAAAAAAGCCAATAAATGCACAAATTTATGTAAAAACTGTCAGAAGTGACCTGATCTATTAACTGTCACATTAACCCCTTCAAACAAAAAGCAAACTTTTTAAAACGATACAGATGTGCAAAAAGTAGCATACACCAAGATGAAAGTAATTTGTGACTAGGAATTGTATAGCTGGAAATGTATTTTTCCCCAGAAAAAAAAGCAAGCCCTCATTCAGTTCAGTCAGCAGAAAAATAAGGCTATAGCTATTAGAATGTAGAAACAAAATGTCTGCTTTGCTATAAACTTGTTTTTATTGTGCAAAAGCAGCAAAATATGATAACTACAGTGGGGGAAATAAGTATTTGATCCCTTGCTGGTTTTGTAAGTTTGCCCACTGACAGACACGAAGAGTCTATAATTTTAACCCCTTTCAGCCATCGGATGGAATAGTATGTCCGATGGCTGAACCCCCCGCTGTTTTGAACAGCTGACATGTGCCCGCAATAGGCACGGGCGGAATCGCGATACGCCTGCGCCTATTAACTAGTTAAATGCCGCTGTCAAACTGACAGCATTTAACAAGCACAACCATCCATCCGGAAATGCGTGCACTTGTTACCCCGGTCACGTGATCGGGGGTCATCGGCATGACAGCCAGAGGTCTCCTTGAGACCTCAATGGTTGTTGATGCCGGATTGCTGCGAGTGCCACCCTGTGGTCAGCGCTCATAGCAACTCAGCAATTCTACTACATAGACTATCTGAGCACATCGCCCCTATGTAGCAGAGAGCCAATCAAGTTGTGCCAGCTTCTAGCCTCCCATGGACACTACTGAAGAATGGCAAAAGTAAAATATAAATCAATAAATAAAATATTTATAATATGTACACGTTTTAAAAAAAAAAAAATATATGAAAAAAAAAAAAACCTACACATTTGGTATCGCCGCTGTCAGAATTGCTCAATTAAAAAAAAACAAAAAAAAAACAAAACCTGATTGCTTAACGGCATAGCGATAAAAGAAAGTCAGGACGCCAGAATTGCGTTTTTTTGGTCACCGCGACATTGACATTGCATTAAAACGCAATAACAGGCGATCAAAAGAACGTATCTGCATAATGATGGTATCATTAAAAACGTCAGCTTGGCACGCAAAAGATAAGCCTTCACCCAACCCCAGATCATGAAAAATGGAGATGCTACGAGTATCGGAAAATTGAGCTTTTTTTTTTTTTTTTTTTTTTAGCAAAGTTTGGATTTAAAAAAAAAAAAAAAAAAATAGAATTATTCTTACCGTTAATTCGGTTTCTAGTAACTCACCACGACAGCACACCTGGAGGATGTTACCCCTTTCCTAATAGGGACAGGAAATGACAAGAGGTTAAATAACCCCTCCCTCATCCTCCCCCTCAGTGTTATTATAAAGGACCACAGGAGAATGAATGCTTCAAATTATATTTATTCTTTTCAGAACGTATAACAAGCATAGGGAGGGATTACTCCTGCTGTCGTGGTGAGTTACTAGAAACCGAATTAACGGTAAGAATAATTCTATTTTCTCTAGTAACCACCACGACAGCACACCTGGAGCAGTACCCAAGAGTAATCTATTAGGGAGGGACTATAGCCCCAAGGACTTTTTCTCCAAAGGCTAAGTCCTCCTTTGACATCAGGTCTAGCCTGTAATGTTTAGAAAATGTATGGACCGAGGACCACGTGGCCGCTCTGCATATTTGCTCAATGGAAGCACTGGCTTTCTCGGCCCAGGAGACAGCTGTTGCTCTGGTAGAGTGAGCTGTGAATTTCTCTGGCGGTGGAAGGCCTTGGATCTGATAGGCCTCCAAGATTGCTCTCTTGATCCAATTGGCAATTGTAGATTTGGAAGTCTTCTTTCCCTTATTCTGCCCATGAAGATGGATAAGTAAATTTTGATCCTTCCTAATTTTATCTGAGATCTGAAGGTAATAAAGTACCGTTCTTCGAACGTCTAAAGTATGGAACTGTTGTTCCTCTTCATTTTTTGGTTCTTGATAAAAGGAAGGGAGAATTATCTCCTGTGACTTATGAAAGTCAGACGACTTTTGGAAGAAATGATGGATCCAATCGCAGAATAAGCCTATCTTGTAGAATCCTCATGTAAGGTTCATTGATCGACAGGGCCTGTAGTTCACCTACTCTCCTGGCTGTCGTTATAGCTATCAGGAAGGTGGTTTTCCAGGCGAGTCTATCCATTGGTATTGATGACAAGGGTTCAAAAGGTGGAAGTGTAAGTCCCTTCAGAACTATATTGAGGTCCCAAGACGGGACTATATTAATGGATCTTGGAGATATGCGGGATGCTGCCGTCATAAACCTTCTTATCCATCTGTGTTCGGATAGAGGTTGGTCGAAATACGAGCTTAGTGCCGACACCTGTACCTTGAGGGTGCTGGGTTTGAGACCTTTTTCTAATCCATCCTGTAGAAAATCAAGGATTCGGGCTAAGTTCGGCCTATCTGGGTTGGGCCGTTCAGGAGCACTCCATGATATATAGGTCTTCCATATTTTCTGATAAATGGAATTGGTAACGGTCTTCCGGCTTTTCTGTAGCGTACTAATGACCTTCTTTGATAGCCCTCTGGTTCTCAGAATTGAGAATTCAGAAGCCAGGCATTCAGGTGTAATCTTTCGGGGTCTGGATGAAGTATTGGCCCCTGATAGAGGAGGTTCTTGATCGGAGGTAGTGCTATTGGTCCATCTACTTTTAGGCTGATGAGGGACCCAAACCAACTTCTTTTGGGCCAGAATGGAGCTACTAAGATTACACTGACTCTTTCTGTCCTTATCTTCTGTAGGACCTTTGGTAGAATTGGTAATGGAGGAAACGCGTAGGCCAGAGAGAATGTCCATGGTTGGGCCAATGCGTCTACTCCTAGCCCCGGATCGGTTGGATCTAGAGAAAAAAATTGATCCACTTTTGTGTTCTGGGCGTTCGCAAACAGGTCCACTTCCGGCTGAACCCACTTCCTGACCAAAAACTGAAAAGTCTCTGGGTCTAGACCCCATTCTCCGGGATGGATCTTTTCTCTGCTCAGGAAGTCGGCCTGTACATTTATTTCCCCTCTTATGTGCAGGGCAGAAAGAGAGAGAACATGTTCTTCGGCCCAGGAAAATATTCTGGCTGATATGGCCTTTAGATCCTCGTGTCTTGTACTTCCCTGATGACGAAGATGGGCAACTGTTGTCATGTTGTCCGAGTAGATCTTGATATGGGAATTCAGTACAAGCGTTACCGCTGCTTTGAGGATTTCCTCTACAGCCTTTAATTCTCTGAAGTTTGAGGATCGTTGACTTATCTCGCTTGGCCAGCTCCCTTGAAATATGTGTTGGGCTACCGTAGCTCCCCAACCTTTTTCGCTGGCATCTACTGTTATAGAGATTGCTGGATCCTGCGACCAGGAAATTCCCTTCAGTAGGTTTTCCTTTTGTAGCCACCACGTCAAGGATGACTTTACGTGCGGTGGTATCCTGATCTTTCTGTCCAGAGAATCTGGGGATCCGTCCCAATTTGACAGAATATAAGTCTGGAGTACTCTGGTGTGGGCTTGTGCCCATGACACCATCTGGATGCACGACGTCATGGTCCCGAGAACCGACATGGCCCATCTTAGAGAAGTTATCTTCTTGTCCTTCAATGTTCTGATCTTTGCTGTAAGCAAGGTCCGTTTTTGATCTGGTAAAAAAGATGTCTGGCTGCGAGAATCTAGTAGGACCCCTAGAAAGACCTTTGTTGTTGATGGAACCATCTCCGATTTCTTGTGGTTCACTATCCAGCCTAGGGACGATAGGATCTGGACTACCTTCTGAAGGTGTTCCTGAAGAGTGGGAACTGAGGGGGCCACTATCAGTAGGTCGTCGAGGTATGGAATTATGCATATTCGTTGACCTCTGATGTAGGCCATTACTTCGGACATGATCTTCGTGAATATCCTCGGGGCGGAGGATAGCCCGAATGGCAGGACATCGAATTGGAAATGGTCTACGTCTTTTCCCCTGGCGACTGCAAATCTTAGGAATTTTCGATAAGCTGGATGGATTGGGACGTGGTAATACGCGTCCTGTAGATCTATCGTCGCCATGACGAAATTTTGTCCTATGAGGGGTACTGTGGACCTTACCGATTCCATCTTGAACCTTCTGTAGGCGACATGTTGATTCAGAGGTTTTAGGTTGATTATTATTCGATGGGATCCGTTTGGTTTCTTTATTAGAAACAAATTTGAATAATGTCCTTTGTTCTTCTCGTCTTCCGGGACTGAGCAGATTACTTTGTTGAGTAGAAGATCTTGTACTCCCGCTATCAATATGGACTGTAGCTTTGGTGTAGCTAAAGATGTTGTTCTTGACATCTTTTGAGGATATGATATCAACTCTATTTTTATTCCATCTCTGACTGATGTTAACGTCCATTGGTCTGAGCAGATTGCTTGCCAGTATGGGAGGAAGTTTGAAATACGACCCCCTACCCTGGTGGCGTCATTGTTTTCTCTGGTTTTGAGGCTGGGAAAGAAAGAGATTTCTGTCTCTCCCTCCTTTTGGGTAACTCCAGCGCCCTGTGTTACCCTTGCCTCTGTATTGAGGAGTATGCTCTTGTTGAGAGCGAAAGGGTCTTTTCCTAGGGTTTCTAGGTTCTGGCAATGTCTTCTTTTTATCTGAAGCTTTCTCCAGTAGATCATCCAGGGCCGGCCCAAACATATAATTCCCCTTAAAGGGAATCGAACAGAGCCTCATCTTTGAGGTCATGTCTCCAGACCATGATTTCAGCCAGAGTGCCCGTCTTACAGAATTTGATAATCCTGATGACCTTGCTGCCACCCTCACGGACTCAGCTGAGGCATCCGCTAGAAATCCTGTCGCTTTCTGGAAGATAGGTAGAGAGGCCAGGATCTCCTCCCTGGGAGTGCCTGAGGACAGGTGTTCCTCTAATTGACCCAGCCAGCGGTGCATTGATCTGGCTACACAGGTAGACACCGAATTGATATTAAGTAAAGATGCAGATGTCTCCCAAGACTTTCTTAGCAGCCCGTCCATTTTACGCTCCAGAGGGTCCTTCAACTGGGAGGCATCTTCAAATGGTAGCGTGGTTTTCTTAGCTACCCTAGCGATCTGGATATCTACTTTAGGAATCTCCGACCAGCATGAAGCAGTTTCGTCATCTACCGGAAAACGTTCCTTAATTTCTGCCGGGGTGGTCAACCTCTTTTCCGGAGTCTCCCATTCTTCTAGAACTAAATCACGGATGTTTCTGTGGATGGGAAATACTTGTTTTTTCTTAGAACGAAGACCCCCGAACATCTCATCTTGTACTGATTGAGCTGTTTTCTCTTCTTCAATCTCCATAGTCTTCCTCACTGCTGTAAGGAGTTCTTCTATGTCACTGGAGGAGAAGTAGTATCTCTCCTGCTGAGAAGCCTCTGAGTTTAAGGATATTTCACCTTCCTCTGGATGTTCGTCCGACATCTCCTCCTGAGATTCCTCATGCCTCTCATCCTCTGGATTAAGCTTCCTTCTCTTAGCTTCCGGAGGAGTACTGGGGGAGGGTGTGGGCTGGGAGAGTGTGGCCAGAGAGCTTCTGATCTCGTGCTGGATCAAGCCTTTAATCTCTTCCATTAGAGATGGCTGCTCTTCTCTGACCACTTTTTCTGTGCATTCTTTGCATAATGTCTTCTTATATGAAGAGGACAGTTTCTTTGCACAGACAGCACATTTTCGTGCCGCTTTGGATCTGCTTCCTGATGCGGGTTCCTTGTCCCCCTGAAAAAAAGGGGGAGAAGGAATCATAAGATTGCAACCCGCATCAGGGAGTGGACACCCAGGGCCAGATTACTTACTGGGGCCGGGATGGTGCTGGGATCTGCAATAGCAGAGCGAGAGGCAGACGTCTCCATGATTTTCACCACACCGTGGTCTTACCTGAGACGTCTTCTTGTCCGGGGCTCTTAAATAGGCGACCAGACACAGCACCTGTCCTCCTGTGAGAGGACCTCCTCCTCCAATGTCCGGATGTGGGGGGAGAAACCGCCGAAATCCACGCTAACTGACATGCGTTCCAGCGTGGAACGCAAAGGAGCTTCCTGAGTACCGAAGCCGGCCGGCGTCTGACGTCACTTCCTGCCGCCGGCTTCAGACCGGAAGCCCTCATTGCGCGCACAGCGCTGGAGGAGGAGAGGGGCTGGAGAGCTCAGAGAGGCCTCCAGCCGAAGAATGCCGCCCAGACCTTGCCTTGACGGTGCGGACTGGTGGCGGAAGTCCCGAGTCCGGAGAGACGGGAGCAGCGCTCGGGGAAGAGAGGAAAGTCTGCTCCCCAGCTGCCCGGCATAGAATCGCTTTCCCCCTGGTGACCGCTGCCGGCACAGCACACCTGGGATGACCTCTTCATCCCTAGTAGGGACAGGAAAAAACACTGAGGGGGAGGATGAGGGAGGGGTTATTTAACCTCTTGTCATTTCCTGTCCCTATTAGGAAAGGGGTAACATCCTCCAGGTGTGCTGTCGTGGTGGTTACTAGAGAAAAAATAGATAACCTAGACATGTTTGGCGTCCATGAACTCGTAATGACCTGGAGAATCATAATGGCAGGTCAGTTTTAGCATTTCGTGAACCTAGAAAAATAGCCAAACAACAAAAAAAAAAAAACAAGTGTGGGATTGTACTTTATTTTGCAATTTTAAACATTGATAGAATATCAAAAATAAAATCCAGAAAAATCACGGTATAAATTATATAAATTTATTTGCATTTTGCAGTGAGAAATTATTTGATCCCCTACCAACCATTAAGGCTATGTGCACACGTTGCAAATTTGCCTCTGGAATTTTTAGTGCAGATTCTGCATCTCTTGGCAGAAAACACGTGGGGATTGGATGCGTTTTTATGCAGATTTTGTGCGGATTTGCTGCAGATTCTTATAATGGAATGGGTACAAAAAAGCTGCAGATCCACACAAAAGTAGTGATATGCTACTGCTTTAATCCGCAGCGTTTCCGTGTGGAATTTTCCGCACACCATTTTTTTTTTTAAATTGATTTACATTGTACTGTTAATCACTTGCGGACCTGCAGCGTTTCTGCACGGTAAAAAACAATGCAGATCCGCAGGAGATCAGCAACATGTGCACATAGCCTTAGGCTATGTGCACACGTATTCTGGTCCACTGCGGATTTTTCCGCAGCGGATTTACCGCGGTTTTTCTGCGGATTTCACTGCGGTTTTACAACTGCGGTTTTACATAGGGGCAGTTGTAAAACCGCTGCGGAATCTGCAGAAAGTTACATGCCCTGGAATGTAACCGCTGCGTTTCCATGCGTTTTTTTCCGCAGCATGTGAACAGCGTTTTTGGTTTCCCATAGGTTTACATTGTACTGTAAACTCATGGGAAACTGCTGCGGACCCACAGCAAAATCCGCATCGTGTGCACATAGCCTTAGAGTTCTAGCTCCTACTGACCAGTTAGGTAACGTTCACACTAGCGTTTCCCGTTTTGTGTCGTGTTTGCGTCGGGCGACGCAGCGGCGACGCATGCGTCATGCGCCCCTATATTTTACATGGGGGACGCATGCATCTTTTTTGCCGCAAGCGTCGGACCAAGAAAACGCAACAAGTTGCATTTTTCTTGTGTCCAAATTTCGGCACAAAACGACGCATGCGTCGCAAAATGCAGCGTTTGTGTGCGTTTTAGCGTGCGTTGTGTCGCCGACGCAGCGGCGCACAACGCTAATGTGAACGTAGCCTTAGACGCTCCTAATCAACTCGTTACCTGCATTAAAGACCACTGTCTGTCAGTCATAGGCTATGTGCACACGTTGCGGATTAGCCTCTGGAATCTTTTGTGTGGATTCTGCATCTCTTGGCAGAAAATTCGTTTATGCGGATTTCTAGCGTTTTTAACCCCTGCGGATTTCTATAATCGAAGTGTACAAAAACGCTGCAGATCTGCACAAAAGTAGTGACATGCTACTTTTAATCCGCAGCGTTTCCGCACGGAATTTTCCACACCATCAGCACAGCATTTTTTTTTATTGATTTACATTGTAATGTTAATCACTTGCGGATCTCCAGTGTTTCTGCACAGTAAAAAACGCTGCAGATCCGCAGGAAATCAGCAACGTGTGCACATAGCCTTATAAAAAATCTCCTGTCCACAGAAAATTCTCTGATCACTGGTATAATGCATTGAAATACACATTTACTGCAATGCATTAGCCTTTGCAGTGTGACACTGACAGAACACCTTTTAGACCAGTCGTGGGGAATCTTTTCTGCACTCCAACGTGGCCCACAAAGTACATCCTGATGCTGGCACTTGTGTCAGGATGTAATCTGTCATTACACGTGCCTCAGCATTCAATAGTGAATACTGCGCACACATTCTCAAAGAGCAAGAAGAAATTAATGTGCCGGAGGAAATCAAAATTCAGCAGCCAGCCCAAACACTGCAGTCCCTGAAAATCTGCCCGGGGCCAAAAAAAAAAAAAAAAGTCTTTGAGGGCTGTAAATGGCCCTCAGAAATTAAGCCCCACCGTTTTAGATCATGCTCCTGGCATGGTCTAACAGGCAACCATACGTAGCAGACCCAGGTGTCATTATTTGACCTCTGGTTGCCAAGATTTCCACCAAATACGCCTCTGGAAGAAGCTGGCGGCGAAACGCGTGTCGGGGTGATGGGACGGTGTTGCGATCACTGGTGGAAAATCTGGACATATTTGAAAGGTACCCTTAATACTCTGACATTGCTGAATGCAACAGAGATAATTTACATGGTTTACCACTTCATATATTTGCACACTCCTTGTTGAACCAACTCCCTAGGATAGGCGAATAAATACAGCACTTGGTACATATATTATATGGACGTTGTATGTCAGTTTAGTTGCACACAAGCACTTTACAAATACTTTGATCTGACAAACATAATGTACCACTTACCTTAATTTTCAATCCCTTGGTTCTTGATTTACACCTATGCCTTTGGGAGTAAATGGTTAATTATTACACAAGCCCATTTTTTCCTAAGGGTATGTGTCCACGTTCAGGATTGCATTAGGATTTGGTCAGGATTTTCCATCAGTTTTTGTAAGGCAAAACCAGGAGTGGAGCAATTAGCGGAAAAGTATAATAGAAACATATGCACCACTTCTGTATTTATCATCCACTCCTGGTTTTGGCTTACAAAAACTGATGGAAAATCCTGACCAAATCCTGAACGTGGACACATACCCTTAGGCTAGTTTCACACTAGTGTTTAGCCGGGCTGCGGACTTCCTCCGTGAAGCCCTGCCCACTGCCGTGCCTCTTCATTCAGCTTCGCCTACATGCACACCCCATCTTTAACATTGGGTACACAGGCCATGCCGCTGTATGTGGATGCCGTCGCATGCGTCATTTTGACGGTGTGGCATTTGCACAAAATTGCAACTTGTTATGTTCGTCGCACCATCAAAACGACACATGCGGCGGCATCCGCATACAGCAGCATGGCCTGTGTACCCAATGTTAAAAATAAGATGTGCACGCTGCCGTAGGCGGAGCTGAATGAAGAGGCATGGCAGTGGGCAGAGCTTCACAGAGGAAGTCTGCATCCCTCCGAAGCCCGGCTAAACGCTAGTGTGAAACTAGCCTAACATTGTATGAAAATGATCTGTGTGATACTATTTTCTATTGGTTAAGGGGGATAACAAAATTGAGAATACAGGCAATTAAGCCATTCTCCTCAAAAACGAAAAAACAAAACAAAAAAAAAAACATTTGTTTTCCGCAGCATCCCCTATTTAACATCTTCTGCTTAAATTTAATAATGTTAATCAATAAACTAGATTTTGTAATGGATCTCTTTAAACTGAGTGCTTCTTGTACCTGAAGGTCTCAATTTATATGTCTCACATGTTCAGGTTATGTGCCTGAATGATTGCCATGACTTAAATGTCCGTCAGTTTGAGGGCACCCTTTCGTGATCATAACGTACAGTTATGTCAGATCATGAAGGGATTAAAGGGAATCTGTCACCCCATTTTAGGCCTGCAAGCTAAAGGTACCTTCACACTAAACAACTTCACAATGATATCGCTAGCGATCCGTGACGTTGCAGCATCCTGGCTAGCGATATCGTGGTGTTTGACACGCAGCAGCGATCAGGATCCTGCTGTGCCATCATTGGTCGCTGCAGAAAGTCCAGAACTTTGTTTTGTCGCTGGACTCCCAGCAGACATCGCTGAATCGGCGTGTGTGACGCCCATTCAGCGATGTCTTCACTGGTAACCAGGGTAAACATCGGGTTACTAAGCGCAGGGCCGCGCTTAGTAACCCGATGTTTACCCTGGTTACCAGCGTAAAAGAAAAAAAAAAAACAAACACTTCATACTTACCTTCTGCTGTCTGTCCCCGGCGCTCTGCTTCCTGCACTGGCTGTGAGCGCCGGTCAGCCGGAAAGCAGAGCGGTGACGTCACCGCTGTGCTTTCCGGCCGCTGTGCTCACAGTCAGAGCAGGAAGCAGAGCGCCGGGGACAGACAGCGGAAGGTTAGTATGTAGTGTTTTTTTTTTTTACTTTTACGATGGTAACCATGGTAAACATGGGGTTACTAAGCGCCGCCCTGCGCTTAGTAACCCGATGTTTACCCTGGTTACCGGCATCGTTGGTCGCTGGAGAGCTGTCTGTGTGACAGCTCTCCAGCGACCAAACAGCGACGCTGCAGCGATCGACATCGTTGTCGGTATCGCTGCAGTGTCGCCAAGTGTGAAGGTACCTTAAGGCCACCGCCATCAGGGGTTTATCTACAGCATTCTGTAATGCTGTAGATAAGCCCCCGATGTAACCTGAAAGATAAGAAAAACAAGTTAGATTATACTCACCTGGGGGCGGTCCTGGTCAGGTGCCTCCCATCTGTATGCGATGACGTCCTCTTTACTTCCTGTCGCGGCTCATGCGCAGCCGTACCGATTTGTCCTGTTAAAGGCAGAGCAAAGTACTGCAGTGCGCAGGCGCCGGGTCTCTCTGACCTTTCCCAGTGCCTGCGCACTGCAGTTCTTTGGTCTATCCTCAACAGGGCAGAGAAAGAACGACTGAGCAGGAGCCACGACAGGAAGCAAAGAAGAGGATTTCACCGTATGAAGATGGAAGGAGCTGGACCCGGACCGTGACACCCATCGGACCGGACCGCAGTGGCAACACCCCTGGGTGAGTATAATCTAACTTATTTTTCTCATTTTTCAGGTAACATTGGCGGCATATCTACAGCATTACAGAATGCTGTAGATAAGCCCCTGATGCCGGTGGGCGCAGCTTGTAGGCCTAATATGGGGCGACAGATTCACTAAGACTGTTCACAATTATCCTGTGCCCTACGCTGATCACTTACATAGGAGTTTTCACCTAGATCTCCGAAACATATGGTTCTGAGGGCATCTGCTACAGATTCATTCACAATAATCAAGCAAGAAAATTTACTTTTGGCCAGCATCTGTTCAGAATTGTGGCTTTTCAGTGATACACAAAACCAAACAACACTTTAGACACAACTAATGAGACGAACATTGTTGGATCAAAGGCCAAAGAGAGTCCAAAGTGACATCATTTCCCAAATAAAGATTAATCCAGGGTTGTGTGTGAATCAAGTTTTTGGACATTTAGACAGAAACCCTGGTGTAAGTGCTCAGTGTGGAGTGCAGGATAAACGCGAGTCAAGTCGTGGGCCATGTGCACACATTGCGGAATTGTGTGTGGATTTTTCAGCACCGATTTTGCAAAATACGCAGGTAAAGACACTGCGTTTTACAGCAGAATTCCTGTGGTTTTTGTGCGGATTCCACCTGCAGTTTGACACCTGCGGATTCCTATTGAGAAACAGGTGTAAACCGCAGCGGAATCCGCGCAAAGAATTGACATGCTGAGGAAAATACAATGCAGCGTTTCCGTGCGGTATTTTCCGCAGCATGGGCACAGCGGATTTGGTTTTCCATAGGTTTACATTGTATTGTAAACCGCATGGAAAATCTGCAATGTGTGTACATAGCCTTACTGCGATCTGAGCCAGGCAGAAAGAACAAATCAACAGCAGGAGAAGAATTGCATTTACTTTTTTATGCCACTCACTGTAGGATATAAGCAAAGACTGCTTTATTCTTTGGTTTGGCACGATTTTCATAATACCAGATTTATACCTTGCTACCTTTACACAAACTTTGTTTTCCTTATTTTCAGAGATGTAACTTTCTGTGGACACATGTGTGGGGATTGTTTTTATATGGGATGATGCACAGTTTGTGGGAATAATTTTGGGGAACATAATTTTAAGGGTGGAAAAAAAAAACCTAACTAGTGTTTTTTTTTTTCTTTTCCCACACTCAATTTGCCCTGTAACCAGAGATTATCTATTAGCACCATTAGGCCCCGATTGCCACTACTGCATACACAGCACTTGTTCACCACTGTACAGCGATAGCAAAGGCTTTAACCCTTTCAAGACATGTGCTGTACTAGTACAGCGCATGTTGTGTCTCCCCCTCTTAAGTGAGCTCCAGCGGTGAGCCCACATCTTTCCCAACACATGTCAGCTGTTTTGAACAGCTTACATGTGCCTCAAACAGCCGAGGGTGGAATCACGATCCACCCTCGACTATTAACCTGTTAAACGCCGCCGACAGCAGCATTTAACATGCACTTCTGGCAATAGTGCTGGGGTCACCGATGGGTTGGCATGACAACCAGAGGTCTCCTAAATAACTCTTTGGTTGTCAATACTGGATTGCTATGAGCGCCACCCAGTGGCCGGTGCTCATAGCGAGTGAGGTATTCTGCTACACACAGGTGATCTGATCATGGCATGTATGTAACAGAGCCAATCAGGTTATGGCAGCTTCTAGTCTCCCATGGAGAAAAAGTAAAAAAAAAAAAAAAAAAAAAAAAAAAATTATTATGTTTAAAGAGAATAGAAAAAAAAAAATTAAAAAAGTTAAGTCACCCCCCTTTCAAAATAATAATTAAAAAAAAAAAAGCATTAAACTGATCACTAAATGGCATAACAAAAAAAACAAAAAAAAACACACGCTGGAATTAAGTTTTCTGGGTCGCAGCAACATTGCATTAAAACGCAACAACGGGCGATCAAAAGATCTTAACACCAAAATGGTATCATTAAAAACATCAGCTCGGCAGGCAAAAAATTAGCCCAGATCACAAAAAATGAAAAAAATACAAGTCTTAGAAAATGACAATTGGATTTGTTTTTTTGTTTTTTTAACAAACTTTGGATTTTTTCAAAGCTATTTAAAAAAAAGAACCTAGACATGTTTAGTGTCTATGAACTCGTAATGACCCGGAGAACCATAATAGCAGCTCAATTTTAGCATTTGGCGAACATGGTAAAAAATAAAATACAAAAAAAAAAACAATTGTATAATTACACTTATTTTTGCAATTTCACCGCACTTGGAATATTTTTCCATATTTGAGTACATGATATGGTAAAACCAATGAGGACGTTCAAAAGTACAGCTCGTCCCACAAAACAAGCCCTCAAAAGGCCATATTGACAAAAAAATAATAAGTTTATGGTGCTGGGAAGGAGGAGCAAAAAAACGGACGCAAAAAACAAAAGAGCTTCATGTCAAAAGGGGTTAATAAACTATCAGTGCCTTCTCCAGGGGAACTGGCGGTGTCTGACAGGCGGCTGCCACATGATCGTACGCAGCGGTTCTACTGTGCAGTTACATTACAGGCCATGGACTGCTGGACATGTCAGCTAGGGCTACAGGCGGACAATTAACCGAATTTACAACTTTGTTTCCTGGATTTTTGGACATAAAGTGAATAAAGTTAATCAAAGATCATAAATTTACAGAGATAAAGCTGGCAATCAGCTGTACTACCAGAAAGAAATAGAACTGCGGCTTCTGAAAACAGACAAGATAAAACCAGGTGTGGGGGTAGAGGGGGCGCAGCTTCAGGGAGCACCACCATGCCCACACAGGAGGTCTCCAGCTGCACGGACAGAGCGGGGCGCGCTGCACAGGTCGGACACATCACCTGCCCGCACTACACACCTGCATGGAGCCCTGGCCGCCGCCGCCGCTCCTCTGCCGCTTGCCGATGCCATTTCCTTCTGCTGGTAAGAAGCAGCGCTGTAGAATTCCCGACACGACGTGCAGCCTCCTCCCTAACGGTGCACCGGGGAACGAGCGACGGTGACTGAGCGGCTTGTACTACGCGCTTAGCCTTTGGGGCGGGGCTTGTTGATGACGTCAGTGACACAGGTGGAGCACTAAATCAATGACTGAATGGAGACTCAAGAAGGCTTGTAACAGTCATAAGGCTATAAAGTGTGAGCACCGAGTCACTGGCCACAGGTTATACCAGGAAGGCTTACTGTAGTGGTCATAAGGCTATAAAGTGTGAGCACCGAGTCACTGGCCACAGGTTATACCAGGAAGGCTTACTGTAGTGGTCATAAGGCTATAAAGTGTGAGCACCGAGTCACTGGCCACAGGTTATACCAGGAAGGCTTACTGTAGTGGTCATAAGGCTATAATGTGTGAGCACCAAGTCACTGGCCACAGGTTATACCAGGAAGGCTTACTGTAGTGGTCATAAGGCTATAATGTGTGAGCACCAAGTCACTGGCCACAGGTTATACCAGGAAGGCTTACTGTAGTGGTCATAAGGCTATAATGTGTGAGCACCAAGTCACTGGCCACAGGTTATATCATGACGGCTTACTGTAGTGGTCTTATTGCCAGAACATGTGAGCATCAAGTCACTGTCCACAGGTTATTCCAGGAAGGCTTATTGTAGTGGTCATATGGCCAGAACGTGTGAGCATCAAGTCACTGACCACACGTTTTATCATGACGGCTTACTGTAGTGGTCATATGGCCAGAACATGTGAGCACCGAGTCACTCACCACACGTTTTATCATGACGGCTTACTGTAGTGGTTTTATTGCCAGAACATGTGAGCACCGAGTCACTGGCCACAGGTTATACCAGGAAGGCTTACTGTAGTGGTCATAAGGCTATAATGTGTGAGCATCAAGTCACTGGCCACAGGTTACAGCAGGAAGGCTTACTGTAGTGGTCATATGGCCAGAACGTGTGAGCACCAAATCACTGACACAGGTTATACAAGGAAGACTTATTATAGTGGTCCTACGGCTATAACGTGTAAGCAACAAGTCTCTGACCACAGGTTATATCAGGAAGGCTTACTGTAGTGGTCATATGGCTATAATGTGTGAGCACCAAGTCACTGACCACAGATTACAACAGCAAGGCATACTGTAGTAGTCATATGGCCAGAACGTGTGAGCACCAAGTCACTGACCACAGGTTACAGCAGGAAGATTTAGGGTATGTTCACACGTTCAGGATTTCCATCCTTTTTTTTTCAGGACAGTTTTTTTTAAAAAACTGCAGCTCTTGGCAGAAAACGCAGGTCCTTTTTTTGGTCCTTTTTTTGTCCTTTTTTGATGCGTTTTTTGATGCGTTTTTTTATCCTTTTTTTATGCAGTTTTCTATGCAGAGACTGTGTGTTTCCTAGGAAGCTTTTTAGGGCTAAAATGGCTGAAAATACCCTAACCCTACCCCTACCCCTAACCCTACCCCTAACCCTACCCCTACCCCTAACCCTACCCCTAACCCTACCCCTAACCCTAACCCTAACCCTACCCCTAACCCTACCCCTAACCCTACCCCTACCCCTATTCTAACCTTAGTGAAAAAAAAAAAAAAATTCTTAATTTTTTTATTGTCCCTACCAATGGGGGTGACAAAGTGGGGGGGGGGGGGGGGGTGTCATTTACTATTTTTTTATTTTGATCACTGAGATAGGTTATATCTCAGTGATCAAAATGCACTTTGGAGCGAATCTGCCGGCCGGCAGATTCGGCGGGCGCACTGCGCATGCGCCCGCCATTTTGCAAGATGGCGGCGCCCAGGGAGAAGACGGCCGGACGGACACCGGGACGCCGGGTAAGTATAAGGGGGGGAGATTAGGGCACGGGGGGGGGCATCGGAGCACTGGGGGGGGCATCGGAGCACGGGGGGGGGCATCGGAGCACGGGGGGGCGGGATCGGAGCACGGGGGGGCAGCCACACTCGGCCCACGCACTTCCGCCCGCTCCCCCGCACTTCCTGCTGCAGCGGTTCTGCACATCAAATCGCAGTAAAACCCGCAGATATATTTTTGATCTGCGGGTTTTACTGCGATTTTGACCTCACAATGGAGGTCTATGGGTGCAGAACCGCTGCGGTTCAGGAAAAAGAAGTGACATGCTCCTTCTTTTTTGCCGCAGCTATTCTGCGCGGCTTTTTAAACAAAATTACGGATCATGTGCACAGCAGTGACTGTTTTCCATAGGGTTACATTGTTATGTACCCTGCATGGAAAACAGCTGCGGAACCGCAGCGGCAAAACCGCTGCGGTTCCGCAGTAAAAAACGCACTGTGTGAACATGGCCTTACTGTAATGGTCATATGGCCAGAATGTGTGAGCACCAAGTCACTGACCACAGATTACAGCAGGAAGGCTTACTGTAGTGGTGATATGGCCAAAACGTGTGAGCACCAAGTCACTGACCACAGCTTATATCAGGAAGGCTTACTGTAGTGGTAATATGGCCAGAACATGTGAGCACCAAGTCTATGACCCCAGGTTATATCAGGAAGGCTTACTGTAGTGGTCATATGGCTATAATGTGTGAGTGCGGCGCCCCCAAGGGCCGTGGGGTACTCAGAGCCGGGCCCCTTCGGTTCTCGTGGGGATTTCATGGTGGCGGACCCGGTTCGTGGCCCTCGGGAGGTCCGTTGATGATGTGGGAAAGGTCTTTAAAGGGATAATGTTCGTGACGCCACCTGTGGTATTCGGTCAGGGTGACCGACGCTGCTTAGGGGTCCGCTGGGGTGATGTTATGGCAGCTAGATGGTATGCCTTCCCACAGGTGAAGTATGTCCCCAGGGCTTCCCAGTGAGTGGATGATGGATGGTGTGAGGCGCAGTGAATAACGAGGACACGAGGTGGCAATCTCTTTACCTTTACTGAAGGCTTCAGCATCCACAGTCCAGAGCACCAGATCACGGGGCAGGCAGAGTCTGGCCGGTCTGAAGGCAAATCCAGAGTCCCCTTTTCCAGGTGGAAATCAGTAGCCTTCCTCTAGCGCCTGAGTGTTGTAGTTCCTCCCTGCTGAGCCTCTTGGTGAGGTCCTCACAACTATTGTAGATGCAATGTCTCTTTCTCTCTGTCCCCCTGATGGATAGGATGGGACAAACCCGTATGACTGATGGCCTGAGGCTTTTTATAGGGACCCTAGAGACGCCCCGGCCCCCACAAGTTGCCACCGTGCCTCCTGGTTATATGGTCGGGCAGCCAACGTGGAATCAACTGTTGTGCCAGTCTCTGAAGTAAAGCATAGAATCCTTACTCCCTCGATATGCTGGCTACCGGTACTGCGCTCATGGCTGATCTCCCTCTGATATTACTCTCCTGTGCTCTGCTTTCCTGCACACTCTCCGCAATATGCTCACTTTTTAGTGTCTTTCCCCAGGAGTTGCAGCACTTCATGCCATAGAGCTCCTCTTCATCTGTCTTCCCGACAGGAACTCAACTCTGAACCCCTTTTCCCTCCAGATCAGGATGTTATATAGGGAAGTTCACCTTAAACAGGCTAAGAGTTCCCCCTTCTGGTCTGGAGTGTGAACATGTTGCATGCATTGTGTTACCTGATGAGAAGATCTCCTTTATTGCCTTCAGACGTAACATCACTCCCACTGGTGGAAGAATAACATTACTGCAACGAACCAGGACTCTGGGGGCGCTGCATGAGCACCAAGTCACTGAACACAGATTACAACAGCGAGGCTTACTGTAGTAGTCATATGGCCAGAACGTGTGAGCACCAAGTCACTGACTACAGTGTTATGATCAGGTGACCTTGGAGTAGCATGAAAACTTTCACTGGAGTAGGTGGTAACTATACTGACCGCAAATCCTGATCTTAACACCGCAACTAGAAGTAGCCGTGGGGTGTGCCTAACAAATCCTAGACACCTCGACACAGCCGGAGGACTAAATACCCCTATAGATGGAAATAGGAATTCTACCTTGCCTCCGAGCAGAACCCCAAAGGATAGGCAGCCCCCCACAAATATTGACTGTGAGTAGTAGAGGAAAAGACACACACAGGCAGGAAACAGGATTTAGCAAAAGAGGCCACTCTAGCTAAAATAGGAAAGGATAGGACAGGATACTAAGCGGTCAGTATTAAAATCCTTCCAAAAATATCCACGGCAGAAAATACAAAAACTCCACCATCTAACTAAAGATGTGGAGCGCATATCTGCAACTCCAGAGAATCCAACAAGACTGAGAAAACACTGACACAGTCTAAGCTGGACAAGAGAAAACAAATGAATAGCACAGAATATAAGCACACAGCTTGTGTGCCACAGAAAAAGAAACAGACACTTATCTTTGCTGAATTGGCAGCTAAGCAGGAGAAGCCAGACAAAGATCCAACACTTCCCAAGAAACATTGACAACTGGCAAGGACTAATGAGTCCTGCAAACCTAAATACCCCAGTCAGAATTGCAATCAGCAGATACACCTGTCCAAGACTGCAACCCAAGGACAACTGCATTACCACCTACAACCACCGGAGGGAGCCCAAAAGCAGAATTCACAACAGTACCCCCCCCTTGAGGAGGGGTCACTGAACCCTCACCAGAGCCCCCAGGCCGATCAGGATGAGCCAGATGAAAGGTACGAACCAAATCAGCGGCATGGACATGAGAGGCAAAAACCCAAGAATTATCCTCCTGGCCATAACCCTTCCATTTGACAAGGTACTGATGCTTCCGCCTCGAAAAACGGGAATCCAAAATCTTCTCAACAACATATTCCAACTCCCCATCAACCAACACAGGGGCCGGAGGATCAACAGAGGGAACAACGGGCTCCACATATTTCCGCAATAAAGATCTATGGAAGACATTATGGATAGCAAAAGAGGCCGGAAGCGCCAGTCGAAAAGACACCGGATTAATAATCTCAGAAATCCTATAAGGACCAATAAACCGAGGCTTAAACTTAGGAGAAGAAACCTTCATAGGAACATGACGGGAAGACAACCAGACCAGATCCCCAACCCGAAGCCGGGAACCAACACACCGACGACGGTTAGCAAAACGTTGAACCTCCTCCTGAGACAACACCAAATTGTCCACCACATGAGCCCAAGTCTGCTGCAACCTGTCAACCACAGAATCCACACCAGGACAGTCAGAAGGCTCAACCTGCCCAGAAGAAAAACGAGGATGAAAACCAAAATTACAAAAGAAAGGCGAAACCAAAGTAGCCGAACTAGCCCGATTATTAAGGGCAAACTCGGCCAATGGCAAGAAAGCCACCCAATAATCCTGATCAGCAGACACAAAGCATCTCAAATAAGTCTCCAAAGTCTGATTAGTTCGCTCTGTCTGGCCATTTGTCTGAGGATGAAATACAGAAGAAAAAGACAAATCAATGCCCAGCCTAGCACAAAAGGCCCGCCAAAACCTAGAAACAAACTGGGAACCTCTGTCGGACACAATATTCTCTGGAATACCATGCAAACGGACCACATGCTGAATAAACAACGGAACCAAATCCGAAGAGGAAGGCAATTTAGGCAAAGGCACCAAATGAATCATCTTAGAGAATCGGTCACAAACAACCCAGATAACAGACATCTTCTGGGAAACAGGAAGATCGGAAATAAAATCCATAGAAATATGCGTCCAGGGCCTCTCAGGGACCGGCAATGGCAAAAGCACCCCACTAGCACGGGAGCAACAAGGCTTGGCCCGCGCACAAGTCCCACAGGACTGCACAAAAGAACGCACATCACGCGACAAAGAAGGCCACCAAAAGGACCTACCAACCAAGTCTCTGGTACCAAAAATGCCAGGATGACCAGCCAACACGGAACAGTGAACCTCAGAAATCACTCTACTAGTCCATCTGTCAGGAACAAACAGTTTCCCCACAGGACAGCGGTCAGGTTTGTCAGCCTGAAATTCCTGAAGAACCCGTCGTAAATCAGGGGAAATGGCAGAAAGGACCACCCCTTCTTTCAGAATACCGACCAGTTCTAAGACCTCAGGAGAATCAGGCAAAAAACTCCTAGAGAGGGCATCAGCCTTAATATTCTTAGAACCCAGAAGGTACGAGACCACAAAATCAAAACGGGAAAAAAACAAGGACCATCGAGCCTGTCTAGGATTCAGCCATTTGGCAGACTCGAGGTATATCAAATTCTTATGATCGGTCAAGACCACAATACGGTGCTTAGCTCCCTCAAGCCAGTGTCGCCACTCCTCAAACACCCACTTCATAGCCAACAACTCCCGATTGCCGACATCATAATTGCGTTCAGCAGGCGAAACTTACGGGAAAAGAAGGCACACGGTTTCTTTAAGGAACCAACAGGATCCCTCTGAGACAAAACGGCCCCTGCCCCAATCTCAGAAGCGTCAATCTCAACCTGAAACGGAAGAGAAACATCCGGTTGGCGCAACACCGGAGCAGAAGTAAATTGACGTTTAAGCTCCTGAAAGGCAGAGACAGCCGCAGAGGACCAATTCGCCACATCAGCGCCTTTCTTCGTCAAATCGGTCAAGGGTTTAACCACGCTGGAAAAATTAGTAATGAAACGACAATAAAAATCTGCAAAACCCAAAAATTTCTGAAGGCTCTTCACGGATGTGGGCTGAATCCAATCATGAATGGCCTGAACCTTAACCGGATCCATCTCTATAGACGAGGGAGAAAAAATAAAGCCCAAAAAAGAAACCTTCTGTACCCCAAAGAGACACTTAGACCCATTCACAAACAAAGCATTGTCACGAAGGATCTGAAATACCATCCTGACCTGTTGCACATGAGACTCCCAATCATCGGAAAAAATCAAAATATCGTCCAAATATACAATCAAGAATTTATCAAGATAAGTCCGGAAGATATCATGCATGAAGGACTGAAAAACAGATGGAGCATTAGAGAGCCCGAATGGCATCACAAGGTATTTAAAATGGCCTTCGGGCATGTTAAACGCAGTTTTCCATTCATCACCCTGCTTAATACGAACAAGATTATATGCCCCCCGAAGGTCAATCTTCGTAAACCAACTAGCTCCCTTAATCCTAGCAAACAAATCGGTAAGCAAAGGTAAAGGGTATTGAAACTTGACCGTGATTTTATTCAAGAGGCGATAATCAATACAGGGTCTCAAGGAACCATCTTTTTTAGCAACAAAAAAGAACCCCGCTCCCAACGGTGAAGAAGATGGTCGAATATGCCCTTTCTCCAAAGACTCCTTAATATAGTGTCGCATAGCGGTATGTTCAGGCACAGACAGGTTGAAAAGTCGACACTTAGGAAACTTACAGCCTGGAATCAAGTCAATAGCACAATCGCAGTCCCTGTGCGGTGGAAGGAAACTGGACTTGGGCTCATCGAATACATCCTGAAGATCAGACAAAAACTCTGGAATTTCAGAAGAGGAAGAAGAGGAGATTGACATCAAAGGAACATCATTATGAACCCCCTGACAACCCCAACTAGTCACAGACATGGACTTCCAATCCAACACAGGATTATGTACCTGCAACCACGGAAAACCCAGCACGATAGCATCATGCAAATTATGCAACACCAGAAATCGACAATCTTCCTGATGGGCTGGCGCCATGCGCATGGTCACCTGTGTCCAAAACTGGGGCTTATTTTTAGCCAAGGGTGTAGCATCAATGCACCTTAAAGGAATAGGGTTCTGCAAAGGCTGCAAGGGAAAATCACAACTCCTGGCAAACTCAAAGTCCATTAAGTTCAAGGCAGCACCTGAATCCACAAATGCCATGACAGAGAATGATGACAATGAGCAGATCAAGGACACAGATAACAGAAATTTAGGTTGTACAGTACTGATGGTAAATGAAGTGGCGATCCTCTTTGTCCGCTTAGGGCAGACTGAAATGACGTGAGAAGCGTCGCCACAATAATAACACAACCTATTCTGACGTCTGAATCCTTGTCGTTCCGTTCTAGACAGAATCCTATCACACTGCATTGGCTCAGGAGTCTGCTCTGAGAACAACGCCACAGCGCGCACAGTTCTACGCTCCCGCAAGCGCCGGTCAATCTGAATGGCCAGAGACATAGAATCACTCAAACCCCACCATAACATCTTTAACGGATTCAGAAAGACCCTTTCTGAAAATTGCCGCCAAAGCATCATTATTCCATTTAGTCAGCACAGACCATTTTCTGAATTTCTGACAATACAATTCTGCCGCCTCTTGACCCTGAGACAGGGCCAACAAGGTCTTCTCAGCTTAATCCACAGAATTAGGTTCATCATATAATAATCCTAAAGCCTGAAAAAAGGAGTCTACATTAAGTAAAGCCGGATTCCCAGATTCCAGGGAAAATGCCCAATCCTGTGGATCGCCACGCAGCAGGGAGATGATGATTTTAGCCTGCTCAATGGAATCACCAGAAGATCGAGGTCTCAGAGCAAAAAACAGTTTACAGTTGTTTTTAAAACTCAAAAATTTGGACCTGTCACCAAAAAAACAAATCAGGAGTAGGAATCTTCGGTTCTAAAACAGGAGTCTGAACAATATAATCAGAAATACCCTGTACCCGAGCAGCAAGCTGGTCTACACGAGAAGCTAATTACTGAACATTCATGCTAGCACAAGACTCCTCAGCCACCCAGAGATAAAGAGGGAAGAGAAGAGAAAGCAGAGTGCAGAGAAAAAAAAATGGCTCAACACCTTTCTTCCCTTCTTCTGAGATGCATTTAACTCATTATAGGCCAGTTGTACTGTTATGACCCGGTGACCTTGGAGCCGCATGGAACTTTCTCTGAGTTGGTGGAACCTGTACTGACCGCAAATCCTGAACTTAACACTGCAACTAGAAGTAGCCGTGGGGTGTGCCTAACAAATCCTAGACACTTCTGTTATGACCTGGTGGTTAGGAGCACCCGGAATGACCTGATAGTTAAACCACATACAGGACGAGCTCTGGGATGTGGGAACTCTGCTGACCGCAAACCCTAATCCTATCACACACGCTAGAAATAGCCGTGGAGTGCTCCTGACCAGACCTAGGCGCCTCGTCACAGCCTAAGAGCTATCTAGGCCTAGAGATGGAAAATAAAGTCTACCTTACCTCAGAGAAATTCCCCAAAGGTAAAGGAAGCCCCCCACATATATTGACTGTGAGTAAAGATGAAAGTCACAAACGCAGAAATGAAACAGGTTTCAGCAAAGGGAGGCCAGACTTACTAAATAGACAGAGGATAGGAAAGGTAACTTTGCGATCAGCACAAAAACCTACAAAAGACCACGCAGAGTGTGCAAAAAAGACCTCCGCACCGACTCACGGTGCGGAGGGGCCACTCCATCCCAGAGCTTCCAGCTAGCAAGACAAAATCATGATAACCAGCTGGACAAGAAAACAGTGAACAAATAATGACTATCAGGAACTTAGCTTCTGCAGGAGAAGGCAGGTCACCAGAGAGATCCAGGAGCGAACTGAACAAATGCAAAAACATTGACAGCTGGCATGGAATAACGATCTGAGAGGAGTTAAATAGAACAGCCAACCAAAGGATAAACCACGTCACCTGTGTAAAGAACCTCAGAAGCCGCAGCTTCACTCATAGTCACCAGAGGGAGCCCATAGACAGAACTCGCCGATGTACCATTCACGACCACAGGAGGGAGTTCGACAACAGAATTCACAACACACTTCGACACAGCCGGAGGACTAAATACCCCTATAGATAGAAATAGGAAATCTACCTTGCCTCAGAGCAGAACCCCAAAGGATATGCAGCCCCCCACAAATATTGACTGTGAGTAGTAGAGGAAAAGACACACGCAGGCAGGAAACAGGATTTAGCAAAAGAGGCCACTCCAGCTAAAATAGGAAAGGATAGGACAGAATACTAAGCGGTCAGTATTGAAACCCTTCCAAAAATATCCACAGCAGAAAATACAAAAAAATTCCACCATCTAACTAAAGATGTGGAGCATATATCTGCAACTCCAGAGAATCCAACAAGACTGAGAAAACACTGACACAATCTAAGCTGGACAAGAGAAAACAAATGAATAGCACAGAATTATTAAGCACACAGCATGTGTGCCACAGAAACAAAAACCAGACACCTATCTTTGCTGAATTGGCAGCAAGGCAGGAGGAACCAGACAAAGATCCAAAACCTCCCAGAACCATGGACAACTAGCAAGGACTAATGAATCCTGCACACCTAAATATCCCAGTCAGAACTGCAATCAGCAGATAAACCTGGCCAGGACTGCAACTCAGGGACAACTGCATTCCCACCTACAACCACTGGAGGGAACCCAAAAGCAGAATTCACAACAGTCGTATCTCCCAATAATTATTGGCCTGCTTCTCGTACATCTGACAAGGCCAGATGACGAGGTTGCCCCCTTTATCCGCAGGCTTGAAAACCACATCTTTCCAGGATTGTAGCTCCTCCAACGCCATACGCTCCCTTCTGTCCAAGTTAGATGGATTCCTACATCTCCCTGCCAGGCATTCAATGTCTCTTGTGACAAGTTTTGTAAATATTTCAACTGCTGGGCATAGTCCCAAAGCAGGAATTTTTTTTAGATTTACTGTAGAGATGGCTAGGAATACTACTTACCTCAGTAATTGCATTTTCCTCCTCTAACGCAATAAGGTTCTCCAATGCCTCAATTTCCTCCGGTGTGGTGAAAATATCAGATGTTGTATTTTTGTAGTGCAGCTTTTTCAGAATAATTTTTCTAGATAGCAGATGGGTGTCCTTCACCGCTGTTAATGCATCTATTCGGGAGGAAGGAGAGAAATTGAGACCTCGTTCTAATACCTTTTCTTGGGTAGACGATATTTCATGCTGAGACAAATTAACTACCTTAAACTGGTCCTTTTTACTCTGGCGCTTGTATGTCCTATTGAACATATCCGGAAATTGTTTCTTACGTGTGCCAGTTCTGAGATTAAAGTCCCTTCGATTTTCAGTGTCACTAATTGTAGTGTGACTTTCAGTGCCCGAGGTGCTTGATGCCACAGAAGGTTCCCTAGATCTGTTCTTCCTGGGGACACCTTTCTTTCTATTTTGCCATTTATACACCTTATCTGTGTCATAATCTGTTACATCTCGTTTAAATTTTTTAAGTTTTTCCTGGCTCACCTCTTCCTCCCACTTCACGGTATCAGTCTAATTCTTTAAACCACTTATCCAAGGTGTCTTTGGGTACATCTCTGTTCAGTACAATTTGTATCTTCTCCAACTCCTCATCCATTTCAGCCAAGGAGAGTGTTTTTCTCTCTATATACTATACACTACTGTGTGGGCTGTGCTGTATACTACTGCGTGCGCTCTGCTATATACTAGTGTGTGGGCTGTGCTATATACTACTGTGTGGGCTGTGCTATATACTACTATATGGGTTGTGCTGTATACTATGTGGGCTCGGCTATATACTACAGTGTGGGCAGTGCTGTATACTACTATGTGGGCTGTGCTGTATACTACTGTGTGGGCTCTGCTATATACTACTATGTAGGCTGTGCTGTATACTACTGTGTGGGCTCTGCTATATACTACTGTGTGGGCTGTGCTATATACTGCTATGTGGGCTGTGCTATATACTACTATGTGGGCTCTGCTATATACTACTGTGTGGGCAGTGCTGTATACTACTATGTGGGCTGTGCTATAAACTACTGTGTGGGCTGTGCTGTATACTATTGTGTGGCCAGTGCTGTATACTACTGTGTGGGCTGCTATATACTACTGTGTGGGCTGTGCTATATACTACTGTGTGGGCTGTGCTATATACTACTATGTGGGCTGTGCTGTATACTATGTGGGCTCGGCTATATACTACTGTATGGGCTGTGCTGTATACTATTGTGTGGCCAGTGCTGTATACTACTGTGTGGGCTGCTATATACTACTGTGTGGGCTGTGCTATATACTACTGTGTGGGCTGTGCTATATACTACTATGTGGGCTCTGCTATATACTACTGTGTGGGCAGTGCTGTATACTACTATGTGGGCTGTGCTATAAACTACTGTGTGGGCTGTGCTGTATACTATTGTGTGGCCAGTGCTGTATACTACTGTGTGGGCTGCTATATACTACTGTGTGGGCTGTGCTATATACTACTGTGTGGGCTGTGCTATATACTACTATGTGGGCTGTGCTGTATACTATGTGGGCTCGGCTATATACTACTGTATGGGCTGTGCTGTATACTATTGTGTGGCCAGTGCTGTATACTACTGTGTGGGCTGCGCTATATACTACTGTGTGGGCTGTGCTATATACTACTATGTGGGCTCTGCTATATACTACTGTGTGGGCAGTGCTGTATACTACTATGTGGGCTCGGCTATATACTACTGTATGGGCTGTGCTGTATACTATTGTGTGGCCAGTGCTGTATACTACTGTGTGGGCTGCGCTATATACTACTGTGTGGGCTGTGCTATATACTACTATGTGGGCTGTGCTGTATACTATGTGGGCTCGGCTATATACTACTGTGTGGGCTGTGCTGTATACTACTGTGTGGGCTCTGCTATATACTACTGTGTGGGCTGTGCTATATACTACTATGTGGGCTGTGCTGTATACTACTGTGTGGGCTTTGCTATATACTACTGTGTGGGCTGTGCTATATACTACTATGTGGGCTCGGCTATATACTACTGTGTGGGCTGTGCTGTATACTACTGTGTGGGCTGTGCTATATACTACTATGTGAGCTCTGCTATATACTACTGTGTGGGCTCTGCTATATACTACTGTGTGGGCTCTGCTATATTCTACTGTGTGGGCTGTGCTATATAATACTATGTGGGCTGTGCTGTATACTACTGTGTGGGCTCTGCTATATACTACTGTGTGGGCTCTGCTATATTCTACTGTGTGGGCTGTGCTATATACTACTATGTGGGCTGTGCTATATACTACTATGTGGGCTGTGCTGTATACTACTGTGTGGGCTGTGCTGTATACTACTGTGTGGGCAGTGCTATATACTACTGTGTGGGCTGTGCTATATACTACTGTGTGGGCTGTGCTATATACTACTATGTGGGCTGTGCTATATACTACTGTGTGGGCTGTGCTGTATACTACTGTGTGGGCAGTGCTGTATACTACTGTGTGGGCAGTGCTGTATACTACTGTGTGGGCAGTGCTATATACTACTGTGTGGGCTGTGCTATATACTACTATGTGGGCTGTGCTGTACACTATGTGGGCTCGGCTATATACTACAGTGTGGGCAGTGCTGTATTCTACTATGTGGGCTGTGCTGTATACTACTGTGTGGGCTCTGCTATATACTACTATGTAGGCTGTGCTGTATACTACTGTGTGAGCTCTGCTATATACTACTGTGTGGGCTGTGCTATATACTGCTATATGGGCTGTGCTATATACTACTATGTGGGCTCTGCTATATACTACTGTGTGGGCAGTGCTGTATACTACTATGTGGGCTGTGCTATATACTACTGTGTGGGCTGTGCTGTATACTATTGTGTGGCCAGTGCTGTATACTACTGTGTGGGCTGCTATATACTACTTTGTAGGCTGTGCTATATACTACTGTGTGGGCTGTGCTATATACTACTATGTGGGCTCTGCTGTATACTATGTGGGCTCGGCTATATACTACTGTGTGGGCTGTGCTGTATACTATTGTGTGGCCAGTGCTGTATACTACTGTGTGGGCTGCTATATACTACTGTGTGGGCTGTGCTATATGCTACTGTGTAGGCTGTGCTATATGCTACTATGTGGGCTGTGCTGTATACTATGTGGGCTCGGCTATATACTACTGTGTGGGCTGTGCTGTATACTACTGTGTGGGCTCTGCTATATACTACTGTGTGGCCTGTGCTATATACTACTATGTGGGCTCGGCTATATACTACTGTGTGGGCTGTGCTGTATACTACTGTGTGGGCTGTGCTATATACTACTATGTGAGCTCTGCTATATACTACTGTGTGGGCTGTGCTATATACTACTATGTGGGCTCGGCTATATACTACTGTGTGGGCTGTGCTATATACTACTGTGTGGGCTGTGCTATATACTACTATGTGGGCTGTGCTGTATACTATGTGGGCTCGGCTATATACTACTGTGTGGGCTGTGCTGTATACTATTGTGTGGCCAGTGCTGTATACTACTGTGTGGGCTGCTATATACTACTGTGTGGGCTGTGCTATAAACTACTGTGTGGGCTGTGCTGTATACTACTGCGTGGGCTGTGCTATATACTACTATGTGGGCTGTGCTATATACTACTGTGTGGGCTGTGCTGTATACTACTGTGTGGGCTTTGCTATATACTACTGTGTGGGCTGTGCTATATACTACTATGTGGGCTCGGCTATATACTACTGTGTGGGCTGTGCTGTATACTACTGTGTGGGCTGTGCTATATACTACTATGTGAGCTCTGCTATATACTACTGTGTGGGCTCTGCTATATACTACTGTGTGGGCTCTGCTATATTCTACTGTGTGGGCTGTGCTATATACTACTATGTGGGCTGTGCTGTATACTACTGTGTGGGCTCTGCTATATGCTACTGTGTGGGCTCTGCTATATTCTACTGTGTGGGCTGTGCTATATACTACTATGTGGGCTGTGCTATATACTACTATGTGGGCTGTGCTGTATACTACTGTGTGGGCTGTGCTGTATACTACTGTGTGGGCAGTGCTATATAATACTGTGTGGGCTGTGCTATATACTACTGTGTGGGCTGTGCTATATACTACTATGTGGGCTATGCTATATACTACTGTGTGGGCTGTGCTGTATACTACTGTGTGGGCAGTGCTGTATACTACTGTGTGGGCAGTGCTGTATACTACTGTGTGGGCAGTGCTGTATACTACTGTGTGGGTTGTGCTGTATACTGCTATGTGGGCTGTGTTTTCTGCTATGCGGGTTGTGCTATATACTATGGGGGGTATATTATATACTATGTGGCTGTGTTATATACAGTGGGGCAAAAAAGTATTTAGCAATAGTGCAAGTTCCACCACTTAAAAAGATGAGAGGCGTCTGTAATTTACATCATAGGTAGACCTCAACTATGGGAGACAAACTGAGAAAAAAAAATCCAGAAAATCACATTGTCTGTTTTTTTTTAACATTTTATTTGCATATTATGGTGGAAAATAAGTATTTGGTCAGAAACAAACAATCAAGATTTCTGGCTCTCACAGACCTGTAACTTCTTCTTTAAGAGTCTCCTCTTTCCTCCACTCATTACCTGTAGTAATGGCACCTGTTTAAACTTGTTATCAGTATAAAAAGACACCTGTGCACACCCTCAAACAGTCTGACTCCAAACTCCACTATGGTGAAGACCAAAGAGTTGTCACAGGACACCAGAAACAAAATTGTAGCCCTGCACCAGGCTGGGAAGACTGAACCTGCAATAGCCAACCAGCTTGGAGTGAAGAAATCAACAGTGGGAGCAATAATTAGAAAATGGAAGACATACAAGACCACTGATAATCTCCCTCGATCTGGGGCTCCACGCAAAATCCCACCCCGTGGGGTCAGAATGATCACAAGAACGGTGAGCAAAAATCCCAGAACCACGCGGGGGGACCTAGTGAATGAACTGCAGAGAGCTGGGACCAATGTAAGGCTACGTTCACACTAGCGTTCCGCTAGTGTGCGTCGCGCTAGCGTCGGGCGACGCAGCGGCGACACACGCGTCATGCGCCCCTATGTTTAACATGGGGGACGCATGCGTTTTTGATTGTTGCGTTTTCCGACACGTGCGTCTTTTTTGACGCTAGCGTCGGACCAAGAAAACGCAACAAGTTGCATTTTTCTTGCGTCCGATTTTCGTCAAAAAACGACGCACGCGTCGAAAAACGCAGCGTTTTTGCGTGCGTTTGCACGCGTTTTTGCGTGCGTCGTGCGTTGCGTCGCCGACGCAGCGGCGCGCAACGCTAGTGTGAACGTAGCCTAACAAGGCCTACCATAAGTAACACACTACGCCACCATGGACTCAGATCTTGCAGTGTCAGACGTGTCCCACTGCTTAAGCCAGTACATGTCCGGGCCCGTCTGAAGTTTGCTAGAGAGCATTTGGATGATCCAGAGGAGTTTTGGGAGAATGTCCTATGGTCCGATGAAGCCAAACTGGAACTGTTTGGTAGAAACACAACTTGTCGTGTTTGGAGGAAAAAGAATACTGAGTTGCATCCATCAAACACCATACCTACTGTAAAGCATGGTGGTGGAAACATCATGCTTTGGGGCTGTTTCTCTGCAAAGGGGCCAGGACGACTGATCCGGGTACATGAAAGAATGAATGGGGCCATGTATCGTGAGATTTTGAGTGCAAACCTCCTTCCATCAGCAAGTGCATTGAAGATGAAACGTGGCTGGGTCTTTCAACATGACAATGATCCAAAGCACACCGCCAGGGCAACGAAGGAGTGGCTTCGTAAGAAGCATTTCAAGGTCATGGAGTGGCCTAGCCAGTCTCCAGATCTCAACCCTATAGAAAACCTTTGGAGGGAGTTGAAAGTCCGTGTTGCCAAGCGAAAAGCCAAAAACATCACTGCTCTAGAGGAGATCTGCATGGAGGAATGGGCCAACATACCAACAACAGTGTGTGGCAACCTTGTGAAGACTTACAGAAAACGTTTGACCTCTCTCATTGCCAACAAAGGATATATTACAAAGTATTGAGATGAAATTTTGTTTCTGACCAAATACTTATTTTCCACCATAATATGCAAATAAAATGTTAAAAAAACAGACAATGTGATTTTCTGGAGTTTTTTTTCTCAGTTTGTCTCCCATAGTTGAGGTCTACCTATGATGTAAATTACAGACGCCTCTCATCTTTTTAAGTGGTGTAACTTGCACTATTGCTGACTGACTACTTTTTTGCCCCCCTGTACAATATACTATTGTGGGTGTGTTATATTCTATGGGAGAGGCTGTGTTATATACTATGGGGGGCTGCATTATATTCTATGGGGGCTACATTATATATTATGGGGAGGTGGGCTGCATTATATTCTATGGGGTGGCTGCATTATACTCTGGGTGGCTGCATTATACTCTGGGGTGGCTGCATTATATTCTGTAGGGTGGTGGCTGCATTATACTATATGTGGGCTGCATTATACTGTATTGAGGACTATGGGGAATACGTTATACTATATGGGGTGCATTATACTATGGGAAGTGAATTGTACTACATGGATGACTATGGCGGTGCATTATACTATATGGAACACTATGAGGAGTGTATTATGCTATATGGAGGACTGAGCAGTGTATTTTAATATATGGAGGACTATAGGGAGTGTATTATACTATATGGAGGACTGTGGGGCACATTATAATATATGGAGGACTATGGGGTGTATTTTACTAATCAAGTAAAATGCTGCATATTCAGATTGTTTTTGCAGGAACAAAAATCATTGTTCTCAGCAGCACATCGCCGGTGTAAACTGTAGATGTGCTGCTGATAACATGATACTGTATGGTGATCTGTTAGTGATTGTTCTGTCCCATCATTATTCCTCAGCTGGTGGAAAGAAGCCGGGAAACAAGTGTTGAACAACTTCAGTATTGTCGATCAACCTCATTTAGCGGCCTGAACTCAGCGCATGTAAATACAACCAAAATGCTTTTGTGTGATGTGCGATATGTTAGCATTTGGGGCCCTATTTTAAACTTTGCCTAGGCATAGGGCCCCACTTTGCCTAAAACCGACCCTGCCTACAAGTGTACAAAGATATTATACAGTCACCATGTGACAAGTGGGCCTGTGTAACTTCAAATGCCAGGGCTGACTTTTAGTCCCAGTCCAGCCCTGCCGTGGACGTACATCAGCAGATAAAGGAAATAATGGTGTGCACTCAGGACAGAGGTAAGTAGGTGCTGGTAAAACAGACCGTGTGGTCCAAAACAGTCCAATATCAAAAATTACCGCACACTTGAAGCTGGTATGATGCAAATATATAACAAGTTTATTGTGTTCACAAAACAGGTTGCCACAAAAAGGAAACAAAAAGTGCAGATAGAAACCCAACGTTTCGACCCTCCCGGGCCTTATTCATGGGGTTACTTGATGCACGCTAGGATACATATGTGCTGGATGAGCGGCGCTCCTGCGCCCTGCTGCTGTGGCACAGCAGCAGGGCGCAGGAGCGCCGCTCATCCAGCACCTTCCATTTACGTCACTACAAGCCTCAGGAGTGCTGACCGCACGGGTCATCCAGCTATACACAGGCCCACTACGGATGTCACAGCCTCTGTGTGCCACTATCGCTTTGCATTACTAAACAGCATATTCCCAGCCTGTTCCAGGTTAAGCGACAGCTTATATACCAAGGGACTTGCCCTCCTATCCTATGCCTGCCACCTACATATGTATCCTAGCGTGCATCAAGTAACCCCATGAATAAGGCCCGGGAGGGTCGAAACGTTGGGTTTCTATCTGCACTTTTTGTTTCCTTTTTGTGGCAACCTGTTTTGTGAACACAATAAACTTGTTATATATTTGCATCATACCAGCTTCAAGTATGCAGTAATTTTTGATATTGTACATCAGCAGATGACATGGCTCTCCAAACCATCACTGATTGTGGAAACTTCACAATAGACCTCAAGCAGCTTGGATTGTGTGCCTCTCCACTCTTTCTACAGACTCTGGGACCTTGATTTCCAAATGAAATGCAAAATTTACTTTAATCTGAAAACAACACCTTGGACCAATGTGCAGCAGTCCAGTCCTTTTTCTCCTTGGCCCAGGTAAAACACTTCTGGCGTTGTCTATTGGTCATGAGTGGCTTGACACAAGGAATGCGACACTTGTAGCCCATGTCCTGGATACGTCTGTGTGTGGTGGCTCTTGAAGCAATGACTACAGCATCAGTCAATTTCTTGTGAATCTCCCCCAAATTTTTGAATGGCCTTTTCTTAACAATCCTTTCAAGGCTGCAGTTATCCCAGTTGCTTGTGCACATTTTTCCAAGCACACTTTTTCCTTCCACTCAACTTTCCATTAATATGCTTGGATACAGCACTCTGTGAGCAGACAGCTTCTTTAGCAATGACCTTTTGTGGCTTACCCTCCTTGTGGAGTATGTCAATGACTGCCTTCTGGACATCTGTCAAGTCAGCAGTCTTCACCATGATCGTGGAGCCTACTGAAACAAGAGACTAAGAGACCTTTTTAAACGCTTAGGAAGCCTTTGCAGGTGTTTTTGATTATTCTAATTTACTGAGATAATGACTTTTGGGTTTTCATTGGATTTATAAGCCATAATCATCAACATTAACAGAATTCTACAGGATAGTGGGGAAGGAGACAGGTTGGGGGGTTGCAGCAGCTCCGGTGTTGGTGAGGCGGTAGCTCCGGTAGTGGTGAGGAGGCAGTGGGGCCATTGCAGGCTGTAAGGCTATGTGCGCACCTTGCGGATTTGCCTGCGGATTTTTACGCACTGAATCCGCACCTCTTGGCAGAAAACGCAGGTGCGTTTTTGGTGTGGTTTTTAGATGCAGATTTGTATGCGTTTTTGAAAGCTTAATAAAGATCTCTTATTGAACAAAAAAAAAGATTTGTGATGTCATTTCTTGTCCTACCTCCTCTTTTACATTTGTCCAACCCACACTCCATTACACACAGATACAGATAGATAGATCTATGGATAGATGTAGATAGATATATGGATAGTTAAGATATATGGATAGATATATCTAAGTATCTATAGATATATCTGTCTATATAAATAGATCTATAGATATATATCTATAGATATATCCATATCTATCTCTATAGATATCCATAGATATATAATAACAAGGCCGATGTTTATTAATTAATGTTTAATTTTTGAAAAAAACGGGAAAAATAAAAGGCGTGAGCTCCTGCAAAATTTTCTGCGCCAGAGGGGAAAGCCGACGGCCAGGGGCATTATATTTATAGCCTGGGAATGGGGTAATACCCATGGCCCCTTCACAGGCTATGAATATGAGCCTGCAGCTGTCTGCGTAGCCTTTATTGGCTACTAAAATAGGGGGACCCCCCAAAAAATGATGTGGGGTCCCCCTATATTTTATAGCCAGAAAGGCTATGCAGACAGCTGCGGGCTGATATTCATAGCCTAGAGAGGGGCCAAGGATATTTGCCCCCCTCCCCCCGGCTACAAATACCAGCCCCCAGCCGCCCCAGAAATGGAATTCTGGCACTTAACCCCTCTCTTCCCACTCGTGTAGAGGTGGGATATGGGTTAATAAGGAGTTAATGTCACCTTTGTATTGTAAGGTGACATTAAGCCAGGTTAATAATGGAGAGGCGTCAATAAGACATCTATCCATTATTAATCCTATAGTAGTGAAAGAGTTACAAAAAAAGACACTTTATTCTGGCTGTATTTTAATATTTTTGATTTCACCATACTCGATCACCTGCAAAAAATAAAAAACCAACCGTATACTCCCTGTCTGACGCAGTCCAATTAATAACGAGTGTCCCACGACGATCTCCCCTAAAGAACAGTGACATCGGGTGATGTCACCGCTCTATAGGGCCTCCCAGTGATGAACTGAAAGGAGACAATGGCTCCTGCAGTGAATCACTGAAGAGGTTACCGGAGTTCAGGCTCTCACTTTCTGGCAAAGCGGTGTGGGAATTTTCCCACAGCAGTGCAGCAAGTGACAGTAGGAACAATTTCTCACAGCGGCGGAGGGATTCAGTGCAGAAGGATACCTTCTGTCATTGTATCCTGGAGCCCCTGGAGAGTGGTAGCATCAGCTGATGTGGCAGCTCTCCACGGGAGATCGTGGTGGGACACTCGTATTAATTGGATTTCTGCGGATCAGGGAGTATATTATTATTTTTAATATTTTTTACAGTTGAGCAATGGCTTCGGGGATTAAGGTGATGGTACTGTATGTTGATGATGTACTGTATGTTGTATTTTCTGTATGTACTATGTACTGTATGTTGTATGTATTTGTGTTTTTTTTGTACACAATAGCCGGATGATGGGACTATAATATCCCATCATCCGGCTACCTGTCACTGTAGCAGGTATAGCCGAATGGGACTAGTAGTCTCATCGGACGATTCCTGCCTACATACAGAACCACACACACAGCCCCGCGATCGCAGCCCAGCCACGCGATCGATGCACAGCCCAGCGATCCCCGCAGACACACACAGCCCTGCAGACCACCGCAGACACACACAAACACCCGCACACAGACATGCACATCTTCCCCGCAGAGTCTCCGCCCACACACACACTTCTCCCTCCCAATCTGCAACGTTTCTTGCACCCAACTCCACAGCAAAACCGCAGATCTTTTTTAAACCTTCGGATTAGCTGCGGATGGACCTGACACAATGGAAGTCAATGGGTGCAGAAAAGCTGCAGATCCGTACAAAGAATTGACATGCTGTGGAAAAGACAGCGCTGCTTTTTTCATTGGTTCAGAGATATATGGAGGAGACAGGTTATGGATGGCTTTGTAGGTCAATATTAGTAATTTGAACTGGATATGCTGAGGGAATGGGAGCCAGTGAAGGGATGTACAGAGGGGGGGAAGCGGAGGAGTAGCGAGGAGATGAATTAGTGGGGCAGCAGTGTTAAGGATGGACTGGAGAGGTGTGAGTGTTAGGCTGGAGTCACACACAACGTATAAAACTATGGTCCGTTTTTTACAGACCAAATATGCAGAAATGTTCCCTGAACAGTGATCCGTATGACATCTGTTGGCAAGGTGTGGCTGCGTATTTTACGCATGTAAACCTCCGTATGGCATCGTACTGCGAGATTTTCTCGCTGGCTTGCAAAATGGACATATAATGGATCCATGGGCTCAAATGTTCATGAAAACATATATCCAGTCTATATGTCAGTGAGACACACACACATATATATATATTTAATACAGAGCTAGACAGCAGAAATGCCGGTAATTCAATTGCCGGCTTTTGCTAAGTCCTTACCAAACCCGACAGGATATGAGACATGGTTTACTGTTGTGAATTCTGTGGCAGAGCTCCCTCCTGTGGTCACAAGTGGTACTTCGGCTGATTCTCTCTATGAGCTTCCGTTGGTGGAGGAGAGTGGTACTGCGGCTTCTGAGTTTCCTTCCTCAGTTGAGTGGTGAAGTCGTTAGGTGCTGCTCTATTTAACTCCACCTAGTGCTTTGATCCTGGCCTCCAGTCAATGTTCTAGTATTGGACTTGCTTCCTCCTGGATCGTTCCTGTGGCTTGCTGCTCTGCATAGCTAAGTTCCGCTTTTGTTATTTTTGTTTGCTGTTTTTTTCTGTCCAGCTTGCTTATTTGGTTTTTCTTGCTTGCTGGAAGCTCTGGGACGCAGAGGGTGTACCTCCATGCCGTTAGTCGGTACGGAGGGTCTTTTTGCCCCCTTTGCGTGGTTGTTTGTAGGGTTTTGTGTTGACCGCAAAGTTACCTTTCCTATCCTCGCTCTGTTCAGAAAGTCGGGCCTCACTTTGCTAAATCTATTTCATCTCTACGTTTGTCTTTTCATCTTAACTCACAGTCATTATATGTGGGGGCTGCCTTTTCCTTTGGGGTATTTCTCTGAGGCAAGATAGGCTTATTTTCTATCTTCAGGCTAGCTAGTTTCTCAGGCTGTGCCGAGTTGCATAGGGAGCGTTAGGCGCAATCCACGGCTGCCTCTAGTGTTGTTGGAGAGGATTAGGGATTGCGGTCAGCAGAGTTGCCACGTCTCAGAGCTCGTTCTATGTTTTTGGGTTATTGTCAGGTCACTGTATGTGCTCTGACTTCTATGTCCATTGTGGTACTGAATTACCTAATCATAACAGTTTACATAAAGTAAACCATTTCATATCCGTTATATTTTTACATGTTCCTCAATAATAATGTTACTAGTTACTACAGAGCCTTCTCTCCTCACTGAGCTGTGCCGGATCACTAGAGAGCCTTCTTCTCTCCTCACTGTGCTGCACCGGATCACTAGAGAGCCTTCTTCTCTCCTCACTGTGCTGCACTGGATCACTAGAGAGCCTCCTCTCCTCACTGAGCTGTGTCGGATCACTGAGAGCCTTCTTCTCTCCTCATTGAGCTGCACCGGATCACTAGAGAGCCTTCTTCTCTCCTCACTGAGCTGCGCCGGATCACTAGAGAGCCTTCTCTCCTCACTGAGCTGCGCCAGATTACCAGAGAGCCTCCTCTCCTCACTGAGCTACGCCGGATCACTAGAGAGCCTTCTTCTCTCCTCACTGAGCTGCACCTGATCACTAGAGAGCCTTCTCTCCTCACTGTGCTGCACCGGATCACTAGAGAGCCTTCTCTCCTCACTGAGCTGCACCGGATCACTAGAGAGCCTTCTCTCCTCACCGTGCTGCACCGGATCACTAGAGAGCCTCCTCTCCTCACCGTGCTGCACCGGATCACTAGAGAGCCTCCTCTCCTCACCGTGCTGCACCGGATCACTAGAGAGCCTCCTCTCCTCACAGTGCTGCACCGGATCACTAGAGAGCCTCCTCTCCTCACAGTGCTGCACCGGATCACTAGAGAGCCTTCTCTCCTCACTGAGCTGCACCGGATCACTAGAAAGCCTTCTTCTCTCCTCATTGTGCTGAACTGGATCACTAGAGAGCCTTCTCTCCTCACTGAGCTGCGCCGGATCACTAGAGAGCCTTCTTCTCTCTTCACTGTGCTGCACCGGATCACTAGATAGCCTTCTCTCCTCACTGAGCTGCACCGGATCACTAGAGAGCCTCTTCTCCTCACTGAGCTGTACCGGATCACTAGAGAGCCTTCTCTCCTCACAGTGCTGCACCGGATCACTAGAGAGCTTCCTCTCCTCACAGTGCTGCACCGGATCACTAGAGAGCCTCCTCTCCTCACTGAGCTGTACCGGATCGCTAGAGAGCTTCCTCTCCTCACAGTGCTGCGCCGGATCACTAGAGAGCCTCCTCTCCTCACTGAGCTGTACCGGATCGCTAGAGAGCTTCCTCTCCTCACAGTGCTGCACCGGATCGCTAGAGAGCCTCCTCTCCTCACTGAGCTGTACCGGATCACTAGAGAGCTTCCTCTCCTCACAGTGCTGCACCGGATCACTAGAGAGCCTCCTCTCCTCACTGAGCTGTACCGGATCACTAGAGAGCCTCCTCTCCTCACAGTGCTGCAGCGGATCACTAGAGAGCCTCCTCTCCTCACAGTGCTGCACCGGATCACTAGAGAGCCTCCTCTCCTCACTGAGCTGTACCGGATCGCTAGAGAGCTTCCTCTCCTCACAGTGCTGCACCGGATCACTAGAGAGCCTCCTCTCCTCACAGTGCTGCGCCGGATCACTAGAGAGCCTCCTCTCCTCACAGTGCTGCACCGGATCACTAGAGAGCCTCCTCTCCTCACAGTGCTGCGCCGGATCACTAGAGAGCCTCCTCTCCTCACTGAGCTGTACCGGATCACTAGAGCCTCCTCTCCTCACAGTGCTGCACCGGATCACTAGAGAGCCTCCTCTCCTCACAGTGCTGCACCGGATCACTAGAGAGCCTCCTCTCCTCACAGTGCTGCACCGGATCACTAGAGCCTCCTCTCCTCACTGAGCTGTACCGGATCACTAGAGAGCTTCCTCTCCTCACAGTGCTGCGCCGGATCACTAGAGAGCCTCCTCTCCTCACAGTGCTGCACCGGATCACTAGAGAGCCTCCTCTCCTCACAGTGCTGCACCGGATCACTAGAGAGCCTCCTCTCCTCACAGTGCTGCATCGGATCACTAGAGAGCCTCCTCTCCTCACAGTGCTGCACCGGATCACTAGAGAGCCTCCTCTCCTCACAGTGCTGCACCGGATCACTAGAGAGCCTCCTCTCCTCACAGTGCTGCACCGGATCACTAGAGAGCCTCCTCTCCTCACAGTGCTGCACCGGATCACTAGAGCCTCCTCTCCTCACAGTGCTGCACCGGATCACTAGAGAGCCTTCTCTCCTCACTGTGCTGCACCGGATCACTAGAGAGCCTTCTCTCCTCACAGTGCTGCACCGGATCACTAGAGAGCCTCCTCTCCTCACAGTGCTGCACCGGATCACTAGAGAGCCTCCTCTCCTCACAGTGCTGCACCGGATCACTAGAGCCTCCTCTCCTCACAGTGCTGCACCGGATCACTAGAGAGCCTTCTCTCCTCACTGTGCTGCACCGGATCACTAGAGAGCCTTCTCTCCTCACAGTGCTGCACCGGATCACTAGAGAGCCTCCTCTCCTCACAGTGCTGCACCGGATCACTAGAGAGCCTTCTCTCCTCACAGTGCTGCACCGGATCACTAGAGAGCCTCCTCTCCTCACTGTGCTGCACCGGATCACTAGAGCCTCCTCTCCTCACGGTGCTGCACCGGATCACTAGAGAGCCTCCTCTCCTCACGGTGCTGCACCGGATCACTAGAGAGCCTCCTCTCCTCACAGTGCTGCACCGGATCACTAGAGAGCCTTCTCTCCTCACTGTGCTGCACCGGATCACTAGAGAGCCTCCTCTCCTCACAGTGCTGCACCGGATCACTAGAGAGCCTTCTCTCCTCACTGTGCTGCACCGGATCACTAGAGAGCCTCCTCTCCTCACAGTGCTGCACCGGATCACTAGAGAGCCTTCTCTCCTCACAGTGCTGCACCGGATCACTAGAGAGCCTTCTCTCCTCACTGTGCTGCACCGGATCACTAGAGAGCCTCCTCTCCTCACAGTGCTGCACCGGATCACTAGAGAGCCTTCTCTCCTCACTGTGCTGCACCGGATCACTAGAGAGCCTCCTCTCCTCACAGTGCTGCACCGGATCACTAGAGCCTCCTCTCCTCACAGTGCTGCACCGGATCACTAGAGAGCCTCCTCTCCTCACAGTGCTGCACCGGATCACTAGAGAGCCTCCTCTCCTCACAGTGCTGCACCGGATCACTAGAGAGCCTTCTCTCCTCACTGTGCTGCACCGGATCACTAGAGAGCCTTCTCTCCTCACAGTGCTGCACCGGATCACTAGAGAGCCTCCTCTCCTCACAGTGCTGCACCGGATCACTAGAGAGCCTCCTCTCCTCACAGTGCTGCACCGGATCACTAGAGAGCCTTCTCTCCTCACTGTGCTGCACCGGATCACTAGAGAGCCTTCTCTCCTCACAGTGCTGCACCGGATCACTAGAGAGCCTTCTCTCCTCACAGTGCTGCACCGGATCACTAGAGAGCCTCCTCTCCTCACTGTGCTGCACCGGATCACTAGAGCCTCCTCTCCTCACGGTGCTGCACCGGATCACTAGAGAGCCTCCTCTCCTCACGGTGCTGCACCGGATCACTAGAGAGCCTCCTCTCCTCACAGTGCTGCACCGGATCACTAGAGAGCCTTCTCTCCTCACTGTGCTGCACCGGATCACTAGAGAGCCTCCTCTCCTCACAGTGCTGCACCGGATCACTAGAGAGCCTTCTCTCCTCACTGTGCTGCACCGGATCACTAGAGAGCCTCCTCTCCTCACAGTGCTGCACCGGATCACTAGAGAGCCTCCTCTCCTCACTGTGCTGCACCGGATCACTAGAGAGCCTTCTCTCCTCACAGTGCTGCACCGGATCACTAGAGAGCCTTCTCTCCTCACAGTGCTGCACCGGATCACTAGAGAGCCTCCTCTCCTCACTGTGCTGCACCGGATCACTAGAGCCTCCTCTCCTCACGGTGCTGCACCGGATCACTAGAGAGCCTCCTCTCCTCACGGTGCTGCACCGGATCACTAGAGAGCCTCCTCTCCTCACAGTGCTGCACCGGATCACTAGAGAGCCTTCTCTCCTCACTGTGCTGCACCGGATCACTAGAGAGCCTCCTCTCCTCACAGTGCTGCACCGGATCACTAGAGAGCCTTCTCTCCTCACTGTGCTGCACCGGATCACTAGAGAGCCTCCTCTCCTCACAGTGCTGCACCGGATCACTAGAGAGCCTTCTCTCCTCACAGTGCTGCACCGGATCACTAGAGAGCCTCCTCTCCTCACTGTGCTGCACCGGATCACTAGAGAGCCTCCTCTCCTCACAGTGCTGCACCGGATCACTAGAGAGCCTTCTCTCCTCACTGTGCTGCACCGGATCACTAGAGAGCCTCCTCTCCTCACAGTGCTGCACCGGATCACTAGAGCCTCCTCTCCTCACAGTGCTGCACCGGATCACTAGAGAGCCTCCTCTCCTCACAGTGCTGCACCGGATCACTAGAGAGCCTCCTCTCCTCACAGTGCTGCACCGGATCACTAGAGAGCCTTCTCTCCTCACTGTGCTGCACCGGATCACTAGAGAGCCTTCTCTCCTCACAGTGCTGCACCGGATCACTAGAGAGCCTCCTCTCCTCACAGTGCTGCACCGGATCACTAGAGAGCCTCCTCTCCTCACAGTGCTGCACCGGATCACTAGAGAGCCTTCTCTCCTCACTGTGCTGCACCGGATCACTAGAGAGCCTTCTCTCCTCACAGTGCTGCACCGGATCACTAGAGAGCCTTCTCTCCTCACAGTGCTGCACCGGATCACTAGAGAGCCTCCTCTCCTCACTGTGCTGCACCGGATCACTAGAGCCTCCTCTCCTCACGGTGCTGCACCGGATCACTAGAGAGCCTCCTCTCCTCACAGTGCTGCACCGGATCACTAGAGAGCCTCCTCTCCTCACAGTGCTGCACCGGATCACTAGAGAGCCTTCTCTCCTCACTGTGCTGCACCGGATCACTAGAGAGCCTCCTCTCCTCACAGTGCTGCACCGGATCACTAGAGAGCCTTCTCTCCTCACTGTGCTGCACCGGATCACTAGAGAGCCTCCTCTCCTCACAGTGCTGCACCGGATCACTAGAGAGCCTCCTCTCCTCACTGTGCTGCACCGGATCACTAGAGAGCCTTCTCTCCTCACAGTGCTGCACCGGATCACTAGAGAGCCTTCTCTCCTCACAGTGCTGCACCGGATCACTAGAGAGCCTCCTCTCCTCACTGTGCTGCACCGGATCACTAGAGCCTCCTCTCCTCACGGTGCTGCACCGGATCACTAGAGAGCCTCCTCTCCTCACGGTGCTGCACCGGATCACTAGAGAGCCTCCTCTCCTCACAGTGCTGCACCGGATCACTAGAGAGCCTTCTCTCCTCACTGTGCTGCACCGGATCACTAGAGAGCCTCCTCTCCTCACAGTGCTGCACCGGATCACTAGAGAGCCTTCTCTCCTCACTGTGCTGCACCGGATCACTAGAGAGCCTCCTCTCCTCACAGTGCTGCACCGGATCACTAGAGAGCCTTCTCTCCTCACAGTGCTGCACCGGATCACTAGAGAGCCTTCTCTCCTCACTGTGCTGCACCGGATCACTAGAGAGCCTCCTCTCCTCACAGTGCTGCACCGGATCACTAGAGAGCCTTCTCTCCTCACTGTGCTGCACCGGATCACTAGAGAGCCTCCTCTCCTCACAGTGCTGCACCGGATCACTAGAGAGCCTTCTCTCCTCACAGTGCTGCACCGGATCACTAGAGAGCCTCCTCTCCTCACAGTGCTGCACCGGATCACTAGAGAGCCTCCTCTCCTCACAGTGCTGCACCGGATCACTAGAGAGCCTTCTCTCCTCACAGTGCTGCACCGGATCACTAGAGAGCCTTCTCTCCTCACTGTGCTGCACCGGATCACTAGAGAGCCTCCTCTCCTCACAGTGCTGCACCGGATCACTAGAGAGCCTTCTCTCCTCACAGTGCTGCACCGGATCACTAGAGAGCCTTCTCTCCTCACTGTGCTGCACCGGATCACTAGAGAGCCTCCTCTCCTCACAGTGCTGCACCGGATCACTAGAGAGCCTCCTCTCCTCACAGTGCTGCACCGGATCACTAGAGAGCTGCAGGAAGGACGCAGCTACAACCTCCGGTGTCACGCGCAGTTCCGAGCCTCTGGACTCCGCCCACGTTGGACGTCACGGTGACGTAGAAGACGAGCGCTTCCATTTCCATCCTAGGTGCTGTTCTATTTCTGGCCCCTGCTTCGTCCAGTTATTTGGCACTGACTGCTATTCATGGCCGGCGTCCCGCCTGTCACATGCCCCCTCAGGAGTCTGCAGTGAGGGTCCGCTCTGCCGGAGAAGTTTGCTGCTGCAGAGGCTTGTCTCGGGTGCTGGAGCCGGCTGACAGGAACCTGGACAAGGCGTCCTCTCAGGAAGCCCCGGTGACTGCAGAGGTGACGAGACAGTCCGGTAAGACGTGGCGACAGACCCATAATCCGATGGGATGTTGTGGTTTGCTGTAACATTAGCTTGTTGGCACTGCCAGGCTGCCATGCTCACTGACTGTGTGCTCCTGGCAGGGCCGGACTGGCCGTTTGGCAATTCTGGCTAATGCTAGAAGGGCCTGCCTGGTTGTGCGCTGCCTTATCTGCTATGTTATTAACAGAATTGTTGTTCTCAAGACAGCCATACTGTTAATAGTTGTGACTGAGCACAAAGTCACTTACCCCAGCAGGCAACGGGTGTCATTAGAAATAATGGTTTTGTAGGAAATCTTGTTTTCTTCCATCCAGGGTAATTGTAATACACTGCTCAAAAAAAATAAAGGGAACGCTAAAATTCCCCATCCTAGATATCACTGAATGAAATATTCCAGTTATAAATCTTTATTCATTACATAGTGGAATGTGTTGAGAACAATAAAACCTAAAAATGATCAACGTAAATCACAACTAATATCCCACGGAGGTCTGGAGTTGAAATGATGCTGAAAATCAAAGTGGAAAATAAAGATACAGGCTGATCCAAGGAAATGATGCTCAGTAGTGTGTGTGGCCTCCATGTGCCTGTATGACCTCCCTACAATGCCTGGGCATGCTCCTGATGAGGCGGCGGATGGTCTCCTGAGGGATCTCCTCCCAGACCTGGACTAAAGCATCCGCCAAGTCCTAGACAGTCTATGGTGCAACGTGACGGTGGATGGTGCGAGACATGATGTTCCAGATGTGTTCAGTTGGATTCAGGTCTGGGGAACGGTCTGCCCAGTCCATAGCTTCAATGACTTCATCTTGCAGGAACTGCTGGCACACTCCAGCCACATGAGGTCCGGCATTGTCCTGCATTAGGAGGAACCCAGTGCCAACCTCACCAGCATATGGTCTCACAAAGGGTCTGAGGATCTCATCTCGGTGCCTAATGGCAGTCAGGCTACCTCTGGTGAACACATGGAGGGCCGTGCAGCCCTCCAAAGAAATGCCACCCCACACCATTACTGACCCACTGCCAAACCGGTCATGCTGAAGGATGTTACAGGCAGCACATTGCTCTCTATGGCGTCTCCAGACTGTCACATGTGCTCAGTGTGAACCTACTTTCATCTGTGAAGAGCACAGGGCGCCAGTGGCGAATTTGCCAATCCTGGTGGTCTGTGGTAAATGCCAAGCGTCCTGCACGGTGTTGGGCTGTGAGCACAACCCGTATCTGTGGACGTTGGGCACTCAGACCATCCTCATGAAGTAGGTTTCTAACCATTTGTGCAGACATATGCACATTTGTGGCCTGCTGGAGGTCATTTTGCAGGGCTCTGGCAGTGCTCCTCCTGTTCCTCCTTGCACAAAGGCCGAGGTAGCGGTCCTGCGCTGGGTTGTTGCCCTCCTACGGCCCCCTCCACGTCTCCTGGTGTACTGGCCTTTTCCCCTGGTAGCGCCTCCAGCCTCTGGACACTACGCTGACAGACACAGCAAACCTTTCCACAGCTCGCATTGATGTGCCATCCTGGATGAGCTGCACTACCTGAGCCACTTGTGTGGGTTGTAGAGTCCGTCTCATGTTATCACGAATGTGAAAGCACAACCAACATTCAAAAGTGACCAAAACAGCAGCCAGAAAGCAATGGCACTGAGATATGGTCTGTGGTCCCCACCTGCAGAACCACTCCTTTAGGCCAGTCTCACACGTCCAGATAATTCCGGTACCGGAATTATGTGTCCGTGTGCAGTTGCGTTTCTGTGGCACACGTGCGGCACACATGTGCCGCCCGTGTGCCCACTGGGTACCACACGCACCGAGCCGGAGACAGCGCTAAAGTTTAGCGCTGTCCCCTGCATCGTGCTGAAGCCCCATTCATATCTTCCCTGCAGCAGCGTTTGCTGTAGAGAAGATATGAATAATAGTGTGTAAAATCCAGATCCAGGTCCCCACCCCCCTCCCACCCCCTGAGCGCCCCCCTCGCTGTGATTAAAATACTCACCCGGCTCCCTCGCTGCTTCCTGTCCTGGCCGCACCTTGTACTGTATGAGCGGTCACATGGGGCAGCTCATTTACAGTAATAATGCGGCTCCACCCCTATGGGACCTGGATCTGGATTTTACACACTAGTATTCATATCTTCTCTACAGCAAACGCTGCTGCAGGGAACATATGAATGGCGGATTCAGCACCAGTGGGGGGGACAGCGCTTAATGTAGCGCTTGTCTCCTGCACGGCACACGGACTGCACACGGACAACGTTCGTGTGCGGTATGTGTTTTACACGGACCCATTGAGTTTAATGGGTCCGTGTAATCCATGTGCTCCCACGAATACTGACATGTCTACGTGTTTGGCACACGGAGACACGGTCCGCAAAAAATCAATGACATCTGCACAGATGCATTGATTTTAATGTGTGTACGTGTGTCAGTGGCTCCGGTACGTGAGGAAACTGTCACCTCACGTAGCGGAGCCACTGACGTGTGAAACCGGCCTTATTGAGTACTAGATGGTGGCCCGATTCTCACACATCGTGTATTCTAGCATATGTATGTATATAGCAGCCACATAGTATATAGCACAGGCCACGCAGTATATAATGCAGCCACGGAGTATATAGCAGCCACGCAGTATATAACACAGACCACGTAGTATATAATAGGCCACGCAGTATATAACACAGCTCACGTAATATATAGCACAGCCCACGTAGTGTATAGCAGTGTGGGCACCACATCCCTGTTAAAAAAAAAATAAAATAAAATAAAAAATAGAAAAAGAAAACAAAAAGCAGCACCAAAAGAAGACAGAGGGTGCAAAAAATCCTTCCAGGTATATACCAAACCTCATGCTATTGTCCAGAAAGATGAAGGCAGCACTCCAGTAGAAAAAATAAGAGTATTTTATTGGCCCATGTGCGACATTTCAGTCCAAAGTGTGGACCTTTCTCAAGCCTTGTCTTTCTGGACAATAAAATAAAAAACAGTTATATACTAACCCGCCGGTATCCAGCGAAGCTGTCACGATGTGCGCGCTGCTGCCTCCAGCTTCCGTTCCCAGAGATGCATTGCGAAATTACCCAGAAGACTTAGCGGTTTCGTGAGACCGCTAAGTCTTCTGGGTAATTTCGCAATGCATCTCTGGGAACGGAAGCTCGCGGCAGCCACGCGCGCATCAGCGGACAATGGAAGGTGAGAATAGCAGGTTTTTTTTTAAATTATTTTTAACATTTAACTAATTTGTTCAGATTGGCCTACTGCCTCAATGCATTAACCTAACTATCCCTGTGTGGCCCATTAAAAAAAAACATAATCAGGTTCCTTGGATCATGTTCTCATACACTTTATGTAGTTAATAGCCCTCTGTGTCTGTACTGTTACATACTTAGGCAGTTTACTGGTTCATGCAGCTTTACATGAACGTTTTATATCACAGATCATATAATAAAAGTGCCAACAAAAACAGAAATTCACAGCAAAGGAACACCATATATGAATAGAATAATATACCCAATAAAACTTAACATTTAATAATACTCTTTATAATAACAACACATACCACATACAACCTAAAACCAGTACCAGTTGTTTCACACAAAGATATAAGACAAAGTTACAGGGTGCTCTCGATCCCTAGGGTCCCAACTATCTGTCCCCTACCGTGCTGCGGAGGTTGGCACCCTATATATCCTGCGCAATGGCGCCCCCGCTCAACGTAGGCTATCCCTAAATCGCCCTAATAGGCCCTTACGTGCAAGAAAAAAGAAAAAAGTCAAACAGAACATACACTCATACACTAATAGCTGATAGTAATAAACTTATTGCACTTGCCCAGATAAATAAGTGCATATCATAACACACGCTTGGATGTTGCATGAGGAGTGATAAGCAACAGACTAGGGAAACCTATAGCAAATCCCTAGACTGACCCTACCTGCCAGTGGGGGTTGGCACCCTAGAATCCTGCGCAGATGGCGCCCCCACTCCACGTCGTCTATCCCTGGTAACACCCTAGACTACTTGCAAAGGGATAACAAAAATACCATACAGAATATACAAATAGGGGCAAAAACAACACTTCAATCGAAATAATACACGACAGGGCCCAACACTGCACACCAAACGGTGTTAAGAAATAGAAAAAATCTAAATATACAATTCACATATATATAAAATTCTCTTTAAAGTATGAAAATCTCAACGCGTTTCCCTGAAATCAGTTCATCAGGAAACATACTTATAGGCATTCAGAGAACTTATCTGAGTGACGATTCAGGAGGATAAAGATCACACTCTAAAGGTACCTTCACACTAAACGATATCGTTAGCGATCCGTGACGTTGCAGCGTCCTCGCTAGCGATATCGTTCAGTTTGACACGCAGCAGCGATCAGAATCCTGCTGTGATGTCGTTGGTCGGAGCTAGAGGGCCAGAACTTTATTTGGTCGCTGGCTCTCCCGCTGACATCGCTGAATCAGCGTGTGTGACGCCGATCCAGCGATGTCTTCGCTGGTAACCAGGGTAAACATCGGGTTACTAAGCGCAGGGCCGCGCTTAGTAACCCGATGTTTACCCTGGTTACCATCCTAAAAGTAAAAAAAACAAACGCTTCATACTTACCTTCCGCTGTCTGTCCCCGGCGCTGTGCTTTCCTGCACTCACTGTGAGCACAGCGGCCTGAAAGCAGAGCGGTGACGTCACCGCTGTGCTTTCCGGCCGCTGTGCTCACAGCCAGTGCAGAGAAGCAGAGCGCCGAGGACAGATAGCGGAAGGTAAGTATGAAGCGTTTGTTTTTTTTACTTTTAGGATGGTAACCAGGGTAAACATCGGGTTACTAAGCGCGGCCCTGCGCTTAGTAACCCGATGTTTACCCTGATTACCGGCATCGTTGGTCGCTGGAGAGCGGTCTGTGTGACAGCTTTCCAGCGACCAAACAGCGACGCTGCAGCGATCCGGATCGTTGTCTGAATCGCTGCAGCGTCGTTTAGTGTGAAGGTACCTTAAAGGGAACCTGTCACCCCGTTTTTTGAGATTGAGCTATAAATACTGTTAAATAGGGCCTGTGCTGTGCGTTACTATAGTGTATGTAGTGTACCCTGATTCCCCATGTATGCTGAGAAATACATTACCAAAGTCGCCGTTTTCGCCTGTCAATCAGGCTGGTCAGGTCGGGTGGGCGTGTTCACAGCGCTCTTTTCTTCCCCAGCTTTCCGTTGGTGGCGTAGTGGTGTGCACATGTCCAAGGTCCGAATTCCCTGCGCCCACGTGAAGACACAGCGCGCGATCTGCGCTGTCATCCCTTTCATCGGTGGGGGCGGCCATCTTCCTGGGGCCGCGCGTGCGCAGATGTAGTGCTCTGCTGCACGGGGCTTCAGGAAAATGGCCGTGGGATGCCGCGCGTACGCAAAAGAGATCGCGGCGGCCATTTTCCCAAAGCCGAGATGCAAACTCGGCTTTGGGAAAATGGCCGCCGCGATCTCTTCTGCGCGTTCCCTGAGGAAGGAGTCCGCCGACTCCGAAACGCGTTGGATAGATCCTTTTCGGTACTGTGTGCAATTCGTTAGCCGTTCATGTGTAACATCATGTGTATGTGACGTCACGCGAGGTCCTGCAGCTTCACTGCACCTCGCCGGCAACTAGCGTGTGGGAGCGCAGGCTCACGCTGAAGACCCAGGAGCACCATCGGTGAGGTAAGGGGTGACTGTCACCGGCCGGGACAGGTTTTTTTCACCCTTTCCTCGCACATTCTTTGGAAGGAAAGCGGTTGAAAGCATCACCGCTGTGCACTTATTCAGGAGATCTTGACTGCGATACACCCGGTAACTGTGGACATATTCAGGAGACTTTGACTGTGACACACCCGGTAAATATTAACATCTTATATGCACTATATATAACGCATTAATAACGCACTATTAAACCTTAAACTAGGTAACTGTGGATATATTTTATGATGGATAATATATGCAGAAAATCCTCTTATTAATTGTTCTCCTCTGGAACCTACAGCGCAGATATATATACATATATATTATCATTGGTGTTTTTTCACTCTATATCGGACATTTTTGGTAGTTATGTCCGTTTATCTGCAGCAGTAGAATTACCAGTGCAAATATACTGTGTGCAGCGCCCGTAGTCGCTTTTATAAAGTCTGGGATTTAATAGGGATCAGAGTCCCGAAACCTTCTATACAAAACATCCAAATTGCAGTTGATCATTCAATCCTATTGGTTTGATGCTCTTCATACGAAATATCCATTTAGTCTCCTTTTGGAGGATTACACGATCCCAGTCCCCCCCCTCGCTCTGACGGCTTAACCACTTCTATCACAGAAAAGCAGAAACAATTGAGGTCACCCCCATGCACCTCCCTCACATGATTGGAGATAGAAGTATCACGCTTATTTAGTATGTCCCCCACATGTTCACCAACTCTTCTGCGTAGCTCCCTCTTTGTTTTGCCCACATAATCTTTAGGGCAATTGCACTGAAACAGGTTAACAACCCCCTCAGTCTTACAATTGGCAAAATGCCTCATATCATACCTAATTTTAGTATGGGAGCTAGCAAAAGAGTTGGATCTGGAAACATACTTGCAAAACTTACACTTCCCACATTTGAAAGTACCGGTTTGTCTATTTTCCAACCAAGTGGGGGAGTCTCAACAGACTCGGGTTTCTACCGCCAGGCCAGGGATCTCAGGAAGAAGTTCAGAGACAGAGGATACCTGGCTGGGGTTCTCAATGAGGCCTTTAAATCCTCCAATGAGAAAGAAAGAAACTCATTACTAGTAAATAAAAGGAAGGAGGATGATGGAAATGATCTGAGGATCATAGGTACCTTTGATGATAAATCTGGGGAAGTAAGAAAGGCTATTTTAAAACATTGGGGAATCCTCAAAATGGACCCTGATATATGTGATATCATCCCAGATGCCCCGTTGATTACATACAGGAGGGGGAGGTCGATTCGTGACCAACTAGTCCATAGTGTCTTTCCTCCTTTAAAGAAAACCCCCACTTGGTTGGAAAATAGACAAACCGGTACTTTCAAAAGTGGGAAGTGTAAATGTGGTATTTTTGTTATCCCCTTGCAAGTAGTCTAGGGTGTTACCAGGGATAGACGACGTGGAGTGGGGGCACCATCTGCGCAGGATTCTAGGGTGCCAACCCCCACTGGCAGGTAGGGTCAGTCTAGGGATTTGCTATAGGTTTCCCAAGTCTGTTGCTTATCACTCCTCATGCAACATCCAAGCGTGTGTTATGATATGCACTTATTTATCTGGGCAAGTGCAATAAGTTAATTACTATCAGCTATTAGTGTATGAATGTATGTTCTGTTGTTTGACTTTTTTCTTTTTTTCTTGCACGTAAGGGCCTTTTAGGGCGATTTAGGGATAGCCTACGTTGAGCGGGGGCGCCATTGCGCAGGATATATAGGGTGCCAACCTCCGCAGGAAGGTAGGGGACAGATAGTTGGGACCCTAGGGATCGAGAGCACCCTGTAACTTTGTCTTATATCTTTTGTGTCAAACAACTGGTACTGGTTTTAGGTTGTATGTGGTATGTGTTGTTATTATAAAGAGTATTATTAAATGTTAAGTTTTATTGGGTATATTGAGCTTTACATGAACACCTGAGCCTTATGCTATGGCTGGTCCAAACAACAAAAGCAATTGTTACCATCCACCTCTCGTGTCTCCCCTTTTCCTCATAGTTTGTAAGCTTGCGAGCAGGGCCCTCATTCCTCCTGGTATCTGTTTTGAACTGTATTTCTGTTATGCTGTAATGTCTATTGTATGCTGTAATGTCTATTGTCTGTATAAGTCCCCTCTATAATTTGTAAAGCGCTGCGGAATGTGTTGGCGCTATATAAATAAAATTATTATTATTAACATTAGATCCTTTTACTATAGATGCTGCATAGGCAAAGTTGGTCACATAGGGTCATTAGCAGTGTTAACAGAGTGCGTTACCCACGGCATAACGCGGTGTAACGCGGCCATTAACCCTGTGTCAGCACTGACTGGAGGGGAGTATGGAGCGGGTGCCGGGCACTGACTGGATGGAAGTAGGGAGGGACTAATTCTCGGCCGGACTGTGCCCGTCACTGATTGGTCACGGATTTGCGGGACAGACAGACAGACTGAAGTACCCCTTAGACAATTATATAGTAGATGTCTTGATAATTGCCAATAATTTCCATCTGTTGTCTATTCCATTTGCACAACAGCATGTGAAATTGATTGTCAAACAGTGTTGCTTCCTAAGTGGACAGTTCGACAGTCTGTTGCTTGTGTTCCCGTTATTTTTTTTTTTTAAGCAGTGTATATAGCTATCTCTATCCATTGTTGTAGGCTGGTGGCCCAAAAGTGGCATGTACAGTAGAGTAGGACCCATCAGAAGGAGGTCACTTCAATTTTATTTATTACTGCAAGTTTTGTTTAAAAAAAAAAAAAAAAAATGTTTTCGAGAAGTACATTCTTTATTGAATGCTTTTCTGTGTTTTCACATGGTGTGTGTATGTATGTATGTATATACACACACACACACACACACACACACACACACACACACACACACACACACACACACACACACACACACACACACACACACACACACACCCTTGTTAAAGTATTCGCCCCCTGAAACTTTTCAACTTTTTCCCACATATCATTCTTCAAACATAAAGATACCAAATGCAATTTTTTTGGTGAAGAATCAACAACAAGTGGAACACAATTGTGAAGTTGGACGAAAATTATTGGTTATTTTATATTTTTATGTAAATTCAAAAACTGAAAAGTGGGGCGTGCAATATTATTCAGCCCCTTTACTTTCAGTGCAGCAAACTCACTCCAGAAGTTCATTGCGGATCTCTGAATGATCCAATGTTGTCCTAAATGCCTAATGATAATAAATATAATCCACCTGTGTATAATCAAGTCTCTGTATAAATGCACCTGCTCTGTGATGGTCTTAGGCTATGTGCCCACATTGCGGATTCGTGTGCAGATTTTTCCGCACCGTTTTTGCAAAATCCGCAGGTAAAACTGCAGATTTCACCTGCGGTTTTGCATCTGCAGATTCCTATTGAGAAGCAGGTGTAAACCGCTGTGGAATCTGCACAAAGAATTGACATGCTGCGGAAAATACAACGCAGCGTTTCCGCATGGTATTTTCCGCAGCATGGGCACAGCAGATTTAGTTTTCCATAGGTTTACATGGTACTGTAAACCGCATGGAAAACAGCTGCTAATCCGCAACGTGTGCACATAGCCTCAGGGTTCTGTTTGAAGCACAGAGAGCATCATAAATTACCGGCTTTTCAAAGGACACCGATGCGGAAAAAAACGGACTGCACTCGTGAGTGCTGTGCGTTTTTTTTTTCTCACACCCATAGACTTGCATTGGCGAGACTCGGCCGATATACACCTACAATCGCAGCATGCTGCGATTTCACTCGTATGTAAAATACGCCCAAGGAAAAAAAAATATTGATGTGAGCTTCTGTAATTCTACGTTTTAGTAAAAAAAATACTGTAATAAGCTAATTACTGCAGTGATTTTTACAACATATTATGGACGTAGGGACAGCTAAATCTACCCTTCTACTTCACTCCAATAATTGAGCACGGATGGGGATCAGTGATCTGTGTCACTGATCATTGCTCAGCGGCTGTAGGATGGAGGTGGTAGAAAAAAAAATTATATATACGAATAATCGCCATGCCAAAATTTATGTGCAATTGCTTATCAGCCATCATTGTTTTTTAACAATATGATCCAAGTAAGGCCGGAGTCACACTACAGCGAGATACGGCCGAGTCTCGCTGGTTAAAGGGAACCTGTCACCTGAATTTGGCGGGACTGGTTTTGGGTCATATGGGCGGAGTTTTCAGGTGTTTGATTCACCCTTTTCTTACCCACTTGGCTGCATGCTGGCTGCAATATTGGATTGAAGTTCATTCTCTGTCCTCCATAGTACACGCCTGCACAAGGCAAGATTGCTTTGCGCAGGCGTGTACTATGGAGGACAGGAATGAACTTCAATCCAATATTGCAGCCGGCATGCAGCCAGCGGGTAAGGAAAGGGTGAATCAAACACCCGAAAACTCCGCCCATATGACCCAAAACCAGTCCCGCCAAATTCAGGTGACAGAGTCCCTTTAAAACCAAGCTCTGGCACCGGCACTCCGGAGCGGCGCGTGCGGCTCCATGTATTGCTGTGCGGCTGCACGCTCCACTCTGGAGTACCGGTGCCAGGGCTTGGTTTTAACCAGCGAGACTCGGCGGTATCTCACTGTGTGTGATCCCGGCCTAAGGGTCAAACACAGAAGAGATCCATTTAAAATATGAATTTATTAAATTAAATCTAAAACCTAGTAAAAAAAAAAAAGCATCAAATGTCACATTGAGGCTTCTTTCACACTTGCGTCGGTACGGATCCGTCGCTAAGTGTCGGAGCGACGTACCGACGCACGTTGTGAAAATTTCGCACGACGTGGGCAGTGGATGCAGTTTTTCAACGCATCCGCTGCCCATTCTAAAGTCTGGGGAGGAGGGGGCGGAGTTCCGGCCATGCATGCGCGGTAGGAAATGGCGGATACAACATACGAAAAAACGTTACATTGAACGTTTTTTCGTGACGACGGTCCGCCAAAACACGACGGATCCATAGGCAGCATCAATAGTAAAAAGTTGGTCCCACAGGGTTAATAATAGCGTTAACAGACTACGTTACACCGCGTTATGCGACGGGGTAACGCAGTCCGTTTAACGGACTGCGAAAACGCTATGTGGGCGCTGACTGGAGGGGAGGATGGAGGGGGCACTGACCGGAGGGGAGTAGGTAGGGGCCAATTCGCGGCCGGTATGTGCCTGTCGCTGATTGGTCGCAGCCGGCTGGGCGCGCCCAATCAGCAACGCGCGATTTCCATGACAGAGAAAAACAGACAAGTGGACCTTAGACAATATATACAGTCATGGCCAAAAGTATTGACACCCCTGCAATTCTGTCAGATAATACTCAGTTCCTTCCTGAAAATGATTGCAAACACAAATTCTTTGGTATTATCATCTTCATTTAATTTGTCTTAAATGAAAAAACACAAAAGAGAATGAAGCAAAAAGCAAAACATTGATCATTTCACACAAAACTCCAAAACTGGGCCAGACAAAAGTATTGGCACCCTCAGCCTAATACTTGCTTGCACAATCTTTAGCCAAAATAACTGCGACCAACCGCTTCCGGTAACCATCAATGAGTTTCTTACAATGCTCTGCTAGAATTTTAGACCATTCTTCTTTGGCAAACTGCTCCAGGTCCCTGATATTTGAAGGGTGCCTTCTCCAAACTGCCTTTTTTAGATTTCTCCACAAGTGTTCTATGGGATTCAGGTCTGGACTCATTGCTGGCCACCTTAGAAGTCTCCAGTGCTTTATCTCAAACCATTTTCTAGTGCTTTTTGAAGTGTGTTTTGGGTCATTGTCCTGCTGGAAGACCCATGACCTCTGAGGGAGACCAAGCTTTCTCACAATGGGCCCTACGTTATGCTGCAAAATTTGTTGGTAGTCTTCAGACTTCATAATGCCATGCACACGGTCAAGCAGTCCAGTGCCAGAGGCAGCAAAGCAACCCCAAAACATCAGGGAACCTCCGCCATGTTTGACTGTAGGGACCGTGTTCTTTTCTTTGAATGCCTCTTTTTTTCTCTCCTGTAAACTCTATGTTGATGCCTTTGCCCAAAAAGCTCTACTTTTGTCTCATCTGACCAAAACGTTTTAGGCTTTTTCAGTTAAGTTTTGGCATACTCCAGACTGGCTTTTTTATGTCTCGGGGTAAGAAGTGGAGTCTTCCTGGGTCTCTGACCATACAGTCCCTTTTCATTCAGACGCCGACGGATAGTACGGGTTGACACTGTTGTACCCTCGGACTGCAGAGCAGCTTGAACTTGTTTAGATGTTAGTCGAGGTTCTTTATCCATCATCTGCACAATCTTGCATTGAAATCTCTTGTCAATTTTTCTTTTCCGTCCACATCTAGGGAGGTTAGCCACAGTGCCATGGGATTTAAACTTCTTGATGACACTGCGCACGGTAGACACAGGAACATTCAGGTCTTTGGAGATGGACTTGTAGCCTTGAGATTATACATGCTTTTTCACAATTTGGTTTCTCAAGTCCTCAGACAGTTCTTTGCTCTTCTTTCTTTTCTCCATGCTCAATGTGGTACACACAAGGACACAGGACAGAGGTTGAGTCAACTTTAATCCATGTCAACTGGCTGCAAGTGTGAATTAGTTATTGCCAACACCTGTTAGGTGCCACAGGTAAGTTGCAGGTGCTGTTAATTACACAAATTAGAGAAGCATCACATGATTTTTCGAACAGTGCCAATACTTTTGTCCACCCCCTTTTTCATGTTTGGTGTGGAATTATATCCAATTTGGCTTTAGGACAATTCTTTGTGTTTTTTCATTTAAGACAAATTAAATGAAGATAATAATATCAAACAATTTGTGTTTGAAATAATTTTCAGGAAGAAAATGAGTATTATCTGACAGAATTGCAGGGGTGTCAATACTTTTGGCCATGACTGTTTATATATAAACTCTAGTAAATTTCACAGTTGCTGGGTCTTAATATAGACTTATTTATAAATTGTCCTTAACCCCTTTCTGACATATGACATACTATCCCTTCGAGGTAGGGTGAGCCGTATGACCACCGATGGGATAGTATGTCATACGCGATCGGCCGCGCTCACGGGGGGAGCGCGGCCGGGTGTCAGCTGACTATCGAAGTGCCGGATGTCAGCTATGTGCCAGGAGCGGTCACGGACCGCCCCGGCACATTAACCGCTGGCACACCGCGATCAAACATGATCGCGGTGTGCCGGCGGTGTAGGGAAGCATCGCGCAGGGAGGGGGCTCCCTGCGGGCTTTCCTGAGACCCCCGGAGCAACGCGATGTGATCGCGTTGCTCCGAGGTTCTCCTACCTCCTTCCTCGCTGCTGCAGGCCCGGATCCAAAATGGCCGCGGCATCCGGGTCCTGCAAGGAGGTGGCTTCACTACGCCTGCTCAGAGCAGGCGCCGGGAAGCCAGGAGAAGTGCACGTCAGATCGCGATCTTACACTATAACATGATGTCCCCCCCCCCCCGCCCCTGGGGCAATGTTATTGTGTAAAAAAAAATTAAAAAAAAAAATCCCCCCCACCCCCCAAAAAAATATTCTTCCTATAAATACATTTCTTTAAATAAAAACAATAAAAGTACACATATTTAGTATCGCTGCGTCCGTAACGACCCCTCCTATAAAACTATATCACTAGTTAACCCCTTCAGTGAACACCGTAAAAAAAAGAAAAAAAAAGAGGCAAAAAACAACACTTTATTATCATACCGCCAAACAAAACGTGGAAGAACACGCGATCAAAAAGACTGATATAAATAACCATGGTACTGCTGAAAACGTCATCTTGTCCCGCAATAAACGAGCCACCATACAGCATCATCAGCGAAAAAATAAGTTATAGTCCTCAGAATAAAGCGATGCAAAAATCATATTTTCTATAAAATAGTTTTTATCGTATAAAAGCGCCAAACCATAAAAAAATGATTTAAATGAGGTTTTGCTGTAATCGTACTGACCCGAAGAATAAAACTGCTTTATCCATTTTACCAAACGCGCAACGGTATAAACGCCCCCTCCAAAAGGAATTCATGAATAGCTGGTTTTTGGTCATTCTGCCTCACAAAAATCGGAATAAAAATCGATCAAAAAATGAGCCCGAAAATGTTACCGATAAAAACGTCAACTCGTCCCGCAAGAAACAAGACCTCACATGACTCGGTGGACCCTGTTATGAACTAGTGGTTCAGAAACACAATGGACCTGGTGGTTAAGAGCACACAAAGTGACCTGATAGTTACTAATAACATAGGACGAGCTCTGAGACGTGGGAACTCTGCTGACCGCAATCCCTAATCCTATAACACCACACTAGAGGTAGCCGTGGAGCGCTCCTGACCAGACCTAGGCGCCTCGGGCACAGCCTGAGAAACTAGCTAGCCCTGAAGATAGAAAAATAAGCCTACCTTGCCTCAGAGAAATTCCCCAAAGGAAAAGGCAGCCCCCCACATATAATGACTGTGAGTAAAGATGAAAATACAAACACAGAGATGAAATAGATTTTAGCAAAGTGAGGCCCGACTTACTGAATAGACCGAGGATAGGGAAGATAGCTTTGCGGTCAGCACAAAAACCAACAAACAACCACGCAGAGGGCGCAAAAAGACCCTCCGCACCGACTAACGGTACGGAGGTGCTTCCTCTGCGTCCCAGAGCTTCCAGCAAGCAAGACAAACCAAAATAGCAAGCTGGACAGAAAAAATAGCAAACCAAGAAACACAAGCAGAACTTAGCTTATGCAGTAGACAGGCCACAAGGACGATCCAGGAGAGAGAGCAAGACCAATACTGGAACATTGACTGGAGGCCAGGAACAAAGAACTAGGTGGAGTTAAATAGAGCAGCACCTAACGACTTAACCTCGTCACCTGAGGAAGGAAACTCAGAAGCCGCAGCCCCACTCACATCCACCAGAGGAAGCTCATAGACGGAACCAGCCGAAGTACCACTCACGACCACAGGAGGGAGCTTGACCACAGAATTCACAACAGGACCCAAATATGAAAAAATTATAGCTCTCAAAATGTGGTAACGCAAAAAATATTTTTTGCAATAAATAGCGTCTTTCAGTGTGTGATGGCTGCCAATCATAAAAATCCGCTGCAAAACCCACTATAAATAGTAAATCAAACCCCCCTCATCACCCCCTTAGGGAAAAATTAAAAAATTTGAAAAAAAGTACTTATTTCCATTTTCCCGTTAGGGTTAGGGCTAGGGTTGGGGCTAGGGTTAAGGCTACAGTTAGGGTTGGGGCTAAAGTTAGGGTTAGGGTTGGGGCTAAAGTTAGGGTTAGGGTTTGGATTACGTTTACGGTTGGGAATAGGGTTGGGATTAGGGTTAGGGGGTGTGTCGGTTAGAGGTGTGGTTAGGGTTACCGTTGGGATTAGGGTTAGGGGTGTGTTTGGATTTGGGTTTCAGTTATAATTGGGGGGTTTCCACTGTTTAGGCACATCATGGGCTCTCCAAACGCGACTTGGCGTCCGATCTGAATTCCAGCCAATTCTGCGTTGAAAAAGTAAAACAGCTCTCCTTCCCTTCCGAGCTCCCCCGTGTGCCCAAACAGGGGTTTACCCCAACATATGGGGTATCAGCGTACTCAGAACAAATTGTACAACAACTTTTGGGGACCAATTTCTTCTCTTACCCTTGGGAAAATAAAAAATTGGTGGCGAAAAGATCTTTTTTGTGAAAAAATATGATTTTTTATTTTTACGGCTCTGCATTATAAACTTCTGTGAAGCACTTGGTGAGTCAAAGTGCTCACCACACATCTAGATAAGTTCCTTAGGGGGTCTACTTTCCAAAATGGTGTCACTTGTGGGGGGTTTCAATGTTTAGGCACATCAGGGGTTCTCCAAACGCAACATGGCGTCCCATCTCAATTCCAGTCAATTTTGCATTGAAAAGTCAAACGGCGCTCCTTTGCTTCCGAGCTCTGTCATGCGCCCAAACAGTGGTTTACCCCCACTTATATGGTATCAGCGTACTCAGGACAAATTGTACAACAACTTTTGTCGTCCATTTTCTCCTGTTACCCTTGGTAAAATAAAACAAATTGGAGCTGAAGTAATTTTTTTGTGAAAAAAAAGTTAAATGTTCATTTTTATTTAAACATTCCAAAAATTCCTGTAAAACACCTGAAGGGTTAATAAACTTCTTGAATGTGGTTTTGAGCACCTTGAGGGGTGCAGTTTTTAGAATGGTGTCACACTTGGGTATTTTCTATCATATAGACCCCTCAAAATGACTTCAAATGAGATGTGGTCCCTAAAAAAAAAAAAAAAAAAAAAAAATAGTGTTGTTATAATGAGAAATTGCTGGTCAACTTTTAACCCTTATAACTCCCTAACAAAAAAAAATTTTGGTTCCAAAATTGTGCTGATGTAAAGTAGACGTGGGAAATGTTACTTATTAAGTATTTTTTGTAACATATCTCTGTGATTTAATTGCATAAAAATTCAAAGTTGGAAAATTACGAAATTTTCAACATTTTTCGCCAAATTTCCATTTTTTTTCTCTAATGCAGGCAATGTCAAAGAAATTTTACCACTATCATGAAGTACAATATGTCACAAGAAAACAGTGTCAGAATCCCCAGGATCCGTTGAAGCGTTCCAAAGTTATAATCTCATGAAGAGACAGTGGTCAGAATTGTAAAAATTGGCCCGGTCATTAACGTGCAAACCACCCTTGGGGGGTGAAGGGGTTAATAGATGTTATTCTTTTTCAATGCCCAATGAGTTATAAGTGTGGAAATTTACAACCCCATCAAAAAGGAATTTCAAACTAGAAATGTTCTATCAGTAAAAGGGCCTAACAGGTATCCTGTATTAATAGATGCTTATTTCTAGTAAGTTCCCATATAGTTTATAGTGCCTAAGCCCTCATGAGAATGTTACAGATAATACAGATAAAGTGCCGTGCATCGCGTACCTGATGATGTAGATTAATAATAGCCTTGCTGTCCTGGGTCCATGCAGCATCCCCTCACCCCGACGCGCGTTTCGCCGCTGGCTTCAATCGCCATCGTGAAAAAGGCACCAAGATAGGGATTTTAATCTGTGACTGCTGCTATTGGTTGGTCAGAATTAACCCGGTGATCACCGATGCGGGGTTTGATCCCACCTTTATTGGTAGGCCTCATTAAGGAGTTAAAGTGCTTGGATTGGTGCTGGCGCTAGTCCTAACACATACAAGTGTTTAGATGTTAAAGAGGTTGTCCAGTCTAAATTAAAGGGAACCTGTCACCCCGTTTTTTTCAATATGAGCTAAAAATAGCGTTCAATAGGGCCTGAGCTGTGCTTTACAATAGTGCCTTTATTATCCCCTGATTCCACACCTTTTCTGCCAAAATACCTTTGTAAACTCGCCGTTTTCGCCTGCCAATCACCCCGGTCCGGTCCGATAGGTGTTGGCTAATCTCCGATTCTCACCGCCTCCGGGTTTTCACTAAGAAACTTCTTCCTGCCGTTGGCGTTGTATTTCGCATCTGCGCATTACAGTGTAATCTCACGCCTGCGCATTATGCTTTGCCCAAGTGTGGGCATAGCATACAGTACATCATTGCGCATGCGCGGGTTTACACTGTAACCTCTGTGCCCCGGAAGTCGGCATATACAAATTGTGCATATGCTGACTTTCGGGGCACAGAGGATACAGTGAAAACCAGCGCATGCGCAATGATGTATTGTATACTTTGCCAACAGTTGGGCAATACACACTGCGCATATGCTAGTGCCTAATGCACTGCGCAACCGCCAAAAATGAGCGCGATCTGTGCTATTCACAGATCGTGTTACGTCTGACACGCCGAGGAGAGGGGGGATAGACAGCGATTTGGCAACGCTCATCGGACCGGACCGGGGTGATTGACAGCCGAAAACGGCGAGTTTACAAAGGTATTTTGGCAGTAAAGGTGGGGAATCGGGATAATAAAGGCCCTATTGAACGCTATTTTTAGCTCATATTGAAAAAAACGGGGTGACAGGTTCCCTTTAATAAGTCTGCAGTCACTTGTATGGATGGAGTGAGGCCATGCCCACTAGTCAGGCTCTGGCAAGGAGTATATATAACTCATCCATACCCTTTGGTCCCATCTTAGAAACCTGTGAATCCTCGCAGTGCACAGTGCATGCTCTGTGGGGATTCATAAGTCTGCAGTCACTCTATCAGTTTAGACTGGACCCTTTAATGACTCTTGTTCCTAGTTTAGATGGACAGCTACATCCTTTAACCCCTTAATCCCATATGATGTACTATCCCGTCGAGGTGGGGTGGACTTTAACCCCTCTGTGACCTTAGACGTACTATCCCGTCGAGGTGCCCTGGGCTTATCTGACCCTGGACGGGATAGTACGTCATAGGCGATCGGCCGCGCTCACGGGGGGAGCGCCGCCGATCGCGGCCGGGTGTCAGCTGCTTATCGCAGCTGACATCCGGCACTATGTGCCAGGAGCGGTCACGGACCGCCCCCGGCACATTAACCCCTGGCACACCGCGATCAAACATGATCGCGATGTGCCGGCGGTGCAGGGAAGCACCGCGCAGGGAGGGGGCTCCCTGCGGCCTTCCCTGAGCCCCCCGCAGCAACGCGATGTGATCGCGTTGCTGCGAGGGTCTCCTCACCTCCCTCCCTGCTCGAGCCCCGGATCCAAGATGGCCGCGGATCCGGGTCCTGCAGGGAGGGAGGTGGCTTCACAGAGCCTGCTCAGAGCAGGTACTGTGAAGGCTGCAGCGCTGCTAGTCAGATCAGTGATCTGACAGAGTGCTGTGCAAACTGTCAGATCACTGATCTGTGATGTCCCCACCTGGGACAAAGTAAAAAAAAAAATTTCCAAATGTGTAAAAAAAAAATTAAAAAAAATATTCCAAAATAATGAAAAAAAAAAAAATATTCTCATAAATACATTTCTTCATCTAAAAAAAAAAAACAAAAAACAATAAAAGTACACATATTTAGTATCGCCGCGTCCGTAACGGCCCGACCTATAAAACTGGCCCACTAGTTAACCCCTTCAGTAAACACCGTAAGAAAAAAAAAAAAAAAACGAGACAAAAAACAACGCTTTATTATCATACCGCCGAACAAAAAGTGGAATAACACACGATCAAAAGGACAGATATAAATAACCATGGTACCGCTGAAAACGTCATATTGTCCCGCAAAAAACAAGCAGCCATACAGCATCATCAGCAGAAAAATAAAAAAAGTTATAGTCCTGAGAATAAAGCGATGCAAAAATAATTATTTTTTCTGTAAAATAGTTTTTATCGTATAAAAGCGCCAAACCATAAAAAAATGATATAAATGAGGTATCGCTGTAATCGTACTGACCCGAAGAATAAAACTGCTTTATCAATTTTACCAAACGCGGAACGGTATAAACGCCTCCCCCAATAGAAATTCACGAATAGCTGGTTTTTGGTCATTCTTCCTCACAAAAATCGGGATAAAAAGCGATCAAAAAATGTCACGTGCCCGAAAATGTTTTCAATAAAAACGTCAACTCGTCCCGCAAAAAACAAGACCTCACATGACTCTGTGGACCAAAATATGGAAAAATTATAGCTCTCAAAATGTGGTATTGCAAAAAATATTTTTTGCAATAAAAAGGGTCTTTCAGTGTGTGACGGCTGCCCCCCTTCATCACCCCCTTAGTTAGGGAAAAATAAAAAAAAATGTATTTATTTCCATTTTCCCATTAGGGTTAGGGCTAGGGTTAGGGTTAGGGCTAGAGTTAGGGCTAGGATTAGGGCTAGGATTAGGGCTAGGGTTAGGGCTAGGGTTAGGGCTAGGGTTAGGGTTGGGGCTACAGTTAGGGTTGGGGCTAAAGTTAGGGTTAGGGTTTAGATTACATTTACGGTTGGGATTAGGGTTAGGGGTGTGTTTGGATTAGGGCTTCAGTTATAATTGAGGGGTTTCCACTGTTTAGGCACATCAGGGGCTCTCCAAACGCGACATGGCGTCCGATCTCAATTCCAGCCAATTCTGCGTTGAAAAAGTAAAACAGTGCTCCTTCCCTTCCGAGCTCTCCCGTCTGCCCAAACAGGGGTTTACCCCAACATATGGGGTATCAGCTGTTATGGTCAGGCAATTCAGTACCACAATGGACATAGAAGTCAGAGCACATACAGTGACCTGACAATATCCCAAAAATATAGAACGAACTCTGAGACCTGGGAACTCTGCTGACCGCAATCCCTAATCCTCTCCAACCACACTAGAGGCAGCCGTGGATTGCGCCTAACGCTCCCTATGCAACTCGGAACAGCCTGAGAAACTAGCTAGCCTGAAGATAGAAAATAAGCCTACCTTGCCTCAGAGAAATACCCCAAAGGAAAAGGCAGCCCCCCACATATAATGACTGTGAGTTAAGATGAAAAGACAAACGTAGAGATGAAATAGATTTAGCAAAGTGAGGCCCGACTTTCTGAACAGAGCGAGGATAGGAAAGGTGACTTTGCGGTCAACACAAAACCCTACAAACAACCACGCAAAGGGGGCAAAAAGACCCTCCGTACCGACTAACGGCACGGAGGTACACTCTCTGCGTCCCAGAGCTTCCAGCAAGCAAGAAAAACCAAACAAACAAGCTGGACAGAAAAAACAGCAAACAAAAATAACACAAGAGCAACTTAGGTATGCAGAGCAGCAGGCCACAGGAACGATCCAGGAGGAAGCAAGTTCAATACTAGAACATTGACTGGAGGCCAGGATCAAAGCACTTGGTGGAGTTCAATAGAGCAGCACCTAACGACTTCACCACATCACCTGAGGAAGGAAACTCAGAAGCCGCAGTACCACTTTCCTCCACCAACGGAAGCTCATAGAGAGAATCAGCCGAAGTACCACTTGTGACCACAGGAGGGAGCTCTGCCACAGAATTCACAACAGTACCCCCCCTTGAGGAGGGGTCACCGAACCCTCACCAGAGCCCCCAGGACGATCAGGATGAGCCATATGAAAGGCACGAACAAGATCGGGAGCATGGACATCAGAGGCAAAGACCCAGGAATTATCTTCCTGAGCATAACCCTTCCACTTAACCAGATACTGGAGTTTCCGTCTTGAAACACGAGAATCCAAAATCTTCTCCACAATATACTCCAACTCCCCCTCCACCAAAACTGGGGCAGGAGGATCAACAGATGGAACCATAGGTGCCACGTATCTCCGCAACAATGACCTATGGAATACGTTATGGATGGAAAAAGAATCTGGAAGGGTCAAACGAAAAGACACAGGATTAAGAACCTCAGAAATCCTATACGGACCAATGAAACGAGGTTTAAACTTAGGAGAGGAAACCTTCATAGGGATATGACGAGAAGACAACCAAACCAAATCCCCAACACGAAGTCGGGGACCCACACAGCGTCTGCGATTAGCAAAACGTTGAGCCTTCTCCTGGGACAAGGTCAAATTGTCCACTACATGAGTCCAAATCTGCTGCAACCTGTCCACCACAGTATCCACACCAGGACAGTCCGAAGACTCAACCTGCCCTGAAGAGAAACGAGGATGGAACCCAGAGTTGCAGAAAAACGGCGAAACCAAGGTAGCCGAGCTGGCCCGATTATTAAGAGCGAACTCAGCCAAAGGCAAAAAGGACACCCAGTCATCCTGATCAGCAGAAACAAACCATCTCAGATATGTTTCCAAGGTCTGATTGGTTCGTTCGGTCTGGCCATTAGTCTGAGGATGGAAAGCCGAGGAAAAAGACAAGTCAATGCCCATCCTTGCACAAAAGGCTCGCCAAAACCTCGAAACAAACTGGGACCCTCTGTCAGAAATGATATTCTCTGGAATGCCATGTAAACGAACCACATGCTGGAAGAACAATGGCACCAAATCAGAGGAGGAAGGTAATTTAGACAAGGGTACCAAATGGACCATCTTAGAAAAGCGATCACAAACTACCCAAATGACTGACATTTTTTGAGAGACAGGAAGATCTGAAATAAAATCCATAGAGATATGTGTCTAAGGCCTCTTCGGGACCGGCAAGGGCAAAAGCAACCCACTGGCACGAGAACAGCAGGGCTTAGCCCGAGCACAAATCCCACAGGACTGCACAAAAGAACGCACATCCCGTGACAGAGATGGCCACCAAAAGGATCTAGCCACTAACTCTCTGGTACCAAAGATTCCAGGATGACCAGCCAACACCGAACAATGAACCTCAGAGATGACTTTATTCGTCCACCTATCAGGGACAAACAGTTTCTCCGCTGGGCAACGATCAGGTTTATTAGCCTGAAATTTTTGCAGCACCCGCCGCAAATCAGGGGAGATGGCAGACACAATTACTCCCTCTTTGAGAATACCCGCCGGCTCAGACAAACTCGGAGAGTCGGGCACAAAACTCCTAGACAGGGCATCCGCCTTCACATTTTTAGAGCCCGGAAGGTACGAAATCACAAAGTCAAAGCGGGCGAAAAACAGCGACCAACGAGCCTGCCTAGGATTCAACCGCTTGGCAGACTCGAGATAAGTCAAGTTCTTATGATCAGTCAAGACCACCACGCGATGCTTAGCTCCCTCAAGCCAATGACGCCACTCCTCGAATGCCCATTTCATGGCCAGCAACTCTCGATTGCCAACATCATAATTTCGCTCAGCAGGCGAAAACTTCCTGGAAAAGAAGGCGCATGGTTTCATCACCGAGCAATCAGAACTTCTCTGTGACAAAACAGCCCCCGCTCCAATCTCAGAAGCATCAACCTCGACCTGGAACGGAAGCGAAACATCTGGCTGAAACAACACAGGGGCAGAAGAAAAACGACGCTTCAACTCTTGAAAAGCTTCCACAGCAGCAGAAGACCAATTGACCACATCAGCACACTTCTTGGTCAAATCGGTCAATGGTTTAGCAATACTAGAAAAATTGCAGATGAAGCGACGATAAAAATTAGCAAAGCCCAGGAACTTTTGCAGACTCTTCAGAGATGTCGGCTGAGTCCATTTATGGATGGCTTGGACCTTAACAGGGCCCATCTCGATAGTAGAAGGGGAAAAAATAAACCCCAAAAATGAAACCTTCTGAACACCAAAGAGACACTTTGATCCCTTCACAAACAAAGAATTAGCACGCAGGACCTGAAACACCGTTCTGACCTGCTTCACATGAGACTCCCAATCATCCGAGAAGACCAAAATATCATCCAAGTTATACAATCAGGAATTTATCCAGGTACTCTCGGAAGATGTCATGCATAAAGGACTGAAACACTGATGGAGCATTGGCAAGTCCGAATGGCATTACTAGGTATTCAAAATGGCCCTCGGGCGTATTAAATGCAGTTTTCCATTCATCTCCTCGCTTTATACGCACAAGATTATATGCCCCACGAAGATCTATCTTGGTGAACCAACTAGCCCCCTTAATTCAAGCAAACAAATCAGATAACAGCGGCAAGGGGTACTGAAATTTAACCGTGATCTTATTTAGAAGGCGGTAATCTATACAAGGTCTCTGCGAACCATCCTTCTTGGCCACAAAAAAGTACCCCGCTCCCAATGGCGACGATGACGGGCGAATATGCCCCTTCTCCAAGGACTCCTTCACGTAACTCCGCATAGCGGCGTGCTCAGGCACAGATAAATTAAACAGTCGACCTTTTGGGAATTTACTACCAGGAATCAAATCGATAGCACAATCACAATCCCTATGCGGAGGTAGGGTATCGGACTTGGGCTCATCAAATACATCCCGGTAATCAGACAAGAATTCTGGGACCTCAGAAGGGGTGGATGATGAAATAGACAGAAATGGGACATCATCATGTACCCCCTGACAACCCCAGCTGGACACAGACATGGATTTCCAATCTAATACTGGATTATGGACTTGTAGCCATGCCAACCCCAACACGACCACATCATGCAGATTATGCAACACCAGAAAGCTAATAACCTCCTGATGTGCAGGAGCCATGCACATGGTCAGCTGGGTCCAATACTGAGGCTTATTCTTGGCCAAAGGCGTAGCATCAATTCCTCTCAATGGAATAGGACACTGCAAGGGCTCCAAGAAAAATCCACAACGCCTAGCATACTCCAAGTCCATCAAATTCAGGGCAGCGCCTGAATCCACAAATGCCATAACAGAATAAGATGACAAAGAGCAGATCAAGGTAACGGACAAAAGAAATTTTGACTGTACCGTACCAATGGTGGCAGACCTAGCGAACCGCTTAGTGCGCTTAGGACAATCAGAGATAGCATGAGTGGAATCACCACAGTAGAAACACAGCCCATTCTGACGTCTGTGTTCTTTCCGTTCAACTCTGGTCAAAGTCCTATCACACTGCATAGGCTCAGGTTTATGCTCAGATAATACCGCCAAATGGTGCACAGATTTACGCTCACGCAAGCGTCGACCGATCTGAATGGCCAAAGACATAGACTCATTCAGACCAGCAGGCATAGGAAATCCCACCATGACATCCTTAAGGGCTTCAGAGAGACCCTTTCTGAAAATAGCTGCGAGCACACCTTCATTCCATTGAGTGAGCACGGACCACTTTCTAAATTTTTGACAATATACCTCTATCTCATCCTGACCCTGACACAAAGTCAGTAAATTTTTCTCTGCCTGATCCACTGAATTAGGTTCATCGTACAGCAATCCGAGCGCCAGGAAAAACGCATCAATATTACATAATGCAGGATCTCCTGGCGCAAGAGAAAATGCCCAGTCCTGAGGGTCGCCACGTAAAAAAGAAATAACGATCCTGGCTTGTTGAACTTGGTCACCAGAGGAGCGAGGTTTCAAAGCCAGAAATAGTTTACAATTATTTTTGAAACTCAGAAATTTAGTTCTATCTCCAAAAAACAAATCAGGGATAGGAATTCTTGGTTCTAACATAGAATTCTGAACCACAAAGTCTTGAATATTTTGTACTCTTGCCGTGAGCTGATCCACACATGAAGACATACCTTTAATGTCCATTGCTACACCTGTGTCCTGAACCACCCAAATGTCTAGGGGAAAAAAAAGGCAAAACACAGTGCAGAGAAAAAAAAAATGGTCTCAGAACTTCTTTTTTCCCTCTATTGAGAATCATTAGTACTTAGGCCTCCAGTACTGTTATGGTCAGGCAATTCAGTACCACAATGGACATAGAAGTCAGAGCACATACAGTGACCTGACAATAACCCAAAAATATAGAACGAACTCTGAGACGTGGGAACTCTGCTGACCGCAATCCCTAATCCTCTCCAACCACACTAGAGGCAGCCGTGGATTGCGCCTAACGCTCCCTATGCAACTCGGCACGGCCTGAGAAACTAGCTAGCCTGAAGATGGAAAATAAGCCTACCTTGCCTCAGAGAAATACCCCAAAGGAAAAGGCAGCCCCCCACATATAATGACTGTGAGTTAAGATGAAAAGACAAACGTAGAGATGAAATAGATTTAGCAAAGTGAGGCCCGACTTTCTGAACATAGCGAGGATAGGAAAGGTGACTTTGCGGTCAACACAAAACCATACAAACAACCACGCAAAGGGGGCAAAAGACCCTCCATACCGACTAACGGCACGGAGGTACACCCTCTGCGTCCCAGAGCTTCCAGCAAGCAAGAAAAACCAAACAAACAAGCTGGACAGAAAAAACAGCAAACAAAAATAACACAAGAGCAACTTAGCTATGCAGAGCAGCAGGCCACAGGAACGATCCAGGAGGAAGCAAGTTCAATACTAGAACATTGACTGGAGGCCAGGATCAAAGCACTAGGTGGAGTTAAATAGAGCAGCACCTAACGACTTCACCACATCACCTGAGGAAGGAAACTCAGAAGCCGCAGTACCACTTTCCTCCACCAACGGAAGCTCATAGAGAGAATCAGCCGAAGTACCACTTGTGACCACAGGAGGGAGCTCTGCCACAGAATTCACAACAATCAGCGTACTCAGGACAAATAGGACAACAACTTTTGGGGCCCAATTTCTCCTGTTACCCTTGGGAAAATACAAAACTGGGGGCTAAAAAATATTTTTTGTGGGAAAAAAAGATTTTTTATTTTCAAGGCTCTGCGTTATAAACTGTAGTGAAACACTTGGGGGTTCAAAGTTCTCACAACACATCTAGATGAGTTCCCTGGGGGGTCTAGTTTCCAATAAGGGGTCACTTGTGGGGGGTTTCTACTGTTTAGGTACATTAGGGGCTCTGCAAACGCAATGTGACACCTGCAGACCATTCCATCTAAGTCTGCATTCCAAATGGCGCTCCTTCCCTTCCGAGCCCTCCCATGCGGCCAAACAGTGGTTCCATCCCCACATATGGGGTATCAGCGCACTCAGGACAAATTGGACAACAACTTTTGGGGTTGAATTTCTCCTTTTACCCTCGGGAAAATACAAAACTGGGGGCTAAAAAATAATTTTTGTGGGAAAAAATGTTTGTTTTATTTTTACGGCTCTACATTATAAACTTCTGTGAAGCCCTTGGTGGGTCAAAGCGCTCAAAACACATCTAGATAAATTCCTTAGGGGGTCTACTTTCCAAAATGGTGTCACTTGTGGGGGGTTTCAATGTTTAGGCACATCAGTGGCTCTCCAAACGCAACATGGCGTCCCATCTCAATTCCTGTCAATTTTGCATTTAAAAGTCAAATGGCGCTCCTTCCCTTCTGAGCTCTCCCATGCGCCCAAACAGTGGTTTACCCCCACATATGGGGTATCAGCGTATTCAGGACAAATTGTACAACAACTTTTGGGGTCCAATTTCTTCTCTTACCCTTGGGAAAATAAAAAATTGGGGGCGAAAAGATAATTTTTGTGAAAAAATATGATTTTTTATTTTTACGGTTCTGCATTATAAACTTCTGTGAAGCACTTGGTGGGTCAAAGTGCTCACCACACCTCTAGATAAGTTCCTTAGGGGGTCTACTTTCCAAAATGGTGTCACTTGTGGGGGGTTTCAATGTTTAGGCACATCAGGGGCTCTCCAAACGCAACATGGTGTCCCATCTCGATTCCAGTCAATTTTGCATTGAAAAGTCAAATGGCGCTCCTTCGCTTCCGAGCTCTGTCATGCGCCCAAACAGTGGTTTACCCCCACATATGGGGTATCGGTGTACTCAGGACAAATTGTACAACAACTTTTGTGGTCCATTTTCTCCTGTTACCCTTGGTAAAATAAAACAAATTGGAGCTGAAATAAATTTTTTGTGAAAAAAAGTTAAATGTTCATTTTTATTTAAACATTCCAAAAATTCCTGTGAAGCACCAGAAGGGTTAATAAACTTCTTGAATATGGTTTTGAGCACCTTGAGGGGTGCAGTTTTTAGAATGGTGTCACACTTGGTTATTTTCTATCATATAGACCCCTCAAAATGACTTCAAATGAGATGTGGTCCCTAAAAAAAAAAATGGTGTTGTAAAAATGAGAAATTGCTGGTCAACTTTTAACCCTTAACTTCCTAACAAAAAAAAATTTGGGAAATGTTACTTATTAAGTATTTTGTGTGACATATCCCTGTGATTTAATTGTATAAAAATTCAAAGTTGGAAAATTGCGAAATTTTCATAATTTTCGCCAAATTTCCGTTTTTTTCACAAACAAACGCAGGTACTATCAAAGAATTTGTACCACTATCATGAAGTACAATATGTCCCGAGAAAACAATGTCGGAATCACTGGGATCTGTTGAAGCATTCCAGAGTTATAACCTCATAAAGGGACAGTGGTCAGAATTGTAAAAATTGGCCCGGTCATTAACGTGCAAACCACCCTCGGGGCTTAAGGGGTTAACAGGGAGAAGTTCATATACATATGTTGTTTGTATTGTGAAATCTGGTGACTTCTACCAGTATTTTTAGTAGCATCACGCGGCTGTAGGAGATATGATTTAGGGACTTTGTTTAAGGAGGATTTAAATATGTAGTCTAGGTTGTTGGCCCATTAAAGAATTTGTTTACTATAGTGTGGCTTTTGATGGCAAAACGTTAGTGTGGGTCAGTACTAATAGTTCTCGTCTTTCTTTACTGCTGACAAATTGTTGACATCTCCAATTACAGGGACACAGGCCCGGAGCCAATGAACACATGTTGTGCTAGGGTTGTTGTGTTTGCACTTATAATTATCTTTGCTTTCTGCAATCTTATGCACACAATAATTAATGTGTGTAATACAGAAATATAACTAGCTGGCCGATGCAAAATTTTCAAATATTGGTTGTCGGGGACGCAGGCAATTTCAGGAAAATCAAGCTGGTCAAATGTAAATGTATTTAATGAGTTGATGAACACAGAGAGGTATGTGTGTGTGTGTGTGTGTGTGTGTTTTCATGAATATTTGAGCCAATGGATCCATTATATGTCCATTCTGCAAGCCGGCGAGAAAATCTCGCCATATGGATGTCACACAGATGCTTACATGCGAGAAAATTGCATCCGCGCACTGCACACTGATGACATACAGATCACTGTTCAGGAAACATTTCTGCGATTCCCGTCCGTATAAAATAGACCTTTTTTTTTTTTTATACATTGTGTGTGACTCCAGCCTAAAGGAGATCCCCCCAACATTAAACATAATGGTATTTTACTTACTTATCAGAAGGGGTCTGATTGTCGGGACCTTGCAAAAGAAAAGGGGTATCATTATTTTTTCCCCCTCTACATCAGCACTGCCATCTATTTGCAGTGTAGGGAAGTGCAACACAGCCCTATGTATGTGAACGGAGCAGCTGTATAGCAGTGCCACTTTGACAGTAAATATGATGAAGGAGAATTAACCCCATAACTGAGTGTATTTACACCATTTATAATAATTGGGAATATCCCTTTAAAAAAAAATAATATCTGCAGATTATTTTACCTTTTTTTTTTCTCCCTACGGTTGGACTCCAAGGTCACCAATAAGCTGCAACCTTAGAAGGAAGATAGGCTTTTCAATGGCTGTCCAATAATACGGAAAATCTGATGGTTCAGAACCTGTCTGGTCCCTTTTAGGCTTCATTCATTTATATCTTCAGTTTTAAAGCTGAACTCTTAAACAGGTAAAGTCTTACTTTTATTATACTTTCACATATGTAGCAAATATTTTATAATTTCCTGCCTGAAATCGGCTGGGCAAGGAGTTCGGCAAGCTGGAAAGCCCCCAAGGCAAATGTTAGGATTTGTTTCAGCTTTGTCGTATTGTGCTTTGGGGTAGTGTGGTGCCACCTGCAGGTCGTTTTTCCTTACTGTAGTTTTATGAAAATGAATGTTTAAATTGTATTTTATAATAACATTGTGGATGTGTGGTTTGTTTGGCTATTTGCTTGCTGAAGGGGCAAGTTTACCTTTCAGATAGTGTATCATTTGTGTGTGTGGGTGCAGTATGAACGGAGAAACAAAGGAATCACCGAAGAAGAGTGTTTTGAAATAATATAGAAAGATACACCGTATTTTTTGGATTATAAGACGCACATTTTTCCCTCCAATATTTGGGGGGAAAATGGTTGTGCGGCTTTATAATCCGGATGCATACCAGCGGTGGGGGAGGGCTGCAGTGGAGCAAGGTCACTGCTCCAGTAAGCTGATGACTGCAGGAGGGAGGAGATGCTGCGGGTCCCAGACTGGGAGGAGGGGTTTTCAGTAGCGCGAGGATATTGCGGGCATTTCTATGGTTTTCAATGGGGTAGACATCGGAAAAATGGCTGCCAGAAGCGGTGCATGCGCAGATTGCGATTCCCAGGAAAGCTACTATGAAAGCGGACTATAAGACCTACTATTTTATTTATTTTACTCACCCAAAATTTGGGGTGAGTCTTGTGGTCCAGTGCATATTATAATTCACAAAATACGGTGTATATATATTTGTTATTACAAAATCTGTACAATTCTATGCATATGATAACCAGTATACTACAGTTATTATGGTAAAGTGGCTATATAGATCGGTAATCGTATGTCACCTTGCTAAATCTCAGGAAATCTTCCGCATCACAGGTGGATATATCATTGATGTAGCTGTTCAGGGGCCTATTAGATTAGAGGCTCACTGTCCTTTTTAAAAGCAGCTTTCCCATCATCAATTAGATTGCACATAAGATAATTATCTTATCAACTCAAAACATGGAAGAGGCCAGGAGCCATTTGGTGAGCTGCATTTCTTGCTACATGTTCAGAGACTTACCAGTGGAAAAGCCAAACTTCACATGCCAGAAATGCAAGCTTGTGTCCCTGTTGGAGGAAAAGTTGCAAAATCTAGAAGAAAGGTTAGCTACATTGAAAATCATTAAGGAAGGTGAAGAGTTCTTAGACAGAACAGAATTATCTCTTCATGTTACAGAAAGAGAAGAAATTCGAAGTGCACCTGAAAGAACAGAGGAATGGAAGCATGTGACCCAGAGAAGCAGGAGGATCAAGAGGAAGTCCGCACCCATACGGCTCAGAAACCAGTACCAATGAAAATAAGACTTTGCCCACAAAGAACCACCTTGGACGCCCTCAGAGTCCTTCTGGATGAAGAAAGAAAAATGTGAAGAAACTAAGAGTTGTGGTCATGGGGGATTCCCTGTTGAAAGGATCAGAGGCCACAATCTGCAGACCGGATATAACCTCAAGAGAAATGTGCTGTTTTCCAGGTGTAAAAATTAAAAATGTATGACAGGATATCAGGACTCTTCAGACCTACAGATGACTACCCATTCCTGCTAATACATGTGGGGACAAATGACACCGCAAGAAACGATAGGAAACCATCTGCAGTGACTTTGAAAACTTAGGTAACAAAGTGAAATAACTGGGAGTGCAGGTTTGTCTTCTCTTCCATCCTCCCAATGGATGGCCATGGAACAAGGAGGTGTAATAAAATTCTTCAGGTGAACAACTGGCTACGTCGATGGTTCCGTCAGCAAGGATTTGGATTTCTGAGATCACTGAGTGAATTATCTATACCAGGGGTCCCCAACTCCAGTCCTCAAGGCCCACCAACAGGTCATGTTTTCAGGATTTCCTTTGCATTGCACAGGTGATGCAATTATTACCTGGGCAAGACTAAGGAAATCCTGAAAACATGACATGTTGGTGGGCCTTGAGGACTGGAGTTGGGGACCCCTGATCTATACGATGGACTACTTGCTAGAGATTGGGTGCACCTTACGAAGACTGGAAAACATGTATTTGGAAGTCGCCTTGCTAAACTCATCAGGAGACCTTTAAACTAGAACAATGTGGGAAGGGAAGCAAAAGGCCAGAAAAGCCATACACCTGACAAATACTATGGAGAACTCTGCTATTAGAAGTGGAAGAGAAGAACAAAGACAACAAAATCTAAATAACAATATTGGAGAAAGAGAAACCAATCGCAAGCTAAAATATTTCTATAGGAATGCACAAAGTATGGGCAACAAGCAAGGAGAATTAGAACTACTAACACAGGAAAAGAAATATGATGTTATTGGAATCACTGAAACCTGGTGGGACGATACACATGATTGGAATACAAGTCTATAAGGATACAACTTATTTGCAAGAAACAGACTTGATAAACGAAAAGGATGAGGTGTCGCATTGTGTGTTAGAAAAGCATATATCTGCACAGAGATTGAAGCTTCAGAGACTGGGAGTTCTGTGGAAACTGGGTAAGAATACAAGGAGAGAACAACGGAAAGGACACCCTTGTAGGCATTTACTACAGGCCTCCTGTGCAAGCTGAGGATATGGATGAACTCTTTATGCATCAAATTGCCAAGTTCTGCAAAAAATATGGCATAATTGTCATGGGAGATTTTAACTATCCAGACATTTGTTGGGTATCTCTATCAGGCAAAACTAACAGGTCAAACAAATTCCTATCCTCTCTTGCTGACTGTTCTGTCCTCACTAGCTGAGGCAAGCTCATACGTAGCTATACAGTCAGCTAAACCGCTATACCTGGGTCCAATAAGGAGACTGTGGTTGAGTCTGTGCTTTATTAAACGTAGTGGTATATTGATGCGGTGAAACTGTGAACAATGATATACATAGAATCAGTGCATGGCATAGAACAGATACATAATACACATGATCTACATTATGTATAACATTTAGAAAGCTAGTAACTGAACTGGGAGTACAACTGGCTAGGCTAGGCTAATATGGAGCAGAAATATCTACAGAAAGCATAAAGACATACCGGCAATGCAATCGCAAGAGGGATGAAGTGAAGCATCTTTCCTTGAAGGCAAACTGAAGAAAGTGAAAGGAAAAATGGAGGGAAATGGAGGCTGAGCTACCATAATGCATTGCAAAGGAGGAGGAGAATCAGACATGGATAATACAAAAACAGAAAAATGGAACTGCCAACATAACTCTGACCGCTAGAGGGAGCCAAAGCATCACAAATAAAGGTATAAATATATCCATACTGAGAAACCTGCAATTATGCAAACAGATAATCAGGGTAACAATATTTGATGGCGGAGACAGAACACTGACCATTTTATCTTCCAAAAGGTAGGAGAGAAAACAAGGGGATCTGCTACCTTGGATCCAATCCTTATAAACAGGGAGGAAATGGTTGAGGAGGTAAGAGTGGCTGGGACCCTAGGAGGCAGCGATCATGCTATTTTAGAATTTTGGATAACTAGAGGAGGAAGACCTGTGAAGATGCAGACTTCAAGGTTAGATTTCAGAAAGGCAGATTTTAAGGGACTCAGAAAGAGAATCGGAGGGATCCAATGGCTGGATAATCCTTAAGGACAAAAATGTCCAGGAAAGATGGAAAATCTTGAAAAATGAGATTCTCAAAGCACAATCGTTAACAATTCCGAAAAGAGGGATGAATAGGAAGCATTTAAAGGGAACCTGTCACCCCATTTTTTTCAATATGAGCTAAAAATAGCGTTCAAGAGGGCCTGAGCTGTGCTTTAAAATAGTGCCTTTATTATCCCCTGATTCCCCACCTTTGCTGCCAAAATACCTTAGTAAACTCGCCGTTTTCGGCTGTCAATCACCCCGGTCCGGTCCGATGGGCGTTATGAAATCGCTGTCTCTCCCCCCGCTCCTCAGCGTGTCAGACGTAACTCGATCTGTGAATAGCACAGATCGCGCTCATTTTTTGCAGTTGCGCAGTGCATTCGGCTCTAGCGCATGCGCAATGTGTATTGCCCAACTGTTGCCAAAGTATACAATACATCATTGCGCATGTGCGGTTTTCTGCTGTAACCTCTGGGCCCCGGAAGTCTAGATATGCAAATTGTGTTATCCTGGATGCCGGTAAACTTTTCCCATCCAGGACTGCTAGCGTAAGTTTTGTAACAAAATCGCTTATCTATCTATTTCTTTACATCTATCTATCTCATTCTATCTATGGTATTCCTTCTAACTTTCTCATTCCTTCTTTCTATCTGTTTATCTCATCTAAGAGCAGATTACATACAACATACACCCCGCGACATACACATACTGTGACATACACCCTGCGATATCCAACTTGCAACCTACCCCATTCGACATAAAACCTACGACATGCAACATACTACATGTGACATGCAACATACTACATGTGACATGCAACATACTACGTGACATGCAACATCCTACATGTGACATGCAACATCCTACATGTGACGTGCAACATACTACATGTGACGTGCAACATACTACATGTGACGTGCTACATACTACATGTGACGTGCGACATACTGCATGTGACATGTGACATACTACATGTGACATGCGACATACTACATGTGACATGCAACATACTACATGTGACATGCGACATACTACATGTGACATGCGACATACTACATGTGACATGCGACATACTACATGCAACATACACACTGTGACATACACCCTGCGATATCCGACTTGCAACCTACCACATGCGACATAAAGCATACGACATGCGACATACTACATGTGACATGCAACATACTACATGTGACATGCAACATACTACATGTGACATGCAACATACTACATGCAACATACTACATGTGGCATGTGACATGCAACATACTACATGTGACATGCAACATAGTACATGTGACATGCAACATACTACGTGTGACATGCAAAACACTACATGCGACATGCAAAACACTACATGTGATATGAGACATGCGACATGCAACAACACGTGACATGCGACATGCAGCAACATGCGACATGCAACAGCATGCGACGACATGCGACATGAAACATGCGACATTCAACATATCACATGCAACATGCAACACGTACCACATGCAACATGCGACATACCACATGTAACATGCAAAACACTACATGCAATATGAAACATGTGACATGCAACAACATGTGACAGCATGCGACGACATGCAACAACATGCGACAACATGCGACATGCTACAGCATGCGACATGCAACATGCGGCAGCATGCAACATGCGACAACACGCACCATGTGACGACATGCGGTGACATGCAACAACATGCGACGGCATGCGACGACATGCGACAATGTGCGGCATGCGACGACATGCAGCAGGCATGTTGCGACAATATGCGACATGCACCATAGAACATGCAACATACACCATACAACACATACATACAGTACATATATATAGACATACAGTACATTACATATATTACATACAATACATACTGTACATAGACATAAAGTACATATAACATAGATTACATACTCCCCATCACTTGTCACTTTGATCCCCGAAGCCAGTGTCATCTGTAAAAAATATGAAAATAACAAACAACCAATATACTCCCTGTCCGCATAAATCCAATTAAAACGAGTGTCACACGACGATCTCCCATGGAGAGCAGCAGCATCAGCTGATGCGACTGCTCTCCAGGGGCTCCAGAAATACAATGATGGAAGGTATGCTTGCCCAATGTATTCCCCACAATGAATTCCTACGCCCCTGTGAGAAAATAGTCCCTAGTCTCATTTTTGGCATTGCTGTGTGAGAAAGTTCCCACGCAGCTTTTGCCATAAAGTGAGACTCTGAGAGGTTACTATAGTTCAGTGATGCACTGCAGGATCCATTGTCTCCTGTCAGTGTGTCACTGAAGGTCCTATAGAGCAGTGACGTCACCCGATGTCACTGTTCTATAGGGGAGATCGTCGTGGGACACTCGTTATTAATTGGACTACGGCGGACAGGTAGTGTACGGTTTATTTTACGTTTTTTGCAGGCGCTGATGTATGGTTAAATGAAGAATATTTAAAATACTTTTTTCCTAATGCGTGCGTGTTTTATTAACCCTTTATTACTATTGGATTAATAAAGGATAGGCGTCTTATTGACGCCTCTCCGTTATTAACCCGGCTTAATGTCACCTTACAATAGCAAGGTGACATCAACCCCTTTTTACCCCATATCCCACCGATACACGAGAGTGCCGGAATTGGCGCATCTTACGGATGCGCCATTTCTGGGGCGGCTGCGGACTGGTAACTGTAGCCGGGGGGTCGGGGGGGGGGGGGAATATCCATGGCCACTCTCTAGGCTATGAATATCAGCCCGCAGCTGTCAACGTAGCCTTCTGAGCTGTAGCCGTAAAATATAGGGGGATCCCACGTCATATTTTTTGGGGGTTCCCCTATTTTGGATTCATAGCAGGCTACAAATATTTGCCCCCGGCCGTCGGCTTTCCCCCTCTGGCGCAGAAAATTGCACGGGAGCCCACGCTGTTTTTTTTTCCATTTTTTTAAACGCTCATTAAGGCCTCTTTCACACTTGCGTCGGTACTAGTCCGTCGCTATGTGTTGGGCCGACATACTGACGCACGTGAAATTAGTGCACGACGTGGGTAGCGGATGCAGTTTTTCAACGCATCCGCTGACCATTCTGAAGTCCGGGGAGGAGGGGGCGGAGTTTCGGCCACGCATGGGGGGTAGAAAATGGCGGTTGCGACGGACAAAAAAAGTTCACTTGAATGTTTTTTCGTGCCGACGGTCCGCCAAAACATGATGGACGCGACGTGTGGCCATCCATTGCGATCTGTCGCTAATACAAGTCTATGGGTAAAAAACGCATCCTGCGAGCACATTTGCAGGATCTGTTTTTTTTTTCCCAAAACGACGGATTGCGACTGATTGCTAAAAACGCAAGTGTGAAAGTAGCCTTAGAAACATCGGCCTTTCTATTATATATGTATGGATATATCTATGTATAGATATATTTATAGATAGATATATCTATATATACATAGATGTATCTATCCATATATCTGGCTGCTTTCACACATCAGGTTTTTGCCGTCAGGCACGATCCGGCGAGTTTTGAAAAAAACGGATCCGGCGGAAAAAAAGCTGATGTGTGAAAGCAGCGAGATACATGGATAGATACATCGTGCAACGGATCTGTCGTGTTTTGGCGGACCGTCGGCACGAAAAAAATGTTTAAGTGAACTTTTTTTGTCCGTGACGTCCGCCATTTTGTACCGCGCATGCTCGGCCAAAACTCCGCCCCATCCTCCCTGGACTTCAGTTGAAAAACTGCATCCGCTGCCCACGTCGTGCATAAATTTCACATGCGTCGGTATGTCGGCCCGACGCATAGCAACAGACCCGTACCGACGCAAGTGTGAAAGAGACCTTAATGAGCGTTTATTTTTTTTTTTAAAAACGGCGTGGGCTCCCGTGCAATTTTCTGCGTCGGAGGGGGAAAGCCGACGGCCGTGGGCCAATATTTGTAGCCTGCTATGAATATCAGCCCGCAGCTGTCTGCGTGGCCTTTACTGGCTATTAAAATAGGGGGACCCCCCCAAAAATGATGTGGGGTTCCCCTATATTTTATAGCCAAAAAGGCTACACAGACCGCTGCGGGCTGATATTCATAGCCTAGAGAGGGGCCATGGATATTGGGCCCCCCAGCTACAAATACCAGTCCGCAGCCGCCCCAGAAATGGCGCATCCGTAAGATGCACCAATTCCGGCACTTAGCCCCTCTCTTCCCACTCCCGTGTAGCGGTGGGATATGGGATAATAAGGGGTTAATGTCACCTTGCTATTGTAAGGTGACATTAAGCCGGGTTAATAACAGAGAGGCGTCAATAAGACGCCTATCCATTATCAATCCAATAGTAATAAAGGGTTAATAAAACATGCACACATAAGGAAAAGAGTGTTTTAATATTCTTCATTTAACCATACTTGCCATACTTCAGCCCCTGCAAAAACGTAAAATAATAAACCGTATACTACCTGTCCGCCGTAGTCCAATTAATAACGAGTGTCCCACGACGATCTCCCCTATAGAACAGTGACATCGGGTGATGTCACTGTTCTATAGGACCTTCAGTGACACACTGACAGGAGACAATGGATCCTGCAGTGCATCACTGAACTATAGTAACCTCTCAGAGTCTCACTTTATGGCAAAAGCTGCGTGGGAACTTTCTCATACCGCAATGCCAAAAGTGAGTCTAGGGACTATTTTCTCACAGGGGCGTAGGAATACATTGTGGGGAATACATTGGGGAAGCATACCTTCCATCATTGCATTCCTGGAGCTCCTGGAGAGCAGTCGCATCAGCTGATGATGATGCTCTCCACGGGAGATCGTCGTGGGACACTCGTTTTAATTGGATTTCTGCGGACAGGGAGTATATTGGTTCTTTGTTTTCAAATTTTTTACAGATGACACTGGCTTTGGGGATCAAAGTGACAAGTGATGGTGAATATGTAATCTATGTTATATGTACTGTATGTCTATATGTATGTACTGTATGTATGTGTTGTATGATGTATGTTGCATGTTACATGTTCTATGGTGCATGTCGCATGTTGTTGCATGTTGAATGTCAAATGTCGTTGCATGTTGCATTTCACATGATGTCGCATGTTGTTGCATGATGTTGCATGCCGTTGTATGGTGCATATTGGCGCATGTCATTGCATGTCGCATGTTGCATGCTGGCGCATGTTGCATGCTGTAGCATGTTGTTGCTTTTCGCATGGCACCGCATGTTGCATGTCGTTGCATGGTGCATGTCGTTGCATGTCGCATGTCACATGTTGCCGCATATTGTCACATGTTTTTGCATGATGCATATTGTAGCATGTCAATGCACGTCGCATGTTGTTGCATGTCGCAAGTTGCATGTCGCAAGTTGCAAGTTGCATGTCGCAAGTTGCATGTCGCATGCTGCATGTCATCGCATGTCATCGCATGTTGTTGCATGTCGCATGTAGTATGTTGCATGTCTCATGTAGTATGTTTTATGTCACATGTGGTAGGTTGCAAGTCGTATATCGCAGTGTGTATGTCGCAGGGTGTATGTTGTAGGGTGTATGTCGTGGGGTGTATGTTGTATGTAATCTGCTCTTAGATGAGATAGACAGATAAATAGATAGAAAGAAGGAATGAGAAAGTTATAATAATAATAATAATAATAATAATAATTTTTATTTATATAGCGCCAACATATTCCGCAGCGCTTTACAAATTATAGAGGGGACTTGTACATACAATAGACATTACAGCATAACAGAAATACAGTTCAAAACAGATACCAAGAGGAGTGAGGGCCCTGCTCGTAAGCTTACAAACTATGAGGAAAAGGGGAGACACGAGAGGTGGATGGTAACAATTGCTATAGTTATTCGGACCAGCCATAGTGTAAGGCTTGGGTGTTCATGTAAAGCTGCATGAACCAGTTAATTAATTTTTTTTTTTTTTAATATAGGCCACACAGGGATCGTTAGGTTAATGCATTGAGGCGGTAGGCCAGTCTGAACAAATGAGTTTTTAGGGCACGCTTAAAACTGTGGGGATTGGGGATTAATCGTATTATCCTAGGTAGTGCATTCCAAAGAATCGGCGCAGCACGTGTAAAGTCTTGGAGACGGGAGTGGGAGGTTCTGATTATTGAGGATGCTAACCTGAGGTCATCAGCGGAGCGGAGGGCACGGGTAGGGTGGTAGACTGAGACCAGAGAGGAGATGTAGGGTGGTGCTGAGCCATGGAGTGCTTTGTGGATGAGGGTAGTAGTTTTGTACTGGATTCTTGAGTGGATGGGTAACCAGTGTAATGACTGGCACAAGGTAGAGGCATCGGTGTAACGGTTGGTGAGGAATATGATCCTGGCAGCAGCATTCAGGACAGATTGGAGCGGGGAGAGTTTGGTAAGAGGGAGGCCGATTAGTAGAGAGTTACAATAGTCCAGACGAGAATGAATAAGTGAAACAGTAATAGTTTTTGCAGAGTCGAAAGTAAGAAAAGGGCGAATTCTAGAAATGTTTTTGAGATGCAGGTAAGAAGAGCGAGCCAGTGATCGGATGTGGGGGGTGAATGAAAGGTCAGAATCAAGGATGACCCCAAGGCAGCGGGCATGTTGCTTTGGAGTAATGGTGGAACCGCAAACGGAGATGGCAATGTCAGGCAAAGGTAGGTTAGTAGAGGGAGAAAACACGAGGAGTTCAGTTTTTGACAGGTTTAGTTTCAGATAGAGGGAGGACATGATGCTAGAGACAGCGGTAAGACAATCACTGGTGTTTTCTAATAAGGCAGGCGTGAGATCAGGAGAAGAAGTGTATAGTTGGGTGTCGTCAGCATAGAGATGGTACTGGAAGCCAAATCTACTGATTGTTTGTCCAATAGGGGCAGTATACAAAGTTAGAAGGAATACCATAGATAGAATGAGATAGATCGATGTAAAGAAATAGATAGATAAGCGATTTTGTTACAAAACTTACGCTAGCAGTCCTGGATGGGAAAAGTTTACTGGCGTCCAGGACGACACAATTTGCATATCCAGACTTCTGGGGCACAGAGGTTACAGTGAAGACCCGCACATGCGCAATGATGTGAGTACGCTATGCCCACAGTTGGGCAAAGCATAATGCGCAGGCGCGAGATGAAACTTTAATGCGCAGGTGGGAAATACAAAGCCAACACCGGGAAGAAGTTTCTTAGTGAAAAGCCGGTGGTGGGGAGAAACAGCGATTTGTCAACGCCTATCGGACCGGACCGGGGTGATTGACAGCCGAAAACGGCGAGTTTACTAAGGTATTTTGGCAGTAAAGGTGGGGAATCGGGGAATAATAAAGGCACTATTGTAAAGCACAGCCCAGGCCCTATTGAACACTATTTTTAGCTCATATTGAAAAAACGGGGTGACAGGTTCCCTTTAAGGAAACAAGGATGGATGAACACAGAACTTAAACACATGCTAAAACAAAGAAAGAAATGTTTATTAAATGGAAAGAGGGAGGCATATCTAAAGAAGAATATAATGCTGTCTGCAGAACCTGCAGGGCACAAATCAGATTATCTAAAGCTGACAATGAATTAAGGCTTGCAAGAGACTTCAAAAGCAATAAAAATGGATTTTGGGTATATATCAAAAGTTAAAGAAAAGTCAAAGATGCTATAGGATTTGTACAGGATGAAAATGATCAAATGGTAAGAAAGGATGTTGAGAAGGCCAAACTTTTAAATTCCTATTTTGCATCTGTTTTCTCTCAGAAAGGAAATGTAACATCAACTGGTTTTCACTGTCCTATTAAGGGAATAGAAGAATCCAGGATATCTATAAACAGAAAGATAGTGCGGAAACTCTTACCGTATATACTCGAGTATAAGCAGAGAATTTCAGCCCATTTCTGTTGGGCTGAAATTGCCCCTCTCAGCTTATACTCGAGTCATTCCCAGGGGTCGGCAGGGAAGGGAGAGCGGCAGCTGTCTAATAATACTCACCTGCTCCTGGCGCGGTCCCTGCACGTCCCTGGTTCTCCGGGCGCTGACAGCTTCTTCTTATATTGAGCGGTTACATGGTACCGCTCATTACAGTATTGAATATGGACCCGACTCCACTCCCATAGGGGTGGAGCTGCATATTCATTACTGTAATGAGCGGTACCATGTGACCGCTCAATACAGGAAGAAGCTGCCGGCGCCCGGAGTACCAGGGACATGCAGGGCCGCGCCGGGAGCAGGTGAGTATGACGGGAGCAGTGCGCGATATTCACCTGTCCCCCGTTCCACCGTTGGCGCCGCTGTGTCTTCCGTATCCTCTGCAGTGACGCTCAGGTCAGAGGGGGGAGGATGATGCGATTAGTGTGTGCGCCGCCCTCTGCCTGAAGAGTTGGTGCAGAGGACGCGGAAGACACAGCGGCGCTGACGGTGGAACGGGGACAGGTGAATATAGCAAGTGCCGGGGGCCTGAGCGACGATTCCTTTTAATCGCAGCAACAGCATATGGGGCAAATATCTCTATGGAGCATCTTATGGGGCCCATCATAAACTGTATGGAGCATTATATGGGGCGTATTTTGTATGGAGCATCTTATGAGGCCCATCATGAACTGTATGGAGCATTATATGGGGTTCCTGATTCAATATGGATATTCAAAAACACTTAACCTACTGATGTCTTAATTAATTTTACTTTTATTGGTATCTATTTTTATTTTTGACATTTGCCGATAGCTGCTGCATTTTCCACCCTAGGCTTATACTCGAGTCATTAAGTTTTCCCAGTTTTTTTTTTGTGGCAAAATTAGGGGTCTTGGCTTATACTCGGGTCGGCTTATACTCGAGTATATACGGTAGTTAACATAAATTAATTCAAGTCTCCAGGTCCAGATGAATTACACCCCAGAGTAGTGAAGGAGATAGCAGAAGAAATTTTTGAACCACTCTCCATAATCTTTGAAAATTCTTGGAAAACAGGAGAAGTCCCAGAAGACTGGAGACAAGCAAATGTTGTTCCTATCTTCAAAAAGGGGAAGACCAGGAAAGATCTTTGAACAAATTATTAAACAACATGTATGTAAGTACCTGGGTAAGAATAAAGAGATTAAACAAAGTGAGCTTGGGTTTGTAACTAATAAGCCATGTCAGATTAACTTAATTTCCATCTATGACAGAATCACTGACTGGGTGGATCAGGGAAATTCTGTAGATATAGTATATCTTGACTTCAACAAAGCATTTGACAAAGTATCTCACACAATCTTTATTGAAAAAAAAGACTAAGTATGGAATGGACAAGGCAACTGTTAGGTGGATTCATAACTGGCTTAGTGATCTGACCCAAAGAGTGGTTGTAAATGGCTGCACATCCAGCGAAAGAATGTCGCAAGTGGGGTACCATAGGGAGGGTTCTTTCTTGGGCCCTGTATTGGTCAACATCTTTATCAATGATTTAGATGAAGGAATTGAGGGTACACTGATTAAATTTGCTGATGACACAAAGCTAGGAGGGATAGCTAATACTAGAGAAGTGAGAGAGAGCATTCAAAAAGATATAAATAAACTGGAGAAATGGGCAGCAACTAGCAGATTGATTTTTAACAGGGAAAAATTCAAAGTACTACATCTGGGCAATAAAAATGAAAAAAGCATATATAGAATAGGCTAAGGAACAGCACATGTGAAAAAGATTTGGGTATACTAATAGATCACAGACTGAACATGAGTCAACAGTGTGATACAGCAGCAAAAAAAGGCAAATTCAATTCTGGGATGTATTAACAAAAGCATACAGTCTAGATCACGCAAAGTCATTATTGCCCTCTACTCCTCTTTGGTGACACCTCATCTGGAATACTGTGTCCAGCTTTGGGCACCACATTTAAAAAAAGACATCAACAAACTGGAGCAAGTTCACAGAAGAGTGACCAGAATGGTGACCGGTCTGCAAACCATGTCCTATGAGGAACGGCTACAGGATTTGGGAATGTTTAGCTTGCAAAAAAGAAGACTGAGAGGAGACTTAATAGCTGTCTACAAATATCTCAAGGGATGTCGCATTGTAGAGGGATCATCTTTATTCTCATTTGCACAAGGAAAGGCTAGGCGCAATGGGATGAAACTGAATGGGGGGAGACACAGATTTGATATTAGAAAAAACTTTTTGACAGTGAGGGTGATCAATGAGTGGAAAAAGCTGCCACCAGAGGTGGTGAGTTCTCATTCAATGGAAGTCTTCAAACAGAGGCTGGACAGACATCTGTCTGGGATAATTTAGTGAATCCTGCTTTGAGCAGGGGGTTGGACCAGATGACCCAGGAGGTCCCTTCCAACACTAACATTCTATAATTCTATGAAATTATTGGTGGAATGTTGCAGAAAGTAAATTATGTCAGAACTGTAAAAAAGACATGGACCGCACATCCAAAAATCAAATGCTGATCAAGTGCTGCTAGGCAAAAATTTGTGAAACTCAACATAAAGATCCCAACTTAACATTCTGTTCAGACTGTATGAAGCCCACTACCACGTCACTGTGAGCCTGTCAGTGGGTCCCTAGACTAAAAGGTGCGACGTCGTGCACAAACCACGATAACTGTGACAATGCTCCTGCAGGGCAGATGACCTAATTTCTCACAGCGCCCATGTTGCGAGGCTGAGTCCCCATGACTCCAGGCCACACTGTCCCACATGCACCGCACCACAGCAACAAAGCACAAAGACCAAGAGAATACATGTGTTAAAAAAAACAAGCCCTCACCTTTCACAAGCTCTCAGACTATGAACGGAGAGCAAAAATAGGCGGAACCCATCTTGCCATGTCCTGTTAATTTTATACCACTTGGATGAAATGGGAGGAGTGCTGGTCTGAGTAAAACAAAAAAAAAGAGGAGACAGTAATTCAAATGCCGGAACTGTAGCATTAAACATATGGACCACACATCCAAAAATCATGCATTGGTGCAAACCGACGACGCAGAGACAATGCAGTAGCAGGGCAAGCAACCTTGTGCCTCACCGCACCTATGCTGCGAGGCAGGAACATTTTCCACCATCACAAAATGTATTTGCACGAAAATAAAGATTTTCAATGCAGCCACAGTAGCGAATATGGGCCAGTATTTCACATTAGCGCATATACACTGACACCAGTCGTGTGAAAACCAAGCCCAGCGAGAAAAGCATAGATCACAACTGTCACTTCCATGTCTGTCTCCTCTCTGACTCTTGTTTGTGTGAGAAGATGAATAGAAGCAGCTGCACAAGTCACTGTTAAATTGGAAAAAGTTATCTGTTCCCTAAGAGATTTACATAGAAGTAGTAAACGTAAAATGCCAAATGTTTTTTTTTTAATTCTAGGAGCAGAGAGTGCTTAAAATTAAAAATATATTTTTTTTAACCCCGCTCTATGAGTCTTTTTTGACTTTGCTGCAATTGATATGTAACCTACAGTGTTCTACAAAGTAAACAATGGCTAAAGTGAACCACCAGAACAGCAGAGATGTAATGTAAAGGTGGAGGGGAGGAGATGAACGCTTGAGTGTTTTTAACTTTTTGTTAAAAGGATTGCCCACCACTTTTATTAACGGGACAAAAGTGGATAAAAAGACATATTTCCGTAAAGATCAAACGATGGATGGAAATTTATAATGGGAATTGGATATATGTGATCTATCTTTGGTTGAACGTATCTATATATTTAATTGTCTAAGGGTTTTTCCGTCTGTCTGTCTTTCTGTCTGTCTGTCTGTCTTTCTGTCTGTCTGTCTGTCCTGGAAATCCCGCGTCTCTGGTCGAGGCCTGGCGGCCTCGACCAATCAATCAGCAACGGGCACAGCGACGATGATGTCATAAAGGACGTAGACATCCCGCGTCTCTGATTGGTCGAGGCCGCCAGGCCTCGACCAATCAGAGACCGGCACAGCATCGACGTAGAAATCCCGCGTCTCTGATTGGTCGAGGCCGCCAGGCCTCGACCAATCAGCAACGGGCACAGCGACGATGATGTCATAAAGGACGTAGACATTCCGCGTCTCTGATTCAGCGACGGGCACAGTATCGAGATGTCATAATGGTTGCCATGGCGACGATGATGTCATAAAGGTTGCCTCGACCAATCAGCGACTGGCACAGTCTGCCGCGAATTCTGGAATCAACATTGTCCATATACTACGGGGACATGCATATTCTAGAATACCCGATGCATTAGAATCGGGCCACGATCGACGGGCACAGTCTGCCGCGAATTCTGGAATCATCATTGTCCATATACTACAGGGACATGCATAATCTAGAATACCCGATGCGTTAGAATCGGGTCACAATCTAGTAGAATCATAATAAATGATCTAGTCAACCCCAAAAGGGTTAAAGACCTTTTCCACTACTAGTTCAGCCCCCTTTCATATGTCCTAACTATTCCTATTACCTGCCCTGTTTCTGTAAGCACATCTTTGTGTCTTAGGCTGGGTTCACACTTTGCGGTTTTTACCGCAGAACCGCCGCGATTTTGATGCTGCGGGTCCGCAGCAGTTTCCATTGCGTTTACAGTAACCTGTAAACCCTATGGAAACCGCAAACCGCTGAGCGGGAAAAACCATGCAGAAGCGCAGCGGTTTAAAACCCGCAGCATGTCACTTCTTTGTGCAGAATCGCTGCGATTCTGCACCCATAGGAATGCATTGAACCGCTTACTTCCCGCATGGGGCTGTGCCCACGTTGCGGGAAGTAAGCGGCTAATGTGCGGTTCCTACCCAGGGTAGAGGAGAGGAGACTCTCCTCCAGGCCCCGGGAACCATATTTGGGGTAAAAAAAAGAATAAAAATAAAAAATCATGTTATACTCACCTCTCAGCGCTGCACGCGGCCGTCCGGTCAGAGTTGCTGTGCGAACAGGACCTGCGGTGACGTCGCGGTCACATGACCGTGACGTCACGAAGGGTCCTTTTCGCATAGCATCTTTGGAACCGGACCGCCGGGTGCAGCGCCGAGGAGATCCGGACATCAGAGGGTGAGTATAACCAATTTTTATTATTTTTTACATTACTATTGATGCTGCATATTGCTGCATATGCAGCATCAATAGTATAGGCGGAAACCCGCAGCGGAAACCGTGGAACAAACTGCGTTAAATCTGCAGGGAGAACTGCAGCGGTTTTGCCCTGCAGATTTATCAAATCCACTGCGGGAGAACCCGCAGAGGGACGCCGCAAAGGGTGAACATGGCCTTAGTTGTCTAGTTGTGATGCAGCCACCTTTACTTCCGATCTGGGACCAGAGTTGGACGAACTGAGTAGAAGACGTCCTTAGCTGTGGCGACGTGATCAGTGAGTGACGGTAGTCTGAGCACACATGCACAATTCAGACTTCACTCTCCTCCTCTGCCTGGATCATACTGATGCTTTAAAGTGCCATCCCTTTAGCTGACAATCACTGTGATGTGCTTCTGATAATTAGAAAGCATATCACAGCGCTTGTCGGCTGAAGGGATGGCACTTCAAAACTTCAGCATAATCAAGGCAGAGGAGGAGACTGAAGTGTGATCTGAGCTTGGTCATTCGTGGGGCTGACTGACTCTTTCGAAGCTTTGAATTGCAGTCCCTTCAGCTGACGAGTCCTGAGATATATGCTTTCTAATGCTCAGCAGCACATTGCAGTTCTTGTCAGGTGAAGGGACCGTGTTCCAAAGCATCATTAGGATCCAGGCAGCGAAGGCAAGTAAGGTCTGATCTAAGCATGCATGGTCAGACTGCTGTCACTCACTGAGGTAGCCCTGCCCCCACCAATGACGTGCGCAACTCAGTTCGTCCGGTTTCCAGATCGGAAGTAGCAGTGGTTGAATCACAACACAGGACTAAAGGTACCTTCACACTCAGCGACGCTGCAGCGATACCGACAACGATGTCGATCGCTGCAGCGTCGCTGTTTGGTCGCTGGAGAGCTGTCACACAGGCAGCTCTCCAGCGACCAACGGTGCCGGTAACCAGGGTAAACATCGGGTTACTAAGCGCAGCGCGTATATTATATATATATATATATATATGTATATATATATATATATATATATATATAATTCAGTATGTAAAATATGGGGCAGGTCACTGAGGGTTGAGTGACCTGACATAAGCCATCAGTATGAATAGCTAAGCAGAGCACTACATGAATACTCCCCACAGACCACCCCGAACCACAAACATATCATTAATTGAAGTTAAAGATTAAACAACCAACACAAGACGGATTTCATCAACCAAGGTATCATTTTAATCAGTGTAATGGTGCCGACCTGATACTGTGCATAATCCTGCTGACAGGTTCCCTTTAATATACTTGCTTTTCTAATCACAGCTCTGTGAGGGTCTTAAGGTACCGTCACACTGAACGATATCGCTAGCGATCCGTGACGTTGCAGCGTCCTGGCTAGCGATATCGTTCAGTTTGACAGCAGCGATCAGGATCCTGCTGTGCCATCGTTGGTCGCTGCAGAAAGTCCAGAACTTTGTTTCGTCGCTGGACTCCCTGCATACATCGCTGAATCGGCGTGTGTGACGCCGATTCAGCGATGTCTTCACTGGTAACCAGGGTAAACATCGGGTTACTAAGCGCAGGGCCGCGCTTAGTAACCCAATGTTTACCCTGGTTACCAGCGTAAAAGTTAAAAAAACAAACACTACATACTTACCTTCCGCTGTACCTTCCGCTTAGCTATTCATACTGATGGCTTATGTCAGGTCACTCAACCCTCAGTGACCTGCCCCATATTTTACATACTGAAATATATATATGTTATATTATATATATATATATATATATATATATATATACTAGATGGTGGCCCGATTCTAACGCATCGCGTATTCTAGAATATGCATGTCCACGTAGTATATTGCCCAGCCCACGTAGTATATTGCCCAGCCACGTAGTATATTGCCCAGTCACGTAGTATATTGCCCAGCACAGAGCCACGTAGTATAGAGACTTAAAAAAAAACAAAAAACAAAAAACATATACTCACCTATAGCCCGTTGAAGTCCTGCTATACTTACCCTCCGCCGCCTTTCTCGCTCCTCTCCACGCTCCCGGGACCACTCCATTGGAAGCAGCAGCTTGCGGTCCCATCCCAGGGCTGGTGTGAGCAGGACCTATGATGACGTCGCGGTCACATGACCGACCGTGACGTCACGGCAGGTCCTTGTCCCACACCAGCCCTGGGACGGGAGCGGAAGCTGCCGCTTGCAATGGAGCGGCGCCGGGAGCGTGAAGAGGAGCGAGAAAGGCGGCGGAGGGTAAGTATAGCAGGTTTTTTTTATTATTTTTAACACAACATATTTTTACTATTGATGCTGCATTGGCAGCATCAATAGTAAATAGTTGGGGGGACACAGGGTTAATAGCAGCGGTAACTGAGGGCGCCGGGCAGTGAGTTCAGGGGAATAGGGGAGGGACTAATCGGACTGTGGCCGTCGCTGATTGGTCGCGGCAGCCATGACAGGCAGCTGCCGAGACCAATCAGCGAACGAATAACCGTGACAGAAGGACAGACAGACAGACGGAAGTACCCCTTAGACCATTATGTATATACTAGATGGCAGCCCGATTCTAAAGAATCGGGAGTCTAGAATCCATATATACTTTATTTATTCAAATGTAAGAATAATACAATTAATAAATAATAGTAAGAAAGGACAAAAAATTGCTGCACTCACCAGCTCTTGACAATTCTTGTTATTTAAGGTACAGTTACACAGGATCCATGAACATGCTTATGAGGGGAGGGATGAAAGACATCAGACGACAACTTTGGGTGTTGTGGCAAATGCCACAACAACGGTCCTTTGCTTAAGAACAATAATGTAAATAATAAATAATATGTATCAATAACTATGTATATTGGTATGTTCTATGACATTTTAAAATATTTCATTATTATGTGGAAAGGCTCTTAGTACCCATACTGGCGCATACTTGTGTGCCCATCAGGTATTTTCACAGTAATTTTACATCTGATGGGTTGGTATGAAACGTTTTTAATCATCTCTTGGGCTTAGCTAAGCCTTCATTTTAAATAATTCTAATAGGTACAACAGAAATAAAAGCCTTTTTGTGTACCCAAATTTTTTGTGTTTATTTTTACAGAAGTGTAAAATTTACTGAGGACGTGGAAATATTATGTTTGCAACGTTGAGAGCGTGCAGCAGCAGCTTTATTACTTAATCGATTAGTTTTGTCCTCAAAAGACTCATTAGTAATGCGTTTATTGCAAGCAGCATTAACAGTGTCCAGGCGCTTATGTCTGTCCTCTGTAGTCTCGTTAGCACGCTGTTTGTGCTTACGTGCGGCATCGGCGGCTTTTCGCTCAGCGTCATTGGTATGCTTATTATCAGACCTGATGTTACGTGCGCCATCAGCAGCTTTGGGCTCTGTGTCATTAGTATACTTAACAGTGTCCAGGCGCTTGCATCTATCCTCTGTACTCTTGTTAGCACGCTGTTTACGCTTACGTGCAGCATCGGCGGCTTTTCGCTCTGCGTCATTGGTATACTTATTATGAGACCTGATGTTACGTGCTCCATCAGCAGCTTTGGGCTCTGTGTCATTAGTATACTTAACAGTGTCCAGGCGCTTGCATCTCTCCTCTGTACTCTTGTTAGCACGCTGTTTGCGCTTACGTGCTGCATCGGCGGCTTTTCGCTCTGCATCATTACCATACTTTATATCAGACCTGATCTTACGTGCGCCATCAGCAGCTTTGGACTCTGTGTCATTAGTATACTTAACAGTATCCAGGCGCTTGCATCTATCCTCTGTACTCTTGTTAACACGCTGTTTGCGCTTACGTGCGGCATCGACGGCTTTTCGCTCTGCATCATTACCATACTTTATATCAGACCTGATCTTACGTGCGCCATCATAAGCTTTGGACTCTGTGTCATTAGTATACTTAACAGTGTCCATGCGCTTGCATCTATCCTCTGTACTCTTGTTAGCACGCTGTTTGCGCTTACGTGCGGCATCGGCGTCTTTTTGCTCTGCATTATTAGTATACTTTCTATCAGACCTAATCTTACGTGCGCCATCAGCAGCTTTGGGCTCTGTGTCATTCGTATCCTTACTATTAGAGCTCATGTTGGCTAAGCTAAACAGCTTTAAGCGTGGTGGTGGCAAACAACAGGTTAATAAGAGGCAGTGTCAGGTAGTAGGAAAATAGCCAGTTAATAATAGGCAATAGTTCTTTGCAGGAATGCAGATATTAATAAATAGGCAGTTTATATTGCAGAGAAATTGCTGGGCAATAATGGACAATGTCCTTATGTGGCAAATAATAGAGCAATTTACCCAATGTGGCAAAGAAGAGGTTAATAAACGGCAGTCTCACAGTATAACAGTCAGTGAATAATAGGCAGTATATGGAGAAAACACCAAACAAAAGTTCAAAATTGGTGTGAAAATGTCACTGAACCACTTCACAACTAAATATATATAGTTTTGGTAAATGGTATTATCATTTTTTTTACGAAATTCGGCAGGAGCTTGAAGAGCAACGTCACTGGGCCCGCCTCCACGCAGTAGAAACTTGCTGTGAGGTAAAAATTCAAAAATCACACCAAAATGGCGGGCGGAGTGTGTCACAGTACGGCACGTTTCTGATTGGTCGCTCGCAGCAGGCGGCAACCAATCAGACACTGGACACTGTTGACGTCACTTATCTCCGGACATTAGCTCCGGACATTATCTCCGCACATTAGCTCCGGACATTAGCTCCGGACATTAGCTCCGGACAAAGCCACGGAAGTTGGCACAAATTGCAGGAAGTAGTATTCTAGGCAATTAATCTCCGGACATTAGCTCCGGACATTAGCTCCGGACATTAGCTCCGGACATTAGCTCCGGACAAAGCCACGGAAGTTGGCACAAATTGCAGGAAGTAGTATTCTAGGCAATTATATTTTAGATTTGAAACTGAAATAGCTGTTGCAAAAAAAAACAATTTTTATAAAACATTAAGCTTAAGATTAATAGGGGTGCCAAAACTTTTTCATATAACTGTACATATTCTAGAATACCCGATGCGTTAGAATCGGGCTACCTCTGGCGAGCACATGGAGGGCTGTGTGACCAACTCCATGAGGACGGTCTGAGTGCCCGACGTCCACAGATGGGGGTTGTGCTCACAGCCCAACACCTTGCAGGAATCTTGTCATTTGACACGTAACACCAGGATTGGCAAATCCGCCACTGGCACCCTGTGCTCTTCACAGATGAAAACAGGTTCACACTGAGCACATGTGACAGAGTCTGGAAATGCCAAGGAGAGCGATCTGCTGCCTGCAACATCCTTCAGCATGACCGGTTTGGCAGTGGGTCAGTAATGGTGTGGGTGGCATTTCTTTGGAGGGCCGCACAGCCCTCCATGTGCTCGCCAGGGGTAGCCTTACTGCCATTAGGTACCGATGTGAGATCCTCAGACCCCTTATGAGACCATATGCTGGTGCGGTTGGCCCTGTGTTCCTCATAATGCAGGACAATGGCAGCCCTCATGTGGCTGGAGTGTGTCAGCGGTTCCTGCATTGAAGCTATCGACTGGCCCGTCCGTTCCCCAGACCTGAATCCGATTGAGCACATCTGGGACATCATGTCTCGCACCATCCACCAACGTCACGTTGCACCACAGATTTTCCAGGAGTTGGCGGATGCTTTAGTCCAGGTCTGGGAGGAGATCCCTCAGGAGACCATCCGTCGCCTCATCAGGAGCATGCCCAGGCGTTGTACAGTAGGGAGGCCATACAGTCACGTGGAGGCCACACACACTACTAAGCATATTTTCCTTGTCATGAGGCATTTCCACTGTAATCTGATTTTCCACTTTGATTTTGAGTATCATTTCAAATCCAGACCTCCATGGAATATTCAATTTGATTTACATTGATAATTGTGTTTTATTGTTCTGAACACATTCCACTATGCAATGAATAAATATTTGCAACTGGTATATTTCATTCAGAGATGTCTAGGATGTGGTATTTTAGTGTTCCCCTTATTTTTTTGAGCAGTATATATTTATCACGTTCGGCAGGCAGGCGTCTGTGCCTGCACTGCAGCATGATTGCATGTATAGTCTGCATTTAATTATTTTAGTTTCGGGTATAAATAAATTCAGCAACCAGAATAAATTCAGTCTTAAAATGGCGCTGGCTGCGCCTGCACCGTGGCATTTGTGATCCAGTAGATGCTACTGCGCAAGTGGCGCTCTCTTGCTAGAGGAAAAAAAAAAATGTCTCCACCAAGATGGTGACTGTGCAGTAGTATCTATCGAATTGCCAATAGATTCTACTGAGCAGCACGAGCATATGATTAACTAAAAATAAAGATTAACCAGCAACCACAAGACGGATTTCATCAACCAAGGTATCATTGTAATCAGTATAACGGCGTCGACCTGACACTGTGTGTAGGTTACTGTACATAATCCTGCTAACAGCTTCCCTTTAAGAAAAAAAAAACTGTTTAGGAGTAAATGGTTATATCCATATTCAAGATAACTTCATCAGGCCAGTGGAATCTTCTTCAGCTTGGTCTATAATGGAGGCACTCTTGGATATGGGCAAATGATGTCATAAACATGGTTATGATATTTGCTACAATGTAATGACACTAATACCGTAAATATATTTTGTATGGTCATAGTGTTTTAATTATCAATTTTTTGCTGTATTTTGCTTGCATGATTTAATATCATAGTGCCTATTTATAGTTTGTATTTATTTTTTTTAAGGTGGAAGTATTGTGTGGCAGCACTTGGACAATGTCCCGTTGTTGCGATAACCTACTGTGGGATGTAAGAAAACGTACTCTTGGTTTGCATGAACCTGCCGCTCTTCGAATCAATTATTTGGGTAAGTAAAATATGTTGTACTCGCAGTAGGCAACTGTTATACAGTAAAATTGTAAGCTGAAATGCAAAAGTTTTTTCCAATTTTGTAAAAAAATTAAAAAAAATAAACAAGAGAGAAAAAAGTTCTCTTGTATTTTTTTTTTTTTAAATGGCATTGGTTACATCTATACAGATCATTGTTACCATGTCTAATAATGCACAAATAACTTCCCCTAGTTTGTAATCGTATAACCCAGGTAGGTAATAGAATCCCTTTTTTCTAATGAAGATCAACTTGAGCCCATCTTGTCTTACCCTTAGGAGAGTTGCTTCTCTCTGTACATTTCAATTTTTGCCATGTATTTAAACGATTGTCACACAAACTCACAAGGTCTGCCAGAGCAGCAGCCACTCTTCAGGCAAATAAATGGGGGGCACCAGGGGCAAACAGACAGATGTGTTGAGGCAATCTCTATAGGATTCCTAAATTCTACTTTTTAGGCCAAAACTAGGAGGAAAATCTATATGTAAGTTGAAATCCATATTTATACTGTATCTAATAAATTTTTGGTCCAGGAATAAAAATACAGACCAATTGTGTAATACTGCTTTTCATCCTTTGTACATTACTGGACCCAAAACCTTTCTGTACCCCACTGTATGCTGACACTTGACCATCACACCTATATGTGCTCAGTGACCATACCGTGTGTTAATATACTGTTTGTGGCTATAGAAGCCTTCATTGTTCTAATAAGACTTCAAGATTTTGGAGTGTTACTACAGAGATGTGCAATTATGGTGAATGAGCATTTCTAGGAACCCTCTTTTACAATAATCTTGATGTCTAGACAGACTTCCATTCTTTTGTCAAATTAACGGAAGCCGGTTTACTCTGCAAGATTATCACAAGCGTTCGTTCCTTGGGTGAAATCTTCCTGTGATTTGCCTAAAAAGTAATCGTTGCCAGCAATGCATCATCCTTTATAACAGGAACTGTGCTGCTGAGAACAGTGGCATCCGAAGAACACCTGAAGCCTATGTAAACTATTAAATGACCACCAACCAGAAAACATGTTGTTGGTCATTAGTCGATTAGCACTTCGCCTCATTCCAAAGACATACTGATAGGGATTCTAGATTGTGAGCCCCATTGGGGACAGCGATGATAATGTGTGCAAATTGTAAAGCGCTGCGGAATATGTTAGCGCTATATAAAAATAAAGATTATTTTTTATTATTATTATCTACTGGAAATGCACCCTGGATCATGTCAGTACATTATTTCTTTAATGCAAAAAAGAATGAACATGTCGCTTCTTGTATCTGCATTGAAAGCTGTGAAATAGATAAAAGACACCAGTCAATTCTTCTGTGTGCGTCGTCTAGGAAGCCACCACTATTTTATATACAGGGCAGCACGGTGGCGCAGTGGTTAGCACTACAGCCTTGCAGCGCTGGGGTCCTGGGTGTTATGAAAGGTAATTCAGTACCACAATGGACATAGAGGTCAGCGCACATACAGTGACCTGGCAATAACCCAAAAAACAAGAACGAGCTCTGAGACGTGGGAACTCTGTTGACCGCAATCCCTAATCCTCTCCAACAACACTAAAGGCAGCCGTGGATTGCGTCTAACGCTCCCTTTGCAACTCGGCACGGCCTGAGAAACTAGCTAGCCTGAAGATAGAAAATAAGCCTACCTTGCCTCAGAGAAATACCCCAAAGGAAAAGCCACATATAATGACTGTGAGTTAAGATGAAAAGACAAACGTAGAGATGAAATAGATTTAGCAAAGTGAGGCCCAACTTTCTGAACAGAGCGAGGATAGGAAAGGTAACTTTGCGGTCAACAGAAAACCCTACAAAAACCACGCAAAGGGGGCAAAAAGACCCTCCGTACTGAACTAACGGCACGGAGGTACACCCTCTGCGTCCCAGAGCTTCCAGCAAACAGGAAAAAACAAATAGACAAGCTGGACAGAAAAAACAGCAAACAAAATAGCAAAAGTGGAACTTAGCTATGCAGAGCAGCAGGCCACAGGAACGATCCAGGAGGAAACAGGTCCAATACTAGAACATTGACTGGAGGCCAGGATCAAAGCACAAGGTGGAGTTAAATAGAGCAGCACCTAACGACTTCCCCACATCACCTGAGGAAGGAAACTCAGAAGCCGCAGTACCACTTTCCTCCACCAACGGAAGCTCACAGAGAGAATCAGCCGAAGTACCACTTGTGACCACAGGAGGGAGCTCTGCCACAGAATTCACAACAGTACCCCCCCCTTGAGGAGGGGTCACCGAACCCTCACCAGAGCTCCCAGGACGACCAGGATGAGCCACATGAAAGGCACGAACAAGATCGGGAGCATGGACATCAGAGGCAAAGACCCAGGAATTATCTTCCTGAGCATAACCCTTCCACTTAACCAGATACTGGAGTTTCCGCCTTGAAACACGAGAATCCAAAATCTTCTCCACAATATACTCCAACTCCCCCTCCACCAAAACCGGGGCAGGAGGATCAACAGATGGAACCATAGGTGCCACGTATCTCCGCAACAATGACCTATGGAATAGGTTATGTATGGAAAAAGAATCTGGAAGGGTCAGACGAAAAGACACAAGATTAAGAACCTCAGAAATCCTATACGGACCAATAAAACGAGGTTTAAACTTAGGAGAGGAAACCTTCATAGGAATATGACGAGAAGATAACCAAACCAAGTCCCCAACCCGAAGTCGGGGACCCACACAGCGTCTGCGATTAGCGAAACGTTGAGCCTTCTCCTGGGACAAAGTCAAATTGTCCACTACATGAGTCCAAATCTGCTGCAACCGGTCCACCACAGTATCCACACCAGGACAGTCCGAAGACTCAACCTGCCCTGAAGAGAAACGAGGATGGAACCCAGAGTTGCAGAAAAACTGTGAAACCAAGGTAGCCGAGCTGGCCCGATTATTAAGGGCGAACTCAGCCAAAGGCAAAAAGGACACCCAGTCATCCTGATCAGCAGAAACAAAGCATCTCAGATATGTTTCCAAGGTCTGATTGGTTCGTTCGGTCTGGCCATTAGTCTGAGGATGGAAAGCCGAGGAAAAAGACAAGTCAATGCCCATCCTACCACAAAAGGCTCGCCAAAACCTCGAAACAAACTGGGAACCTCTGTCAGAAACGATATTCTCTGGAATGCCATGTAAACGAACCACATGCTGGAAAAACAATGGCACCAAATCAGAGGAGGAAGGCAATTTAGACAAGGGTACCAAATGGACCATCTTAGAGAAGCGATCACAGACCACCCAAATGACTGACATCTTTTGAGAGACGGGAAGATCTGAAATAAAATCCATAGAGATATGTGTCCAAGGCCTCTTCGGGACCGGCAAGGGCAAAACCAACCCACTGGCACGAGAACAGCAGGGCTTAGCCCGAGCACAAATCCCACAGGACTGCACAAAAGTACGCACATCCCGCGACAGAGATGGCCACCAAAAGGATCTAGCCACTAACTCTCTGGTACCAAAGATTCCAGGATGACCAGCCAACACCGAACAATGAACCTCAGAGATGACTTTATTCGTCCACCTATCAGGGACAAACAGTTTCTCCGCTGGGCAACGATCAGGTTTATTAGCCTGAAATTTCTGCAGCACCCGCCGCAAATCAGGGGAGATGGCAGACACAATTACTCCCTCTTTGAGGATACCCGCCGGCTCAGATACACCCGGAGAGTCGGGCACAAAACTCCTAGACAGAGCATCCGCCTTCACATTTTTAGAGCCCGGAAGGTATGAAATCACAAAGTCAAAACGGGCAAAAAACAACGACCAACGAGCTTGTCTAGGATTCAATCGCTTGGCGGACTCGAGATAAGTCAAGTTCTTATGATCAGTCAAGACCACCACGCGATGCTTAGCTCCTTCAAGCCAATGACGCCACTCCTCGAATGCCCACTTCATGGCCAGCAACTCTCAATTGCCCACATCATAATTTCGCTCAGCAGGCGAAAACTTCCTGGAAAAGAAGGCGCATGGTTTCATCACCGAGCAATCAGAACTTCTCTGCGACAAAACAGCCCCTGCTCCAATCTCAGAAGCATCAACCTCGACCTGGAACGGAAGCGAAACATCTGGCTGAAACAACACAGGGGCAGAAGAAAAACGACGCTTCAACTCTTGAAAAGCTTCCACAGCAGCAGAAGACCAATTGACTACATCAGCACCTTTCTTGGTCAAATCGGTCAATGGTTTAGCAATACTAGAAAAATTGCAGATGAAGCGACGATAAAAATTAGCAAAGCCCAGGAACTTTTGCAGACTTTTCAGAGATGTCGGCTGAGTCCAATTATGGATGGCTTGGACCTTAACAGGGTCCATCTCGATAGTAGAAGGGGAAAAGATGAACCCCAAAAATGAAACCTTCTGAACACCAAAGAGACACTTTGATCCCTTCACAAACAAAGAATTAGCACGCAGGACCTGAAACACCGTTCTGACCTGCTTCACATGAGACTCCCAATCATCCGAGCAGATCAAAATGTCATCTAAGTACACAATCAGGAATTTATCCAGGTACTCTCGGAAGATGTCATGCATAAAGGACTGAAACACTGATGGAGCATTGGCAAGTCCGAGTGGCATTACTAGATACTCAAAATGGCCCTCGGGCGTATTAAATGCAGTTTTCCACTCATCGCCTCGCTTAATACGCACAAGATTATACGCACCACGAAGATCTATCTTGGTGAACCAACTAGCTCCCTTAATCCGAGCAAACAAATCAGATAAGAATGGCAAGGGGTACTGAAATTTAACCGTGATCTTATTTAGAAGGCGGTAATCTATACAAGGTCTCAGTGAACCATCCTTCTTGGCTACAAAAAAGAACCCTGCTCCTAATGGCGACGATGACGGGCGAATATGCCCCTTTTCCAAAGACTCCTTCACATAACTCCGCATAGCGGCGTGCTCAGGCACAGATAAATTAAACAGTCGACCTTTTGGGAATTTACTACCAGGAATCAAATCGATAGCACAATCACAATCCCTATGCGGAGGTAGGGTATCGGACTTGGGCTCATCAAATAAATCCCGGTAATCAGACAAGAACTCAGGATCCTCAGAAGGGGTGGATGACGAAATAGTCAGAAATGGGACATCACCATGTACCCCCTGACAACCCCAGCTGGACACAGACATGGATTTCCAATCTAATACTTGATTATGGACTTGTAGCCATGGCAACCCCAACACGACCACATCATGCAGATTATGCAACACCAGAAAGCTAATAACCTCCTGATGTGCAGGAGCCATGCACATGGTCAGCTGGGTCCAGTACTGAGGCTTATTCTTGGCCAAAGGCGTAGCATCAATTCCTCTCAATGGAATAGGACACTGCAAGGGCTCCAAGAAAAACCCACAACGCCTAGCATACTCCAAGTCCATCAAATTCAGAGCAGCGCCTGAGTCCACAAATGCCATGACCGAATACGATGACAAAGAGCAGATCAAGGTAACGGACAGAAGAAATTTTGACTGTACCGTACCAATGGTGGCAGACCTAGCGAACCGCTTAGTGCGCTTAGGACAATCAGAGATAGCATGAGTGGAATCACCACAGTAGAAACACAGCCCATTCAGACGTCTGTGTTCTTGCCGTTCAACTCTGGTCAAAGTCCTATCGCACTGCATAGGCTCAGGTTTAAGCTCAGGTAATACCGCCAAATGGTGCACAGATTTACGCTCGCGCAAGCGTCGACCGATCTGAATGGCCAAAGACATAGACTCATTCAGACCAGCAGGCATAGGAAATCCCACCATGACATCCTTAAGGGCTTCAGAGAGACCTTTTCTGAAAATAGCTGCGAGCGCACCTTCATTCCACTGAGTGAGTACGGACCACTTTCTAAATTTCTGACAATATACCTCTATTTCATCCTGACCCTGACACAGAGCCAGCAAATTCTTCTCTGCCTGATCCACAGAATTGGGCTCATTGTACAGCAATCCGAGCACCAGGAAAAACGCATCGATATTACTTAATGCAGGATCTCCTGACACAAGAGAAAATGCCCAGTCCTGAGGGTCGCCACGCAAAAATGAAATAACGATCCTAACTTGTTGAACTGGGTCACCAGAGGAGCGAGGTTTCAAAGCCAGAAATAGTTTACAATTATTTTTGAAACTCAGAAATTTAGTTCTATCTCCAAAAAACAAATCAGGAATAGGAATTCTCGGTTCTAACATAGAATTCTGAACCACAAAGTCTTGAATACTTTGTACTCTTGCCGCGAGCTGATCGACACATGAAGACAGACCTTTAATGTCCATTGCTACACCTGTGTCCTGAACCACCCAAATGTCTAGGGGAAAAAAAAGGCAAAACACAGTGCAGAGAAAAAAAAAATGGTCTCAGAACTTCTTTTTTCCCTCTATTGAGAATCATTAGTACTCCAGGCCTCCAGTACTGTTATGAAAGGTAATTCAGTACCACAATGGACATAGAGGTCAGCGCACATACAGTGACCTGGCAATAACTCAAAAAACAAGAACGAGCTCAGAGACGTGGGAACTCTGTTGACCGCAATCCCTAATCCTCTCCAACAACACTAAAGGCAGCCGTGGATTGCGCCTAACGCTCCCTATGCAACTCGGCACGGCCTGAGAAACTAGCTAGCCTGAAGATAGAAAATAAGCCTACCTTGCCTCAGAGAAATACCCCAAAGGAAAAGGCAGCCCCCACATATGACTGTGAGTTAAGATGAAAAGACAAACGTAGAGATGAAATAGATTTAGCAAAGTGAGGCCCAACTTTCTGAACAGAGCGAGGATAGGAAAGGTAACTTTGCGGTCAACACAAAACCCTACAAAAACCACGCAAAGGGGGCAAAAAGACCCTCCGTACCGAACTAACGGCACGGAGGTACACCCTCTGCGTCCCAGAGCTTCCAGCAAACAGGAAAAAACAAATAGACAAGCTGGACAGAAAAAACAGCAAACAAAATAGCAAAAGTGGAACTTAGCTATGCAGAGCAGCAGGCCACAGGAACGATCCAGGAGGAAACAGGTCCAATACTAGAACATTGACTGGAGGCCAGGATCAAAGCACCAGGTGGAGTTAAATAGAGCAGCACCTAACGACTTCCCCACATCACCTGAGGAAGGAAACTCAGAAGCCGCAGTACCACTTTCCTCCACCAACGGAAGCTCACAGAGAGAATCAGCCGAAGTACCACTTGTGACCACAGGAGGGAGCTCTGCCACAGAATTCACAACACCTGGGTTCTAATCCCACCCAGGACAACATCTGCAAAGAGTTTGTATGTTCTCTCCGTGTTTGCGTGGGTTTCTTCCGGGCACACCGGTTTCCTCCCACAATCCAAAGACATATTGATAAGAATTCTAGATTGTGAGCCCAATCGGGGACAGTGATGATAATGTGTTCAAAACTGTAAAGCGCTGCGGAATATGTTAGCGCTATATAAAAATAAAGATTATTATTATTATTATAGAATATATTTTGAAAAATAAGCCACTTAAGATGAATTATTGCTGGCGTTATTTAAACGCGTCTTCTGCTTCAAAAAGTTGTTGATTACACTAGTGTCTTAACCCCTTAGTGACAGAGCCAATTTGGTACTTAATGACCGAGCCAATTTTTGCAATTCTGACCACTGTCACTTTATGAGGTTATAACTCTGGAACGCTTCAACGGATCCCGCTGATTCTGAGATTGTTTTTTCGTGACATATTGTACTTCATGTTAGTGGTAACATTTCTTCGATATTACTTGCGATTATTTATGAAAAAAACGGAAATATGGCGAAAATTTTTAAAATTTTGCAATTTTCAAAATTTGTATTTTTATGCCCTTAAATCAGAGAGATATGTCACGAAAAATAGTTAATAAATAACATTTCCCACATGTCTACTTTACATCAGCACAATTTTGGAAACAACATTTTTTTTTTGTTAGGGAGTTATAAGGGTTAAAAGTTGACCAGCAATTTCTCATTTTTACAACACCTTTTTTTTTTTAGGGACCACATCACATTTGAAGTCATTTTTGAGGGGTCTATATGATAGAAAATAACCAAGTGTGACACCATTCTAAAAACTACACCCCTCAAGGTTCTCAAAACCACATTCAAGAAGTTTATTAACCCTTTACGTGCTTCACAGGAACTGAAACAATGTGGAAGGAAAAAATGAACATTTAATTTTTTTTTGCAAACATTTTAATTCAGAACCATTTTTTTTTATTTTCACAAGTGTAAAAACAGAATTGTAACCATAAATTTTGTTATGCAATTTCTCCTGAATACGCTAATACCCGATATGTGGGGGTAAACCACTATTTGGGTGCACCGCAGAACTTGGAAGTGAAGGAGCGCCGTTTGACTTTTTCAATGCAGAATTGGCTGGAATTGAGATCGGACGCCATGTCACGTTTAGAGAGCCCCTGATGTGCCTAAACAGTGGAAACCCCCCACAAGTGACACCATTTTGGAAACTAGTCCCCCCATGGAACTTATCTAGATGTGTGGTGAGCACTTTGAACCCCCATGTGCTTCACAGAAGTTTATAACGTTGAGCCGTGAAAATAAAAAATCACATTTTTTCTACAAAAATGATTTTTATTTCCACAAGGGTAACAGGAGAAATTAGACCACAAAAGTTGTAGTGCAATTTCTCCTGAGTACGTCGATACCCAATATGTGGGGGTAAACCACTGTTTGGGCGCACCGCAGAGCTTGGAAGAGAAGGAGTGCCGTTTTACTTTTTCAATGTAGAATTGTCTGGAATTGAGATCGGACGCCATGTCGCGTTTGGAGAGCCCCTGATGTGCCTAAACAGTGGAAACCCCCCACAAGTGACCCCATTTTGGAAACTAGACCCCCCATGGAACTTATCTAGATGTGTGGTGAGAACTTTGAATGCCCAAGTGCTTCACAGAAGTTTAGAATGCAGAGTCGTGAAAATAAAAAATATTTTTTTTCCACAAAAAAGATATTGTAGCCCCCAAGTTTTTATTTTCACAAGGGTAACAGGAGAAATTGGACCGCAATAGTTATTTTCCAATTTATTCCGAGTACACTGATGTGCCATATGTGGGGGTAAACCACTGTTTGGGGGCACGGCAGAGCTCGGAAGGGAAGGAGCGCCGTTTTGGAATGCAGACTTTTATAGAATGGTCTGTGGGCGTTATGTTGCGATTGCAGAGCCCCTGATGTACCTAAACAGTAGAAACCCTCCACAAGTGACCCCATTTTGGAAACTGCACCCCCCAAGGAACTTATCTAGATGTCTGGTGAGAACTTTGAATGCCCAAGTGCTTCACAGAAGATTAGAATGCAGAGTCGTGAAAATAAAAAAAATATTTTTTTTTCCACAAAAAAAGATTTTGTAGCCTCCAAGTTTTTATTTTCACAAGGGTAACAGGACAAATTGGACCACTAAAGTTGTTGTCCAATTTATCCCGAGTACGCTGATGCCCCATATGTGGGGGTAACCCACTGTTTGGGCGCACGGCAGAGCTCAGAAGGGAGGGAGCACCATTTGACTTTTTGAGCGCAAAATTGGCTGTCGTGTTTGGAGACCCCCTGATGTACCTAAACAGTGGAAACCCCCCAATTCTAGCCCCAACCCTAACCCCAACACACCCCTAACCCTAATCCCAACCCGATCCATAATCCTAATCACTAACCCTAACGAAAATCACAACCCTTACCCCAAAACAACCCTAATGTCAACCCTAACCATAACCCTAATCAAAACCCTAAATCCAACACACCCCTAATCCTAATCTCAACCCTAACCTCAAACCTAACCCTAATCCCAATACACCCCTAATCACAACCCTAACCTTAACCCTAATCCCAAACCTAACCCTAATCCCAAGCGTAACCCTAATGCCAATCCTAACCCTAATACCAACCCTAATCCAAACCCTAACCCTAATCCCAACTCTAACCCTAACTTTAGCCCCAACCCTAGCCCCAACCCTAACCCTAAGGCTACTTTCACACTTGCGTCGTTTGGCATCCGTCGCAATCCGTCGTTTTGGACAAAAAACGGATCCTGCAAATGTGCCCGCAGGATGCGTTTTTTGCCCATAGACTTGTATTGCCGACGGATCGTGACGGATGGCCACACGTCACGTCCGTCGTGAACTGGATCAGTTGTGTTTTGGCGGACCGTCGGCACAAAAAACGTTCAATGTAACTTTTTTTTGTACGTCGCGTCCGCCATTTCTGACCGCACATTCGTGGCTGTAACTCCGCCCCCTCCTCCCCAGGACATAGATTGGGCAGCGGATGCGTTGAAAAACTACATCCGCTGCCCACGTTGTGCACAATTTTCACAACGTGCGTCGGTATGTTGGGCCGACGCATTGCGACGGCCCTGTACCGACGTAAGTGTGAAAGAACCCTAACCCTAAATTTAGCCCCAACCCTAACCCTAAATTTAGCCCCAACCCTAACCCTAAATTTAGCCCCAACCCTAACGCTAAATTTAGCCCCAACCCTAACCCTGAATTTAGCCCCAACCCTAACCCTTGCCCTAACCCTAGCCCTAACCCTAATTTTAGCCCCAACGGCTCTTTTCCTGCCGGCCGACAGATGGCGGGCGCACTACGCATGCGCCTGCCATTTTCTTTTGCCAAGAAGACCAGGAGGAGAAGCAGGAGGACCCAGGGACACCGGTAAGTATAATAGGGTCACTGAATCCCCATATTTCTCTGTCCTCTGATGTGCGATCACATCAGAGGACAGAGAATTACACTTTTTTTTTGCAGTCGTCGGTAAACAGTTAATTACCGGCGATCGCAAAACAGGGGTCGGTAAAACCGACCCCGATCATGTTCTTTGGGGTCTCGGCTACCCTCGGCAGCCGAGACCCCAAAGATTCTCCCGGTGTCGGCCGGCGGGCGCACTGCGCATGCGCCCGCCATTTTGAAGATGGCGGCGCCCATCGGGAGCCACGAGGAGCACCGGGGGAGACAGGTAAGTATTGGGGGGCTACCTGGGACCCCATTTCTTTGTCCTCTGATGTGCGATCACATCGGAGGACAGAGAAATTAAAAAGAAATCGCGTTTTTTTTTTTTGCGATCTCCGGTAAACGGTTAATTACCGGCGATCGCAAATGCGGGGTCGGTAAAAAAAAAACCCCGAATCATGTTCTCTGGGGTCTCGGCTACCCCCGGCAGCCGAGACCCCGGAGAAAATCCGACTCTGGGGGGCGCTATTTACTTTATCCACAGCGCCGTTAATTAACGGCGCTGTGGTTTAAGTACCCTTAGCGGCCTCCGTTAAAAGGCGTATCGGCGGTCATTAAGGGGTTAAGGACACCATGTGCACATCCCCTAAGCCTAGCGTACCGCTGCTCCAGATGCACCATTTTTGTCCTGATGTCCCTTCCAGAGGCAATGTGCTGTATCGAGAAATAGAGATGGAGTGTGAGCAAATTTAGTATATAGAATTGTGCTGAGCTTTTTTATTTTTTGTGTAGCACACAACAACAGTAAAGATGTTTTTTTTTTTTTTTAAATCTTTCATTAGGGAGTGCCTCCTTATTTCTCATATTTTTTGCTTATAGTATTCTAAGAGTAAAGGTCTCGCTCACATTGGTGTATAAAAGATCGATCTGATGTTGCTCCTGCAAAGTTGGACAAGTGGACTCCATATGGTCAGGGGCGCACATAGAAACTATGGGGCCCCATAACAAAAGTCCTAATTGAGGGCCCCCACTTCCAAAATGGCATACCTCATAACCTTTAAAAAGAAAGGGAGAAAGAAGTATATTGCAACATGCACGCAGTAATTTTGTTACTTCTTAAGCCCCTTACTGTTTTCACCCACTACAATTCACCTTTTGTGGCCCCATAAGGTATAATGCCTCTAAAAATGATTCTAACCTACTGCATGATACCCCCACTCAACAGTGAATTCCCCATACTCATGGTATGATGAACCCTATGTCTCCAAAACAGTATGTTGTCCCCACAGTACATACCCCCATATCTACTCATACAATGTATATATGGCACCACCAGTACAATGCTTCCACAATGGTCACCATCACCAAACAGTATCATGGCCCTATAAGTACTGACTGATGAAAGAAAACAAAAATGCTACTCACCTAGCCACGTACCAATTTTGTGCTGCTCCACGCTGTGTAGTGTGTGGATAGAGGTTCTGTGCAGCAGGCTGGATCTTGTGATGTAATTGCATCTGCTGTGCTGATACTTAAACATTGAAACTAAATGATAGAGAAAGAATCAGACAGATTCCTGTTCCACCATTGTATTCATTGTCAGACTGGTGTATATATGGCCCATCAGTGACATTGATTCTCAGAGTCCACCTAAGACATACACGATAACAATGCAATGTAAGTGTAAAGCAAAGTACACATCACTTTAATCTTTCACTTCTGATCATACAGATTGTTGTGGGTCAGGAAGTAGAAGAGACATTTGTGGCTTTGAGCTTCCTCCATGATGGGAAGCTAGATACGTTGTACATATGGAGTTCAGCTTCTCTTGCTGTCCTTTATGGTACCGTTACACTAAGCGACGCTGCAGCGATATAGACAACGAGCTGATCGCTGCAGCGTCGCTGTTTAGGTCGCTAGGAGACGTCAAACACCGGCAACAGCTGAGCGATGCAGGAGCGATCCAGTGATCTACTTATCGTTCTCGCTGGTTGTTAGCTCCATGTAAAAACATTGCAGGCACTGTTGCTTTTGCTGTCAAACATGACGAATCACGCCGACCTGACTACCAAATAAAGTTCCAGACTTTCAGCGACGACCAGCGATGTCACAGCAGGATCCTGATCGCTGCTGCGTGTCAAACACAACGAGATCGCTATCCAGGACGCTGCAACGTCACGGATCGTTGTCGTTCTCGTTGTAAAGTTGCTCAGTGTGAAGGTACCTTTAGGCTATGTGCACACGTAGGAAATGTGGTGCAGAATTTTCTGCACTAAATCTACATCTGCAGATTTGATGCAGTTTCTGTGCAGTTTCTGTGCAGTTTCTGTGCAGTTTCTATGTAGTTTCTGTGCAGTTTCTGTGCAGTTTCTGTGCAGTTTCTGAGCAGTTTCTGTGAAGTTTCTGTGCAGTACAATGTAAATCAATGTGAAAAGAAAAAAGCTGTGCACATGGTGCAGAAAAATCTGTGCAGAAACGCTGCAGAACTGCACAAAAGAAGCGATGTGCACTTCTTTGAAATCTGCAGCGTTTCTGCGCAGATTTTTCTGCACCATGTGCACAGCTTTTTTCTTTTCACATTGATTTACATTGTACTGTAAATCACAGTGCAGTTCTGCAGCGTTTCTGCAGCAGAAAAATCTGCTGCAGTTCTGCACCAATTCTGCACTAAATCTGCATCGTGGGGGGGGGAAGAAAAAAGAACTTCCACTCAACAATTCAGGTCTTGAAAATACGGCAATTACTTTATTAGAAAAGACATAGAAGTGGTGGCAGCAACGGAAAAGCCACCAATACAATTAACGCCAGGCGCTAGGCACCCACAACGGCCTCATATATCATCTGAAAGATATTTATTACAAAATACCTATGTATAAGGAAGGTCCTGACATGTACTATATACAAAAGTATACAGATGGAAGAGCATCACCTTAATACCAAACCCAGCTCACAGTAGGGCCACATATATAAGAGAGTAGTAACAAAGAAAAAATAAAAAATTCAACAAGTCAGGCAGTCAGAATACATCACCGTGTAATGTAGGCAAGTGCTGGCCAGTGTGGGTCCTGGCGACCGCCCCAACGCGCGTTTCGGAACACCTTCGTCAGGGGGCACACAGGAAGGCAGAAGAGAGGAGAATAAAATCTGCATCGTGTGCACATACCCTTACTGATCATATAGATCAGAGCCAGGAAGAAGAAATTTGTGCAAATATGAACATCGCAAGAGTACTCAATTATTATTTATTTATATAGCACCATTTATTCCATGGTGCTGGTCATGAGAATTACAGACTGATACAGACAGAGTGCCCTTCCCTTGCTGGCTTACATTCTACAGGATAATGGGGAAGGGGCCAGTAGGTTGGGAGGTTGCAGTAGCTCCGATGGTGTTGAGGTGGCAGCATGGTCATTGCAGGCTGTAACTTTCTTTAAGAAATGGGTTTTCAAGTTCCGTCTGAAGGTTCCGAATGTGGTGGATAATCAGGCGTGTTGGGGCACAGATTTGGGTGAGGAATGAATAAGTTTGGAGGAGAGAAGGAGTTTTTGGGAGGACCGGAGATTACATGAGGGAAGAGATCAGAAAATTAGTTTGGAGATACAGTGGGGAAATTAAGTATTTGGTACACTGGCGATTTTGCCACCTACAAAGAATGGAGAGGTCTGTAATTTTTATCTTGGGTACACTTCAACTATGAGAGACAGAATCTTAAAACAGAAAAAAAAATATACAGAATATCACATTGTTTGATTTCTTACACAATTTGCAATTTATTGCATGAAATAAGTATTTGATACAGTAGAAAAACAACTTAATATTTGGTACAGAAACCTTTGTTTGCAAATACAGAGGTCAGACATTTACTGTAGTTCTTGACCAAGTTTCTACACACTGCAGCAAGGATTTTGGCTCACGTCTCCAGATCTTTCAGGTTTCGGAGAGATCGCTGGGTAACATTGAGTTTCCCAGGACCTTGAAATGGTTCTTACGGAACCACTCCATAGTTGCCCCCTGGCTGTGTGTTTCTGGTAATTGATATGCTGGAAGACCCTGCCACAACCCATCTTCAATTCTCTTACTGAGGGAACAAGGTTGTTTGCCAAAATCTTGCGATACCTTACCCCGTCCATGTTCCATTCAATACGGTGCAGTCGGCCTGTCCCCTTTGCAGAAAAGCACCCTCAAAGTATGATGTTTTCCCCACCATGCTTCACAGTTGGGACGGTGTTCTTTGGGTTGTACTATTTCTTCTTCCTCCAAAAAGTAGAGGAAGTGGAGTTGATACCAAAATGTTCTATTTTGCCTTCATATGACCACATGACCTTCTCCCATGCCTCCTCTGGATCATTCAGATGGTTATTCGTGAACTTCAAATGGGCCTGGACATTTTCTGGTGTGAGTAGGGAGAACTTAAGTGCCCTGCAGGATTTTAATCCATGACAGCATAGTGTGTTACTAACAGTAATTTGTGAGACTGTGGTCCCAGCTCTCTTAAGGTCATTGACCAGGTCATACCGTGTAGTTATTTGCTGACTCCTGACCTTTCTCAGAATCATCCTTACTCTACAAGGCGGGATCTTGTAGCGAGCCCCAGGCCAAGGAAGATCGACAGTAATCTTTTGTTTCTTCCATTTTCTAATAATTGTGCCAACAGTTGCTGCCTTCTCACCAAGCTGCTTGCCTATTATCTCGTAGCCCATCCTAGCCATGTGCAGGTCTACAATTTTGCCCCTGGTGTTCTTAAGACAGCTCTTTGTTCTTGGCCATGGTGGAGAGTAGGGTTGAGCGACTTTTACTTTTATAGGATCGGGTCGGGTTTCACGAAACCCGACTTTCTCAAAAGTCGGGTCGAGTGAAATCGGCCGATCCTATAGAGGGGTCGGGGTCGGCCGAAACACGAAACCCATGCAGTGCAATGGGATACTATGGTTCCCAGGGTCTGAAGGAGAGGAAACTCTCCTTCAGGCCCTGGGATCCATATTTAAATGTAAAATAAAGAATTAAAATAAAAAATATTGCTATACTCACCCTCGGACGCGCCCTGGTACTAACCGGCAGCCTTCCTTCCTTAGAATCAGCGCGTGAAGGACCTTAGATGACGTCGCGGCTTGTGATTGGTCGCGCGACCGCCCATATTCCTATTAGGTATATACTCACCCTCGGACGCGCCCTGCTTCTTTCCGGCAGCCTTCCTTCCTAAGAATCAGCGCTTGAATGACCTTTGGTGACGTCGCGGCTTGTGATTGGTCGCGTGAGCGGTCACATGGGCGGTCGCGCGACCAATCACAAGCCGCGACGTCATCTAAGGTCCTTCACGCGCTGATTCTAAGGAAGGAAGGCTGCCGGTTAGTACCAGGGCGCGTCAGAGGGTGAGTATAGCAATATTTTTTATTTTAATTCTTTATTTTACACTTAAATATGGATTCTGATACCGATTTCCGATATTGCAAACATATCGGAACTCGGTATCGGAATTCCGATACCAGATTCAGAAGATCGCCGACCTCATGGCCGACCCCACACAGGGGTCGGGTCGGGTTTCATGAAACCCGACTTTGCCAAAAGTCGGCGACTTCTGAAAATGGCCGACCCGTTTCGCTCAACCCTAGTGGAGAGGTTGGATTGTGATTGAGTGTGTACAGGTGTCTTTTATACAGGTAATGAGTTCAAAGAGGTGCAATTAATACAGGTAATAAGTGCAGAGCAGGAGGGCTTCTTACAGAAAAACAAATAGGTCTGTGAGGACCTGATATTTCTCCATCGTCTCATTGGGGGACACAGGACTGTGGGTGTATGCTATTGCCGCCAGGAGGCTGACACTTAAGTAGACAAAAAAAAAAAGTTAGCTCCTCCTCCATAGTATACACCTTGACACTGGCCCTGACAGCTCCAGTTTATGCTTAGTGTCCGTAGGAGGCACATATCTGGGTTTTCCCAGATACATTCTACCTCGAGGATAAGATAGGGGCGACGGACCTTTTTGAAGGGGTTTGATCTCCCCAAACCAACAACGGGCGAGCACGTGTGTGTGTCGCCTCCACGTATCCTTTCCCGCGACGTGGGATTGCCGGACTAAAAACCTGACCACCCTGAGGTAACGAAACCCTAGGTTGTACAGGCATTCATGCATTGTCCGTGCAGCCTCCACTTCAATCACAAATGCATTGGACTGCGGTGCTTAAAGGAGGCAGACGGTCCCTCTCCTCACCTTCTGAAGGGTGAAGGAGTTAGGGTGCCTGCACCGTCTTTTCCCATATGTATATATATATTTATATGTGGATTTACGTGTATGCCTCTGTTCTAACCTTGTGTGTTGTCAGAGGCTGCGGGGGGGGAGGGGGCTTCATTGCGCGGTCTCATGTGGTAAAACGCCATGCTGCACTCAGTGCGGTGCCGGTTCCAGATTGTCTCTCCATAGCTAAAGCACGGACAGAAGTCCCGCCCCTAGCAACTTTCTTCCAGCGGCCCGCTGCATCATGGTCGCTGTAGTTTCCTGCATGATCATGGGCGGAAGTTCCACCCCTAGCAAATTTCTTCCGGCGGCCCGCTGCATCATGGTCGCTGTAGTTTCCTGCAGGGTCGTGGGCGGAAGTTCCGCCCTCCTCGGCGGCGCGTACTTCCGGTTTCGCGCTCCCAGCGTTTCTAGGAGAGCGCAGGTATGGGGAAAATCAAGTCCCCTGCTTTGGCCTTTGCACGATCCTTATGGCGGCTCCTCCCCCTTTCATGATCTTCATAAGGGAGGTTTTCTCTGCTCAGAGCTCGGTTTAGTGTGGTGCTCAGAACCGACGGGGACACAGGACTGGGGTAAGTGCTACTTCCCTCAGCCTGACAGCAGTTTTTTTTCTAAGACCCAGTAGCTCATAAGGCGTTTCATAGCAGCAACAGCAGCAATAGTCATCATGTCTAGAAGGACTAAGTCTCACACAGTCCTGTATACCTCATGCATTACTTGCCGGGCTTCTTTTCCGCATGCGCAAACTAGCCATTTCTGTGAAGCTTGCGATTCCGAACGCGCTCAGGAGCCCCCGCCTGCTACCCCGCCTGCTATTCTGCCGGGTATGCCTGTATCTGAGACTGCGGCATCTCCCCCTGAGTGGGTCGTATCCTTAACGCAATCTATGGCGTCTCTAACAAAGGCGGTTGAGTCCCTTCAAGCCCCCGTCAGGGACGTTCATCCATCTGTTTCTGAAAGATCCTCCGATTCTCAGGACCCTCCGGCCTGCAGGGGCCGTACTCCCTCTAGGCAGACGCGGGGGAAGCGTACCCATACAGCGTCTCCCAGTCCGTCGGGTGCATCTGCATCTGTGAATTCCGTCTCTCGGTCTCCCTCACCTGTGGGAGTGAGTGAACATGGTTCGGACTTTGACTCTGAAGGGTCTTTTGATTTAGAAGCTCCTGATTATCAGGAATCAGTTGACAGTCTCATTGAGGCCGTTAATCAGTCTTTGGGAGTAGAGGATGTAGCCACCTTACCTTCAGGTCATAAGGTGTCTTTTAAAAAGATTCAAGCAACCTCATAAGGTGTTTTCTTCTCATCCTGAGTTTAAGGATTTAGTTCAACGTCACATGGAGCGACCGGATAAACGTTTCTTAGGCCAGAAGGCCCTGGGTACCAGGTATCCTTTCGCACCCGAGATTTGTAAAAAATGGGTAGAATCTCCTTCTGTGGATCCTCCCGTGTCCCGTTTGGCCTCTAACAAACTGCTGTCTCTTCCTAATGGGTCTGCTATTAAAGATCCAACTGATCGGCTCTTAGAGAGTCTAGCTCGGTCGGTGTTTGAGGCTTCAGGGTCAGCGCTCGCGCCGTCTTTTGCGGCGACATGGGTTGCCAAAGCTATGATAGCTTGGTCAGAGTCTGTCACTAAGGCTCTTCAGGATAGGGAGTTTCCTGTAGAAGTGATAGAGATGTCTAATCAGATATCCTTGGCTGGGAATTTTCTGATTAATGCATCTTTGGATGCGGCAAACTGTTCAGCATTGGCAGCTGCAAATGCTATCGCTATCAGAAGGGCTCTATGGCTGAGAAATTGGCGGGCGGACTCTACTTCAAAAAAGTCCCTTACATCCCTTCCTTATCAAGGTGGCCGATTATTTGGCGCAAAGTTGGATCAACTTATATCTGATACCACAGGGGGAAAGAGTAATTTACTCGGACTCCCATGACAGCACGACGACGAGAGAGGGGATCTGCCCATTAGGAACAGGAAACCTACAGATACAAAAGGGCGGTACCTCTCCCTTGCCTCAGTTGGTTTCCTGTTCCTGAAGGGGACGGATGCCTACAGAAGAGAGCCCAGGCCGGCCGGCCGAATACGGTAGCGGGGGGGTCTCCTACCTCGGCCGGTGCGGAGATCCCTGGAGACGCCACGGTGGTCCTTGCTGGATTTCACGGCAGTGGCGTTCGCAGCAGGGAGCGAAGTCCGGAGGATTTCCTGCCTCCATCAGCGCCGGCGCAGGTAAGTATTCCCATTGGTGGTGCAGCGGTATGGTGTGGCTGCGGGTGCCGGGCTCAGGCGTGTGGGTGAGCTCCTGGAGCGCTGCGCTCCATCCCCGGCGTCCGGCGCGTGCTGGAGCATTTCCGGGTGCAGTGACGTAAGGGGGCGGGGTTAGCGGCCGCTTCAGGGTCGCCGGACGTCTGCGCATGCGCAGTCATTCCAAAATGGCGGCGCCCATCGCGTCTGTGTGCCGGTTTTGACCGCAAGATCTCCTGCCCTCTGCTGTATCCTGGACCAATAGGGACAGCGCTGGCCCATCTGCTGACCGGATCCAAGGGGTATTTATGCAGGTGGAGATGTTAGATCCCTGCTTTTGGTCGCATTTCGTCATGGAGAGTGGTGGTGAGCAGCAGCAGCTGCCAGACGAGGTACGTCAGAAGCCCAAACAGAAGGATAGAGATGACCAGCCCAGTCGTAAGAGCTCTTCCGAACAAGGATCCAGAGCTTCGACTAAAGAAACCCCTCGGATTCCGGTACTTTACTTTGGCGCACGGGTAAGTGATCTACGTGAAAGTTCACTCTGTGACGCGAGTTTATTCCCCTGGAATAAACTTTATCATTCCAGGGGAAGAAGAGTACGGGAAAGTCTAAACATAAGGAATGTGCCCTCTGTGGAGTCCCTCTACCTGACTCTTGTTCAAAAAAATTATGTGCCCCCTGTATACAGCAGACGGTGAGGTCTACAGGAGCGGGTTGGTGGTAGTGACATTAGGTCAGATATTAGTTATCTCCTATATTGTCCTCCCCTAGGTAGCAGAAGAGTCCGTAACTCCGGCAAATCTGAGGGAAATGATCCGGCTGGAAGTAAGGGAATCACTACGGTCCCTATCCCAAGCGGAAGGCTCAAAGCATAGGACTCTCTTGGACTCTAATTCTTCAGAGGAAGAAAGAGAGGAAAAATCCTATCTCTCCAGTCCTCTCTCCTCTTCATCAGATGAGGAGTCAGGACGATTCTGTCTACCCTTGGATAAAATCGACAAAGTTGTCAAATCAGTTAGAGGCACCATGGGTATAGAGGAACCTAAATCACAACCCTCGAAACAGGAGATGATGTTTAGCGGACTTGATCGTAAAAAAGATAGATCTTTCCCGGTAAACGAAAAGATTCAGGATTTGATCCTTAGAGAATGGAAGAAACCAGAAAAAAAGGGGGCCTTACCACCAGCATTAAAACGCAGGTATCCCTTTGACGATCCGGTTTTGGATACATGGGATAAAGCTCCTAAATTGGACGCGGCTGTTGCAAAGGCGTCAAAGAAAGCCTCATTACCCTTTGAGGATATGGGGACCCTCAAGGATCCTCTGGACAGAAAGGCAGATATATTCCTTAAAGGTACCTGGGAGATGGCGGCTGGATCGCTCAGACCAACCGTTGCGGCAACATGTACGGCCAGATCATTAATGGTCTGGCTAGATCAGTTAGAGTCTCAGCTTAAGGACGGCTCACAGGACACAGGAGATAGTTTTACCATCCTTCCTTCCCAATCCCTCCAACCCTAAAGAAGAACTACTCCATACATTAGATGTTAGGAGATGCCTGCTAGAATACATCTCTATTACTGACACCTGGAAGAAAGATGATGCGTTGTTTTTATCTTTCCAAAACCCTAGAAAGGGACTTAGGGTATCAAAGTACACACTAGCAAAGTGGATTAGGGAGGCTATCTCTTTGGCTTACACTGCAGGTGGAGGTCCGGCTCCGCAGAATCTGAGGGCGCATTCCACCAGGGCCATGGCTACATCCTGGGCGGAAAAGTCTGGAGTATCAATCGACCAGATATGTAAGGCGGCCACATGGTTATCCCCGTCCACCTTCTTTAAGCACTATAGGTTGGATTTGGGGGCTTCCCCTGATCTCACATTTGGGTTAAGGGTGCTACAGGCCATAGTCCCTCCCTAAGGAAGCTTACATCTCTCTAATTCTCTCGTCGTGCTGTCATGGGAGTCCGAGTAAAGCATTAAGCTACTTACTGGTAGCGGCATTTCTCGGAGGCCCATGACAGCAGCCTTAGTTCCCTCCCTATTCACGTGGGGGTTGCACTCCCTATAAATGTATATATTTCACAATATGTTACCAGTCCCAATAGATGTCTGATATTTTGTATATAATCTGTATATAGTGTATATTTTTGTGTACCACTAACCGCGGTAGTCCTCTCAAGACTCTGAAATACAACTGAGGCAAGGGAGAGGTACCGCCCTTTTGTATCTGTAGGTTTCCTGTTCCTAATGGGCGGATCCCCTCTCTCGTCGTCGTGCTGTCATGGGCCTCCGAGAAATGCCGCTACCAGTAAGTAGCTTAATGCTTTCCTTCCACAACAAAGGGTTAAGCAACCTTTTCGTCGCCAATTTCAAGCAAGCTTTAAATCCTTTCGTAACACCCGGTGGTCTGCAGCACCAAGCTCAGGTCCTCCCAAGTCGGTCTATCCAAGACAGGGAGCACCAAGTCTCATATAGAGCCAATCCATTGGCAAGAATGCGATATCAACCATCAAGATCTAGGGGATCTAGATATCCTCGGTCTTCGGCTAAATGACTGGAGGCAGCCTCATGTCGTCTTCAACAGAGTAGGCGGTCGCCTACTTCTGTTCCATCAGTCCTGGCTGTCAGTCGTTTCCGACAGATGGGTGAGAGAACTGGTGGTTTCAGGGTACAAAATAGAGTTTCTCTCTCTCCCTCCAAGCTGGTTTTTTCCGTCCAGTCTTCACAGTTCAAAATCCCGTCTAAGGGCTTTATTCAAAGCAGTCGAGTCTCTTCAGTCCAACGGGGTCATTGTTCCCGTTCCAGGGGTAGAAAGGTTCCAAGGATTCTATTACAATCTGTTTACGGTCCCCAAAAAAGACGGGACTGTAAGACCCATTCTGGACCTAAAGTGTTTGAACAAGTTCGTCAGCACTCGTCACTTCCGTATGGAGTCGCTCCGCTTGGTTATTGCGGCTATGGAAAAGGGAGAATTCCTAGCTTCCATAGATATCCAAGATGCCTATCTGCATGTCCCCATATTTCTTCAGCATCAAAGATTTCTACGGTTTTCCATAGGCGAACGTCACTTCCAATTCACAGCATTACCTTTCGGTCTCGCCTCTGCTCCCAGGGAGTTCACAAAGGTGATGTCAACAGTTGTGTCCATCCTGCATTCCCGGGGCATAGTCATTTTGCCATACTTGGACGATACTCCCGGGGCATAGTCATTTTGCCATACTTGGACGATCTCTTGGTCAAGGGGCCAACTTTTCAAGCATGCAAAGAGAACGTCAGCATCACTTTGGACACTCTATCCCGACTAGGGTGGCTGGTCAATCTAAAAAAGTCATCTCTAGTCCCATCTCGAAAGATTTCTTTTTTAGGAATGATCTTCGATACTTCTCGGGGTCTGACTATCCTACCCCAGAACAAGGTACTCTGCCTTCGGCCACAAGTGAAAATACTACAGCAGCCGAGTTTTCACTCAATCCGGTTTTGCATGAGGGTCTTGGGCAGGATGGTGGCGGCCATGGAAGCAGTACCATTCGCCCAATTTCATCTTCGCCCTCTCCAGCAGGCAATTTTGTCAGCCTGGAACAGGAGTCATGCTTCTCTCAACCTCCGGTGCCGTCTGTCTCCCCGGGTCAGGCAATCTCTCATATGGTGGATGAGGAGCTCCTCTCTGCGGCAGGGGAAGCCTTTTCTCCAGTCCATTGGCTGGTAGTTTCTACAGACGCCAGTCTTCTCGGCTGGGGAGCAGTGTTTCACCAACACACAGCACAAGGTTTTTGGTCCCCAGGGGAGTCAACTCTTCCAATCAATCTGTTGGAGATAAGGGCAATTTGGCTGGCTCTGCAGCACTTTCACCATCTTCTGGCGGGTCACCTGGTCCGTATCCAATCGGATAATACCACGGCTGTGGCTTACGTAAATCATCAGGGGGGCACCCGCAGCAGGTCAGCCATGCGCGAGGTAGGGCAAATCCTCCGCTGGGTCGAGAACAACCACTCCGTGATCTCGGCAGTTTACATCCTGGGCAAGGATAACTGGGCAGCGGACTTTCTGAGCCGTCAGTGTCTTGCACCCGGGGAATGGTCTCTTCACCCCGACGTTTTTCGGCAGATTTGCCAACGCTGGGGTATCACGGACGTGGATCTAATGGCATCCAGGTGGAATGCCAAGGTCCCCAGGTTGGTAGCTCGTTATCGAGATCCAAGAGCTCTCGCCGTAGACGCACTGGTCCTTCCTTGGAACCAGTTTCGTCTTCCATATCTGTTTCCTCCTCTGGCGCTCCTCCCAAGGGTAGTCAGGAAGATCAAGATAGAGGGAGTTCCAGCAATTCAAATCGCCCCAGATTGGCCTCGGAGGTCATGGTACGCGGACCTCGTTCAGCTGATTGCCGGGGTTCCTTGGCAGCTACCAATGCGGCCAGATCTTCTGTCGCAGGGGCCGATATTCCACCAGAACTTAGGGGCCCTGCGTTTGACGGCTTGGCCGTTGAATCTTGGATTCTGACCCAGGCCGGTTTTTCTCAAAAGGTAGCTTCCACTATGATTAATGCTCGAAAGACGGTTTCTGCGCGCATTTACCACCACACCTGGAAAGTTTTTCTCTCGTGGTGCAGGAAGAAGGGTCTTCCTCCTTTACGGTTCTCCGTTCCTAATATTTTAGCTTTTCTCCAAGCTGGTTTAGACTCAGGTCTCGCTCCAAGTACCCTTAGGAGGCAAATATCAGCCTTATCGGTTCTTTTCCAGCGCAGGATTGCTACCATTTCACAGGTCAAGACTTTTTTGCAGGGAGTCTCTCACATGGTCCCCCCTTACAGAGCCCCGCTAGAAGCTTGGGACCTTAATCTGGTCTTGAGCGCTCTTCAGGAAGCCCCATTTGAGCCCCTCCAAGAAGTTTCTTTAACGTATCTTTCTTGGAAGGTTTTGTTTTTGGTAGCCATAACCTCCATTAGGCGGGTGTCGGAATTGGCGGCCTTGTCCTGCCAGTCACCGTTTCTGCAATTTCATCAGGATAAGGTAGTATTAAGACCAGTTCCCTCTTTTCTGCCAAAGGTAGTTTCCTCGTTTCACATCAATGAGGACATAGTCTTGCCTTCTTTTTGTCCTGCACCTTCACACCGTGTGGAAAAAGCTCTCCATACTCTGGACCTGGTGAGAGCGCTGAGAAGATATGTTTCTCGGACCGTTTCTTTTCGACAGACGGATGTCCTGTTCGTTCTTCCTGTGGGTCACAGAAAGGGATTCGCAGCCTCTAGGTCGACCTTAGCCAGATGGATACGAGCCACCATTCAGGAGGCCTACCGCATCAAGGGTGCAGCCATCCTGGCTGGGATCAGGGCACACTCTACTCGAGCGGTAGGGGCTTCCTGGGCACTTCGGCACCAAGCTTCTGCAGAACAGGTTTGCAAAGCGGCAACTTGGTCCAGCCTGCACACTGTCTCTAAGCATTATAATATCCACACTCAGGCCTCTGCTGATGCAAGTTTGGGAAGAAAAATTCTTAAGGCTGCGGTATCGCACCTATAGGCGGTAAGTGCCTAAGGGTTTGTTCCAGTGAGTCTTTTTTCCCACCCTGGGACTGCTTTGGGACATCCCACAGTCCTGTGTCCCCCAATGAAACGATGGAGAAACAGGGATTTTTGTGTTACTCACCGTAAAATCCTTTTCTCCGAGTCATTCATTGGGGGACACAGCTCCCTCCCTATTTCATCTTGTTATTTTTCTACGGGGTTGTTCAGAATGTAGTATTATTCTAGACATGTTGTCTTTGCTCTAATGCTGTTTTGTTTTCTCTATCTCCTACTGCTTGTGCACCAAACTGGAGCTGTCAGGGCCAGTGTCAAGGTATATACTATGGAGGAGGAGCTAATTTTTTTTTTTGTCTACTTAGTGTCAGCCTCCTGGCGGCAATAGCATACACCCACAGTCCTGTGTCCCCCAATGAATGACTCGGAGAAAAGGATTTTACGGTGAGTAACATGTTGTGAATTGTGTGGCAGAGCTCCCTCCTGTGGTCTCAAGTGGTACTTCGGCTGGTTCTCTCTGTGAGCTTCCGTTGGTGGAGGAAAGTGGTACTGCGGCTTCTGAGTTTCCTTCCTCAGGTGATGTGGTGAAGTCGTTAGGTGCTTCTCTATTTAACTCCACCTAGTGCTTTGATCCTGGCTTCCAGTCAATGTTCTAGTATTGGACCTGTTTCCTCCTGGATCGTTCCTGTGGCCTGCTGCTCTGCATAGCTAAGTTCCTCTTTGCTATTTGTTTGCTGTTTTTTTCTGTCCAGCTTGTCAATTTGTTTTTTACTGCTTGCTGGAAGCTCTGGGACGCAGAGGGTGTACCTCCGTGCCGTTAGTTCGGTACGGAGGGTCTTTTTGCCCCCTTTGCGTGGTTTTTGTAGGGTTTTGTGTTGACCGCAAAGTTACCTTTCCTATCCTCGCTCTGTTCAGAAAGTTGGGCCTCACTTTGCTAAATCTATTTCATCTCTACGTTTGTCTTTTCATCTTAACTCACATTCATTATATGTGGGGGCTGCCTTTTCCTTTGGGGTATTTCTCTGAGGCAAGGTAGGCTTATTTTCTATCTTTAGGCTAGCTAGTTTCTCAGGCCGTGTCGAGTTGCATAGGGAGCGTTGGGCGCAATCCACGGCTGCCTTTAGTGTGGTTTGAGAGGATTAGGGATTGCGGTCAACAGAGTTCCCACGTCTCAGAGCTCGTTCTTGTTTTTTGGGTTATTGCCAGGTCACTGTATGTGCGCTGACCTCTATGTCCATTGTGGTACTGAATTACCTTTCATAACAGTACTGGAAGCCAAAAGTACTAATGATTCCCAATAGAGGGAAAAAAGAAGTTCTGAGACCATTTTTTTTTCTTTGCACTGTGTTTTGCCTTTTTTTTCCCCTAGACATTTGGGTGGTTCAGGACACAGGTGTAGCAATGGACATTAAAGGTCTGTCTTCATGTGTGGATCAGCTTACGGCAATAGTACAAAGTATTCAAGACTTTGTGGTTCAGAATTCTATGTTAGAACCGAGAATTCCTATTCCTGATTTGTTTTTTGGAGATAGAACTAAATTTCTGAGTTTCAAAAATAATTGTAAACTATTTTTGGCTTTGAAACCTCGCTCCTCTGGTGACCCAGTTCAACAAGTTAGGATCGTTATTTCTTTTTTGCGTGGCGACCATCAGGACTGGGCATTTTCTCTTGCGTCAGGAGATCCTGCATTAAGTAATATCGATGCATTTTTCCTGGCGCTCGGATTGCTGTACGATGAGCCTAATTCTGTGGATCAGGCAGAGAAGAATTTGCTGGCTCTGTGTCAGGGTCAGGATGAAATAGAGGTATATTGTCAGAAATTTAGAAAGTGGTCCGTACTCACTCAGTGGAATGAAGGTGCGCTCGCAGCTATTTTCAGAAAAGGTCTCTCTGAAGCCCTTAACCCCTCTGTGACCTTAGACGTACTATCCCGTCGAGGTGCCCTGGGCTTATCTGACCCTGGACGGGATAGTACGTCATAGCCGATCGGCCGCGCTCACGGGGGGAGCGCGGCCGATCGCGGCCGGGTGTCAGCTGCTTATCGCAGCTGACATCCGGCACTATGTGCCAGGAGCGGTCACGGACCGCCCCCGGCACATTAACCCCTGGCACACCGCGATCAAAGATGATCGCGATGTGCCGGCGGTGCAGGGAAGCACCGCGCAGGGAGGGGGCTCCCTGCGGGCTTCCCTGAGCCCCCCGCAGCAACGCGATGTGATCGCGTTGCTGCGAGGGTCTCCTCACCTCCCTCCCTGCTCGAGCCCCGGATCCAAGATGGCCGCGGATCCGGGTCCTGCAGGGAGGGAGGTGGCTTCACAGAGCCTGCTCAGAGCAGGCACTGTGAAGGCTGCAGCGCTGCTAGTCAGATCAGTGATCTGACAGAGTGCTGTGCAAACTGTCAGATCACTGATCTGTGATGTCCCCCCCTGGGACAAAGTAAAAAAGTAAAAAAAAAATGTTCCAAATGTGTAAAAAAAATAAAAAAAAATATTCCAAAATAATGAAAAAAAAAAAAAAATATTATTCCCATAAATACATTTCTTCATCTAAATAAAAAAAAAAAACCAATAAAAGTACACATATTTAGTATCGCCGCGTCCGTAACGACCCGACCTATAAAACTGTCCCACTAGTTAACCCCTTCAGTAAACACCGTAAGAAAAAAAAAAAAAAACGAGGCAAAAAACAACGCTTTATTATCATACCGCCGAACAAAAAGTGGAATAACACGCGATCAAAAGGACAGATATAAATAACCATGGTACCGCTGAAAGCGTCATATTGTCCCGCAAAAAAAGAGCCGCCATACAGCATCATCAGCAAAAAAATAAAAAAGTTATAGTCCTGAGAATAAAGCGATGCAAAAATAATTATTTTTTCTGTAAAATAGTTTTTATCGTATAAAAGCACCAAACCATAAAAAAATGATATAAATGAGGTATCGCTGTAATCGTACTGACCCGAAGAATAAAACTGATTTATCAATTTTACCAAACGCGGAACGGTATAAACGCCTCCCCCAATAGAAATTCATGAATAGCTGGCTTTTGGTCATTCTTCCTCACAAAAATCGGAATAAAAAGCGATAAAAAAAAGTCACGTGCCCAAAAATGTTTTCAATAAAAACGTCAACTCGTCCCGCAAAAAACAAGACCTCACATGACTCTGTGGACCAAAATATGGAAAAATTATAGCTCTCAAAATGTGGTATTGCAAAAAATATTTTTTGCAATAAAAAGGGTCTTTCAGTGTGTGACGGCTGCCAATCATAAAAATCCGCTAAAAAACTCGCTATAAAAGTAAATCAAACCCCCCTTCATCACCCCCTTAGTTAGGGAAAAATAAAAAAAAATGTATTTATTTCCATTTTCCCATTAGGGCTAGGGTTAGGGCTAGGGTTAGGGCTAGGGCTAGGGTTAGGGTTAGGGCTAGGGTTAGGGCTAGGGCTAGGGTTAGGGCTAGGGTTAGGGCTAGGGTTAGGGTTAGGGTTAGGGCTAGGGTTAGGGTTAGGGTTAGGGCTAGGGTTAGGGCTAGGGTTAGGGCTAGGGTTAGGGTTAGGGCTAGGGTTAGGGCTAGGGTTAGGGTTAGGGTTGGGGCTACAGTTAGGGTTGGGGCTAAAGTTAGGGTTAGGGTTTAGATTACATTTACAGTTGGGAATAGGGTTGGGATTAGGGTTAGGGGTGTGTCTGGGTTAGAGGTGTGGTTAGGGTTACCATTGAGATTAGGGTTAGGGGTGTGTTTAGATTAGGGTTTCAGTTATAATTGGGGGGTTTCCACTGTTTAGACACATCAGGGGCTCTCCAAACACGACATGGCGTCCGATCTCAATGCCAGCCAATTCTGCGTTGAAAAAGTAAAACAGTGCTCCTTCCCTTCCGAGCTCTCCTGTGTGCCCAAACAGGGGTTTACCCCAACATATGGGGTATCAGCGTACTCAGGACAAATTGGACAACAACTTTTGTGGACCAATTTCTCCTGTTACCCTTGGGAAAATACAAAACTGGGGGCTAAAAAATAATTTTTGTGGGAAAACAAAAAGATTTTTTATTTTCACGGCTCTGCGTTATAAACTGTAGTGAAACACTTGGGGGTTCAAAGTTCTCACAACACATCTAGATAAGTTCATTGAGGGGTCTAGTTTCCAATATGGGGTCACTTGTGGGGGGTTTCTACTGTTTAGGTACATTAGGGGCTCTGCAAACGCAATGTGACGCCTGCAGACCAATCCATCTAAGTCTGCATTCCAAATGATGCTCCTTCCCTTCCGAGCCCTCCCATGCGCCCAAACGGTGGTTCCCCCCCACATATCGGGTATCAGCGTACTCAGGACAAATTGGACAACAACATTTAGGGTCCAATTTCTCCTGCTAACCTTGGAAAAATACAAAACTGGGGGCTAAAATATAATTTTTGTGGAAAAAAAAATATTTTTTATTTGCATGGCTCTGCGTTATAAACTGTAGTGAAATACTTGGGGGTTCAAAGCTCTCACAACACATCAAGATGAGTTCCTTAGGGGGTCTACTTTCCAAAATGGTGTCACTTGTGGGGGGTTTCTACTGTTTAGGTACATTAGGGGCTCTGCAAACGCAATGTGACGCCTGCAGACCATTCCATCTAAGTCTGCATTCCAAATGGCGCTCCTTCCCTTCCGAACCCTCCCATGCGCCCAAACGGTGGTTCCCCCCCACATATGGGGTATCAGCGTACTCAGGACAAATTGGACAACAACTTTTGGGGTCCAATTTCTCCTGTTACCCTAGGGAAAATACAAAACTGGGGGCTAAAAAATAATTTTTGTGGGAAAAAAATTTTGTTTTATTTTTATGGCTCTGCATTATAAACTTCTGTGAAGCCCTTGGTGGGTCAAAGTGCTCACCACACATCCAGATAAGTTCCTTAGGGGGTCTACTTTCCAAAATGGTGTCACTTGTGGGGGGTTTCAATGTTTAGGCACATCAGTGGCTCTCCAAACGCAACATGGCGTCCCATCTCAATTCCTGTCAATTTTGCATTGAAAAGTCAAACGGCGCTCCTTCCCTTCCGAGCTCTCCCATGCGCCCAAACAGTGGTTTACTGCCACATATGGGGTATCAGCGTACTCGGGACAAATTGGACAACAACTTTTGAGGTCCAATTTCTTCTCTTAACCTTGGAAAAATAAAAAATTGGGGGAAAAAATATAATTTTTGTGAAAAAATATGATTTTTTATTTTTACGGTTCTGCATTATAAACTTCTGTGAAGCACTTGGTGGGTCAAAGTGCTCACCACACATCCAGATAAGTTCCTTAGGGGGTCTACTTTCCAAAATGGTGTCACTTGTGGGGGGTTTCAATGTTTAGGCACATCAGTGGCTCTCCAAACGCAACATGGCGTCCCATCTCAATTCCTGTCAATTTTGCATTGAAAAGTCAAATAGCGCTCCTTCCCTTCCGAGCTCTCCCATGCGCCCAAACAGTGGTTTACTGCCACATATGGGGTATCAGCGTACTCAGGACAAATTGGACAACAACTTTTTGGGTCCAATTTCTCCTGTTACCCTTGGTAAAATAAAACAAATTGGAGCTGAAGTAAATTTTTTGTGTAAAAAAGTTAAATGTTCATTTTTATTTAAACATTCCAAAAATTCCTATTAAACACCTGAAGGGTTAATAAACTTCTTGAATGTGGTTTTGAGCACCTTGAGGGGTGCAGTTTTTAGAATGGTGTCACACTTGGGCATTTTCTATCATATAGACCCCTCAAAATGACTTCAAATGAGACGTGGTCCCTAAAAAAAAATGGTGTTGTAAAAATGAGAAATTGCTGGTCAACTTTTAACCCTTATAACTCCCTAACAAAAAAAAAAATTGGTTCCAAAATTATGCTGATGTAAAGGAGACATGTGGGAAATGTTACTTATTAAGTATTTTGTGTGACATATCTCTGTGATTTAATTGCATAAAAATTCAAAGTTTGAAAATTGCGAAATTTTCAAAATTTTCGCCAAATTTCCGTTTTTTTCACAAATAAACGCAGGTACTATCAAAGAAATTTTACCACTATCATGAAGTACAATATGTCACGAGAAAACAATGTCAGAATCACCAGGATCCGTTGAAGCGTTTCGGAGTTATAACCTCATAAAGGGACAGTGGTCAGAATTGTAAAAATTGGCCTGGTCATTAACGTGCAAACCACCCTTGGGGGTAAAGGGGTTAAGGATGTCATGGTGGGATTTCCTATGCCTGCTGGTCTGAATGAGTCTATGTCTTTGGCCATTCAGATCGGTCGACGCTTGCGCAAGCGTAAATCTGTGCACCATTTGGCGGTATTACCTGAGCTTAAACCTGAGCCTATGCAGTGCAATAGGACTTTGACCAGAGTTGAACGGCAAGAACACAGACGTCTGAATGGGCTGTGTTTCTAATGTGGTGATTCCACTCATGCTATCTCTGATTGTCCTAAGTGCACTAAGCGGTTCGCTAGGTCTGCCACCATTGGTACGGTACAGTCAAAATTTCTTCTGTCTGTTACCTTGATCTGCTCTTTGTCATCGTATTCTGTCATGGCATTTGTGGACTCAGGCGCTGCTCTGAATTTGATGGACTTGGAGTATGCTAGGCTTTGTGGGTTTTTCTTGGAGCCCTTGCAGTGTCCTATTCCATTGAGAGGAATTGATGCTACGCCTTTGGCCAAGAATAAGCCTCAGTACTGAACCCAGCTGACCATGTGCATGGCTCCTGCACATCAGGAGGTTATTCGCTTTCTGGTGTTGCATAATCTGCATGATGTGGTCGTGTTTGGGTTGCCATGGCTACAAGTCCATAATCCAGTATTAGATTGGAAATCCATGTCTGTGTCCAGCTGGGGTTGTCAGGGGGTACATGGTGATGTCCCATTTCTGACTATTTCGTCATCCACCCCTTCTGAGGTTCCTGAGTTCTTGTCTGATTACCGGGATTTATTTGATGGGCCCAAGTCCGATACCCTACCTCCGCATAGGGATTGTGATTGTGCTATCGATTTGATTCCTGGTAGTAAATTCCCAAAAGGTCGACTGTTTAATTTATCTGTGCCTGAGCACGCCGCTATGCGGAGTTATGTGAAGGAGTCTTTGGAGAAGGGGCATATTCGCCCGTCATCGTCGCCATTAGGAGCAGGGTTCTTTTTTGTAGGCAAGAAGGATGGTTCACTGAGACCTTGTATAGATTACCGCCTTCTAAATAAGATCACGGTTAAATTTCAGTACCCCTTGCCATTGTTATCTGATTTGTTTGCTCGGATTAAGGGGGCTAGTTGGTTCACCAAGATAGATCTTCGTGGTGCGTATAATCTTGTGCGTATTGAGTGGAAAACTGCATTTAATACGCCCGAGGGCCATTTTGAGTATCTAGTAATGCCATTCGGACTTGCCAATGCTCCATCAGTGTTTCAGTCCTTTATGCATGACATCTTCCGAGAGTACCTGGATAAATTCCTGGTTGTGTACTTAGATGACATTTTGATCTTCTCGGATGATTGGGAGTCTCATGTGAAGCAGGTCAGAACGGTGTTTCAGGTCCTGCGTGCTAATTCTTTGTTTGTGAAGGGATCAAAGTGTCTCTTTGGTGTTCAGAAGGTTTCATTTTTGGGGTTCATCTTTTCCCCTTCTACTATCGAGATGGACCCTGTTAAGGTCCAAGCCATCCATAATTGGACTCAGCCGACATCTCTGAAAAGTCTGCAAAAGTTCCTGGGCTTTGCTAATTTTTATCGTCGCTTCATCTGCAATTTTTCTAGTATTGCTAAACCATTGACCGATTTGACCAAGAAAGGTGCTGATTTGGTCAATTGGTCTTCTGCTGCGGTGGAAGCTTTTCAAGAGTTGAAGCGTCGTTTTTCTTCTGCCCCTGTGTTGTGTCAACCAGATGTTTCGCTTCCGTTCCAGGTCGAGGTTGATGCTTCTGAGATTGGAGCAGGGGCTGTTTTGTCGCAGAGAAGTTTTGATTGCTCGGTGATGAAACCATGCGCCTTCTTTTCCAGGAAGTTTTCGCCTGCTGAGCGAAATTATGATGTTGGCAATCGAGAGTTGCTGGCCATGAAGTGGGCATTCGAGGAGTGGCGTCATTGGCTTGAAGGAGCTAAGCATCGCGTGGTGGTCTTGACTGATCATAAGAACTTAACTTGCCTCGAGTCCGCCAAGCGGTTGAATCCTAGACAAGCTCGTTGGTCGTTGTTTTTTGCCCGTTTTGACTTTGTGATTTCATACCTTCCGGGCTCTAAAAATGTGAAGGCGGATGCTCTGTCTAGGAGTTTTGTGCCCGACTCTCCGGGTGTATCTGAGCCGGCGGGTATCCTCAAAGAGGGAGTAATTGTGTCTGCCATCTCCCCTGATTTGCGGCGTGTGCTGCAAAAATTTCAGGCTAATAAACCTGATCGTTGCCCAGCGGAGAAACTGTTTGTCCCTGATAGGTGGACGAATAAAGTTATCTCTGAGGTTCATTGTTCGGTGTTGGCTGGTCATCCTGGAATCTTTGGTACCAGAGAGTTAGTGGCTAGATCCTTTTGGTGGCCATCTCTGTTGCGGGATGTGCGTACTTTTGTGCAGTCCTGTGGGATTTGTGCTCGGGCTAAGCCCTGCTGTTCTCGTGCCAGTGGGTTGCTTTTGCCCTTGCCGGTCCCGAAGAGGCCTTGGACACATATCTCTATGGATTTTATTTCAGATCTTCCCGTCTCTCAAAAGATGTCAGTCATTTGGGTGGTCTCTGATCGCTTCTCTAAGATGGTCCATTTGGTACCCTTGTCTAAATTGCCTTCCTCCTCTGATTTGGTGCCATTGTTTTTCCAGCATGTGGTTCGTTTACATGGCATTCCAGAGAATATCGTTTCTGACAGAGGTTCCCAGTTTGTTTCGAGGTTTTGGCGAGCCTTTTGTGGTAGGATGGGCATTGACTTGTCTTTTTCCTCGGCTTTCCATCCTCAGACTAATGGCCAGACCGAACGAACCAATCAGACCTTGGAAACATATCTGAGATGGTTTGTTTCTGCTGATCAGGATGACTGGGTGTCCTTTTTGCCTTTGGCTGAGTTCGCCCTTAATAATCGGGCCAGCTCGGCTACCTTGGTTTCACCGTTTTTCTGCAACTCTGGGTTCCATCCTCGTTTCTCTTCAGGGCAGGTTGAGTCTTCGGACTGTCCTGGTGTGGATACTGTGGTGGACAGGTTGCAGCAGATTTGGACTCATGTAGTGGACAATTTGACTTTGTCCCAGGAGAAGGCTCAACGTTTCGCTAATCGCAGACGCAGTGTGGGTCCCCGACTTCGGGTTGGGGACTTGGTTTGGTTATCTTTTCGTCATATTCCTATGAAGGTTTCCTCTCCTAAGTTTAAACCTCGTTTTATTGGTCCGTATAGGATTTCTGACGTTCTTAATCCTGTGTCTTTTCGTCTGACCCTTCCAGATTCTTTTTCCATACATAACGTATTCCATAGGTCATTGTTGCGGAGATACGTGGCACCTATGGTTCCATCTGTTGATCCTCCTGCCCCGCTTTTGGTGGAGGGGGAGTTGGAGTATATTGTGGAGAAGATTTTGGATTCTCGTGTTTCAAGGCGGAAACTCCAGTATCTGGTTAAGTGGAAGGGTCATGCTCAGGAAGATAATTCCTGGGTCTTTGCCTCTGATTTCCATGCTCCCGATCTTGTTCGTGCCTTTCATATGGCTCATCCTGGTCGTCCTGGGAGCTCTGGTGAGGGTTCGGTGACCCCTCAAGGGGGGGGGGTACTGTTGTGAATTCTGTGGCAGAGCTCCCTCCTGTGGTCACAAGTGGTACTTCGGCTGGTTCTCTCTGTGAGCTTCCGTTGGTGGAGGAAAGTGGTACTGCGGCTTCTGAGTTTCCTTCCTCAGGTGATGTGGTGAAGTCGTTAGGTGCTTCTCTATTTAACTCCACCTAGTGCTTTGATCCTGGCTTCCAGTCAATGTTCTAGTATTGGACCTGTTTCCTCCTGGATCGTTCCTGTGGCCTGCTGCTCTGCATAGCTAAGTTCCTCTTTGCTATTTGTTTGCTGTTTTTTTCTGTCCAGCTTGTCAATTTGTTTTTTACTGCTTGCTGGAAGCTCTGGGACGCAGAGGGTGTACCTCCGTGCCGTTAGTTCGGTACGGAGGGTCTTTTTGCCCCCTTTGCGTGGTTTTTGTAGGGTTTTGTGTTGACCGCAAAGTTACCTTTCCTATCCTCGCTCTGTTCAGAAAGTTGGGCCTCACTTTGCTAAATCTATTTCATCTCTACGTTTGTCTTTTCATCTTAACTCACAGTCATTATATGTGGGGGCTGCCTTTTCCTTTGGGGTATTTCTCTGAGGCAAGGTAGGCTTATTTTCTATCTTCAGGCTAGCTAGTTTCTCAGGCCGTGCCGAGTTGCATAGGGAGCGTTGGGCGCAATCCACGGCTGCCTCTAGTGTGGTTTGAGAGGATTAGGGATTGCGGTCAACAGAGTTCCCACGTCTCAGAGCTCGTTCTTGTTTTTTGGGTTATTGCCAGGTCACTGTATGTGCGCTGACCTCTATGTCCATTGTGGTACTGAATTACCTTTCATAACAGTAACACAATAATCCCTGTTTTTCTTATTAGCTGATGGCTTTTGTTTACATTGATCAAAAGCCCCTGATATTATCCAAGATTAGTATATGTGGCAGCACTTGGGCTGTACCTCTCTCTTCTCTCCTTGTAGTTGTTCTGGGTGAGAAGAGAGAGACACTACGTCAGAGTGCTACTCTGCAGTCGAGAAAAAAAATGTCTCTGTGTCTGTAAATCCCCTAAACCTAAATGATTACCCCCTTCTGTGTCATTCACCATGTTAGATTACATGTTTTTTTCATTCTTTGCAGTTAGGGTTACACTTATTAGGGTTAGGCTTGCTAGGGATAAGTTTTGTTTTTTTCAAAAGTAAAACAATATACACCGTATATACTAGAGTATAAGCCGAGATTTTCAGCCTGTTTTTTTTTAGGCTGAAAGTGCCCCTCTCGGCTTATACTTCAGTCGTTGTCCCAGGGAGTTGGCAGGGGAGGGGGAGTGGTGGCTGTGACATTATACTCACCTGCTCCTGGCGCAGTCCCTGCATGTCCGATGGTCTCCGGGCGCCGGCACCTTCTTCCTGTTTTCAGCGGTCACGTGGTACCGCTCATTAAAGTAATGAATATGGATGCTTATTCATTACTTTAATGAGCGGTACGATGTGACGGCTGAACATAGGAAGAAGCTGCCGGAGACCATCTGACATGCAGGGACTGCGCCAGGAGCAGGTGAGTATAACTGGGGAGGGTGAGCATTGCGTGATATTCAACTGTCCCCGTTCCACCGCCGGGCGACGCTCCGTCTTCTGCGTCCTGTCTGTGACTTTCAGGTCAGAGGGCGCGATGACATGGTTAGTGTGCGCCGCCCTCTGCCTGAACAATCACAGCCATAGAGCCGGAAGACAGAGCGGTGCACAACGGTGGAACGGGGAAGGTGAATCGCAGCAATAGCAGCATATGGGGCATAATCTATGGAGTATCTTATGGGGCCATCAACCTTTATACAGCATTGTATGGGGTATAATCTATGGAGCATCTTATGGGGCCATCAACCTTTATGCCACATTGTATGGGGCAAATGTTTCTATGGAGCATCTTATGGGGCCATAATCAACCTTTATACAGCATTGTATGGGGCAAATGTTTCTATGGAGCATCTTATAGGGCCATTATTAACCTTTATGCAGGATTATATGGGGCATATTTTTTTTTTCAACAATAAATTTTTATTGAAAATTTTCAATTTACATTTGGTGCAGTAATAAAGGTATCATTACAAAGCTGTAAATTCAATATGTGTACAAATCATGTAAACAAATAGCACACAATCCTATGCTCTAACAACAGCAGGGGATAGGGGGGAGAAGGAGTAAGACAAAAAGGGGAGGAGAAAAAAAAGGGGGGGGGGAGGGGGGCCCGAGGGTGAAATCGCATTGTGTACGATAATTACAGAAAGTCATTCTGAATCGGATGGTTCAGGGTTAGTTAGGTAAAGTGTAGGTACGGCAAAGGGAGTGTGATTAGTATATTCCGCCCAGGGAAGACATACTTTCTTGACTTTACCAACTTTATCCATAAGAATAGCCGACAGTTTTTCATTGATCATATACCAGGAGAGGCGTGATTTGACTGCGGAGAAGTCTATAGTTGTTTTTTTTCCAAGCCAAAGCTATAGTTTGCTTGGTTGCTAAAAATATAAATGATATAAGATCGTAGGTGTGTTTGGGAATGTTGGAGATGCGTTTGTTGAGTAGGGCCTCCCAAGGGTTCTTTCTGAGGTTTATATTTGTGACAGAAAAAACTAAATGGTAGATTCTAATCCATAGTCTCCTAACAGTTGGGCATAGCCACCAGATATGGAACATGTCTCCAATAGAGTTACATCCTCTGAAGCAGTTTGGGGAGTAGTTGGCCACTGCCTTAGCCACTCTCGCTGGGGTCAGGTACCAACGGGTCAACACTTTATAGTTGGTTTCCAGCATAAGGGTATTTAGGATTCTTCCAGTTGAGGAGGACCAGATTTGGGACCACTCCGAGTCAGTCAGGGTAGACCCAATATCGGACTCCCAGCAAGAAGTGTGTTTTAAACAATTCTTATGTGAGGGGGAATTGATTTGTGAGTAGAGGAGAGATATAGTATCTGAGGCATGGGGGTTTTGACGGCATCTTTGTTCAAATGAAGTAAAGGAGTATGGAGGGGTAGAATTTTTCAGTAAAGAGCTGACAAAGTTCTTAAGTTGCAAATATTGAAATGTCTCTCCGGGGGGGAAACCGTATTTTTCTCTAAGGGCTGGGAATGGGATAATCCCGTCCACATTAAAGAGATGGTGGACTCTAGTTATCCCCGCTTCAACCCACTTATGGAAGTATCTAAGGGGTCCCATACCTGGGGGAAATAGAGTGTTGCCCCAAATTGGGGCGAGGGGCAAAAAGGGTGCGATTAGCTGTGAGGAGTATTTATGTGAGTCCCAGATTGCGAGAGAGTGTTTTATAATGGGGTTTGAAATATGTTTACGTTGGGTTGGGAGAATCCATAATATTGTATCTAGGGTGTCGGGTTGCAGCTCGGAGGCTTCTAAAGATAACCATAATGGGGGTTCAGTGTAGGCATGGTATAGGGTCAGTTGGCCCAATTGGGCTGCGCGGTAGTATTTAGAAAGGTTGGGAACTCCCAAACCTCCTTTTAGGCGGTGTCGGTAGAGAGTGGCTTTGTTTACTCTGGGGAGGCCTCCCCTCCAAACAAAGGCATCTATTGATCTTTGAGCCATTTTAAGGAAGTGCGAAGGGATAGGGATTGGCAGGACGCGGAATAAGTAAAGTAGCTTGGGGAGGATGAACATCTTTAGGGCACGCACTCGGCCTAACCATGAGAGGTGCAATTTCTCCCAAGACTGAAGCAAAAGGCAAAGTTTTCGGAACATGGGCGGGTAGTTGGCCGTGTAGAGGGAGTCTAGATTAGCCGTCAGTTTCACTCCTAAATAATCCAAGTGTTTTCCGTTCCATTGGGTTACTAAATCTTTTTGGAGATGTGTTATAGTTGATTGCGGGAGGGATACATTCATAGCATAAGATTTGGCAGTGTTTATTTGCAGACCGGATATGGCTTCAAAATCTTGTAGGGTTTGGAGAAGGGCCGGCAAAGATTTCTGAGGGGACGATAGGAGTAGGATGTCGTCTGCAAACATGAATAGTTTGTGTGGGACTGTTGCAACTTCTACCCCCAGTATATTGAAGTTGAGACGCAGTTGGATAGCTAGTGGTTCGAGCGGTAGGAGAAATAATAGGGGTGAGAGAGGGCAACCTTGTCGGGTACCTCTGCTGATTAAAAAAAGCGTAGAAGAGAAGCCGCTATAGCGCACGTAGGCAGAAGGGGAACTGTAGAGAGCGTAGATCCAAGAGAGAAAGTGGTCGGGAAACTTCCATCTCCGCAGCACCGCAAACAGGTAAGGCCACGATACACAGTCGAAGGCTTTTTTGATATCTAATGACAGTAACATGCTTGATATATTGCGGTGCTTGCAGAGATGTAGTAGGTGGGAGACCCTCCATATGTTGTCTGAGGCTTGTCGACGCGGGACAAAGCCTACTTGGTCTTTATGGATTAATGCACCTAAGCCTGAATTCATCCATTGGGATAGGATTTTAGCCAGTATTTTAAGGTCTATATTAACTAGGGATATTGGTCTATAATTGGACCAGAATAAGTGATCTGAGTTGGGCTTAGGTATCATAGATATTGCAGCCATTAATGTGGCTATGCCTGGTTTGTTACCATCTCTCAGGGAGTTGAAATAGTTGGTGAGGTGGGGGGTCAGTGCCGGGGCATATTTCTTATAATAAAGGGCCGTGCACCTGTCGGGGCCTGTTTTTTTGTTAGCTTTCAAATTTTTAATGGCTAGCTTGATTTCATTGGGAGTTACAGCTTGGTCAAGGAGTTCGATCATGTCAGAGCTAAGGGCTGGAAGGGGAACAGAGTCTAAAAAGTTCTCCAGGATATCTATGTTTGTGGCAGTTGTGGCGCTGTACAGCTGTCTTAGTTTTTGCTGAAATATATGAATAATTTCTTGTGGGTTGGTTGTGACACCTGTGTATGTGCGTAAACGTATGGGGGGTCTAGGTAGAGGTTGGCATTTTAGGCGACGAGCGAGGTTAGAATTATTTTTATTGTTACGGGCATAGAAGCGTTGCTGTGACCAACGTATAGCTCGGTCGGCGTTCTCGGAGAGATGAAGGTCTAGTTCTGTCCAAGCATGGAGGAGATCTCGCTACGTGGCGGGTAGAGGTACAGTTTTCATCTGGGACTCCAAAGCTGACACCCCGCTCTCAATTCAGCTATTTTCGCGTTTCTATCTTTTTTCTTACGAGAGGCCTCTTGGATGCAGAAACCTCTGAGTACTGCTTTGTGTGCTTCCCATAAGGAAACTGGCGAAGAAGCTGATTGTTTGTTCAAAGAGAAATATTCATCGAAATGGTTTTTCAGTTTTTGGGCGATATCAGGATAGGAGAGCAGCGAGTCGTTAAGGGTCCAGTTGAATGAGCGGGGCCGTGGGTGGAGTGTTGAGCATGTGATTAGGTTTGGGGAGTGGTCCGACCAAGGAGTAGATTGGATTGAGATGTTTGATACATTTGGAATAAAGGAAGGATGGACTAGGATATGATCAATTCTGGTGTATACTAGGTGGCGTGCGGAGAAAAAAGTGTAATCTCTTTCGGTAGGGTGAAGTTCCCTCCATAGGTCTATCCAGTGGTATTGGGAGAGAAGTTTGTTGAGGGCGGTTGAGACTGCAGAAGGGTATGGCGGCGGAGGAGTAGACGAATGGGGACTTAAGGACTTGTCTAGGCTAGCTTTGAGTATACAATTGGAGTCTCCGCATAGGATTGTGGTGCCCTGGGCGTGTTCTGAAATCAATTCTAATAGTTGAGAAAAAATGGCGGATTGATGGGTATTAGGGGCATAGTAGGAAACAAAGGTCACCAATTCGTCAGTTATTGTGCCCGTCACCATAATATAGCAACCTTCCTTATCAACTACTGAAGATTTAAAAACAAACGGGACAGATTTCTTAAAACAGATAGCTACACCTTTAGTTTTGTTTGGAGCGTTTGCAGAGTAGAAGAGCGGGTAAGAAGCGGACAAAAATCTAGGACAGGATTTAAGGCCCCTTCACATTAAGCGACGCTGCAGCGATACCGACAACGATCCGGATCGCTGCAGCGTCGCTGTTTGGTCGCTGGAGAGCTGTCACACAGACAGCTCTCCAGCGACCAACGTTGCCGGTAACCAGGGTAAACATCGGGTAACTAAGCGCAGGGCCGCGCTTAGTAACCCGATGTTTACCCTGGATACCATGCTAAAAGTTAAAAAAAACAAACACTAGATACTTACCTACCGCTGTCTGTCCTCCAGCGCTGCGCTCTGCTTCTCTGCTCTCCTCCTGTACTGTCTGTGAGCCGGAAAGCAGAGCGGTGACGTCACCGCTCTGCTTTCCGGCTCACAGACAGTACAGGAGGAGTGCAGAGCACAGCGCTGGAGGACAGACAGCGTTAGGTAAGTATGTAGTGTTTGTTTTTTTTAACTTTTAGCATGGTATCCAGGGTAAACATCGGGTTACTAAGTGCGGCCCTGCGCTTAGTTACCCGATGTTTACCATGGTTACCAGTGAAGACATCGCTGGATCGGCGTCACACACGCCGATCCAGCGATGTCTCCAGGGAGTCCAGCGACGAAATAAAGTTCTGGACTTTATTCAGCGACCAACGATCTCCCAGCAGGGGCCTGATCGTTGGTCGCTGTCACACAGAACGATTTCATTAACGATATCGTTGCTACGTCACAAATAGCAACGATATCGTTAACAATATCGTTATGTGTGAAGGTACCTTTAGTTGAAAAGTGTGTCTCTTGGAGACATACCACATCTGCCTGTTGGGATCTATAGTAGCGGAAAGCCTTGGTGCGTTTGTGTGGGGAGTTGAGTCCCCTCACATTATGCGATAAGATTGTGAGTGGTATTTTAGGAGGTTGTGAGGTTTGCTTGTGATAATTATTAATTGTGGTTTATCAGTAGGAGGGGGTATTGCAGAATGAACTAAGTAGGTAGTATAAGCCCGGGCAGGTAGTTTGGTTGGGGGATGGGGTAGATCGGAAGGTGTCTGTGGTTTGGGTGGAGTGAGAAAGCTTGTTAAGGGGGAAGGGGAAACTGTAATGTTGGCTAAGCACTATGTGCTGAGCAGCAGTGTGCGAGGACACTGTGGGGTCGTAGAGGTCTGCTAGGGGCAGCGCAAAAATTTTTTCTTATGCGATCGTAACGGAATGCGGGAATATAATCAAGTGGGCGATAAAGTCGAACTGGGGGTCTGATTCAGCTATCTTGGGGGTATTCAATGATGATCTATCCTATCAACCTATTGTAGCGGCTAATAAATGGAAGGCATGGATCGGATTACAAAAAATAACAACTATGACTAATAATATAACTAACTGAGGCCGTTATGCGACTTTATATTAGATTTAAAACATTGCGGTAGAGTAGAATATATGTAACCTGTCTCTAGAACATGGCAGTCGATAGGTAAAGAAAAAGGAAACAACACTGTATTAACTTGTGGATTGAACATATTCACTTGTCTGTAGTGAAGATCAGGTCAGGGGTTAAAGGGACACTGTCACCTGAATTTGGAGGGAACAATCTTCAGCCATGGATGCGGGGTTTTGGGGTTTTTGATTCACCCTTTCCTTACCCGCTGGCTGCATGCTGGCTGCAAAATTGGATTGAAGTTCATTCTCTGTCCTCCGTAGTACATGCATGCAGAAGGTGCAATCTTGCCTTGTGCAGGCATGTACTATGGAGGACAGAGAATGAACTTCAATCCAATATTGCAGCCAGCATGCAGCCAGCGGGTAAGGAAAGGGTGAATCAAAAACCCCAAAACCCCGCCTCCATGGCTGAAGATTGTTCCCTCCAAATTCAGGTGACAGTGTCCCTTTAAGTTCAATCCAGTCCAGTGTTTCAGTTGAAACGAAAGGCGCAGTAGTTTCCAATGAGGGAATGTTGGAGTTGCGCAGTTCAGGAACATCTATGAAAATAAACTGAGAAAACATACATAACCATATTATCCTAAAACTGTAAGAGTGTCTGACAGGATAGCCTGTAGGGTATCAGAGGCCCAGAATAGAGCCTGCGGTTGTACAGCTCATCACGGGGGATCAGGTGGAGCTTGTGGACGAGATGAAGAGGGATCCATGAGCTGTAATTTAGCTAAGCAACGGCTCGCTCCTTCGGGGGAGAGAACTGTGTGGATCATATCAAGGTGGGAGAACATCAGTTTAAAGGGGAATCCCCAACGATATTTGATGTTATTGGATCGCAGAATCTCCAGGTATGGCTTCATAGCTCGTCGTTTGGCGATAGTAGTGGGGGCCAGGTCTGAGAACAGCTCGTATGAGTGGCCTTGGAATGTTAGCGGTGCGGATTTTCTTGCCGCTTGCAGGAGCTGTTCCTTTGTTTTGTAAAAGTGCAATTTAAGGATATCTCGGTGGGCCATCTGACTTGCGTCTGCTCAAGGCTCTATGGATGCAATCCATTTCTAGGCGCTCAATGGAGATCCCCAGTAGAAGTTCTTGAAACAGGGCTGTTGCGGTGGATTGGAGGTCGGTGACCGTTTCTGGTATACCTCTGATCCTAATATTGCTCCTACGGGCTCGGTTTTCAAAGTCCTCTAACTTGCTGTTGAGGGTGTGGATCTCGTCCTGTAGCATCTCAATATCTTTTTCGTGAGTTGCAAGGTTTGCAAGGGTCGAGTCCATTTTGTCTTCAAGGTCAGAGGTACGGGAACCGAGTTCTCTGATCTTTGGTTAAGTCCTTAGTCAACTTGTCTGACATCTTGAGCAATTCAGAATGTAAGATAGATTGGAACTGCGACAGTAGAGCCGTTTGGTCCGGGGAAGGGGTGTTTGGGGTTTTGGTTGTAGAGGCCGGAATCCTCTCAGTCTGCTCCGTCAGGTATGGAAGAGTTGGAGGACTCCGATTGAGAAAATGGACCGGAAGACATGTCGGCATCCAGGTCTGTTAATGCGGCAAACCTGTTGCTAGGTTGTTTTGAATTGGCTCTACGCGCTTTAGGCATGAGGGCGATTAGAATATGGATAGAAGTAGATCCCCATGATATTTATTCCGTATTAAAAGAACTGAGGTCTAAGACGGGGCATATTGCGCAGTATCCCCTAGCAGATGTGCGAGGGATAGGTTAGAACATTGCAACAGTTTTAGGGTATTTTGTAGACTGAGCCTAGTTAGGCAGGTGTTGCGTTAGAAAATAGTCTAAGGTATGATTGTGCCAGTGGAGAAGAAGATTGAGATTGACAAATCAGAAGGCTGGCGGAGTGGAGAGTTTTCTGCGGGAACCGGGAAACCGCAAAGGCGCCAGCCTCTCATTCCCCAGCGTCCAAGGCCCAGTCCCCTCACAGGTAGCTCAGGTGGCGGGGATATAGCACAAAGCGGCCTCTCACTTCTGTTGTTAGGTGCCGGGAGGACCTCTGTCCACCGGGGGGCTCTGGATCTCCTGTAGCAGAGCGGTGGTGCCCGGGCCAGCAGCCCCAGGAGTCCGGCGTGCAGCGTCTGGGACCGCAATTAATGGCGGCGTGTCCTCCGAGCGTCTCTCAGGCATTTGGCTGCCAGCGCGGGCCACACGCCTCCTAGTGGCCGCAGCTACCATCGCAGGGCCCAGGCGTCGGAAGGGCCCGGGGACGAGCGGGCGGCACAGCGCAGCAGCATCTCCGGAGCGGCCGGCGTGCAGGTAAGCACCGCCGGTGTATCTCTTCAGCGGCGCGAGCCTGGGTTCACGCCGCCACTTCTATGGTGCGGGAGGGGGCCGGACGAGGCGCGGGCTCACGGCGCCCGCCGCAACTCACCGCGTGGCGGTCTTTGCCTTCCTTCGGTGGCGTCCAGACCTCGGCAACAGGGGCCCCTCAGCTCCGAGATGGCAGGGGCGGGCTCTCCTGTAAGGCACAGTCCGGACTATCCCACTAGTGTAGGGAGGCGCCGAGGGCCTCCCGGCTGGAGATGGGCTGCATCGGTGTCACTCAGGCCTCAGGCGCGACAGTAGGCCTCAAGCTGGCGCCGTAATGCCGGACCGCTCCTCTCACTTCCGTGGCCTGATATTGCTCCCGTGGCCCAGGGGCTATATACTGCTGCCCTGTAATTACTTGGATGGGTCTCCAATGACCAGAAAAACGGGCGGATTACCCCTGCAGCTTAGGGAGCCCAGGGAAGCACATCTTGCTCCTTTGGCTGCTGGCCACGCCCCTATATGAGGCATATTTTAATATGGAGCATCTTATGGGGCCATCAAAAACTATGACGCATTATATGGGGCTCCTGATTCAATATCGATATTCAAAAACACTTAACCTACTGATGTCTCAATTAATTTTACTTTTATTGGTATGTATTTTTATTTTTGAAATTTACCAATAGCTGCTGCATTTCCCACCCTAGGCTTATACTCAAGTCATTAAGTTTTCCCAGTTTTTTGTGGCAAAATTAGGGGCTCGGCTTATACTCGAGTATATATGGTATGTTTTTATCAGTTATATGTTACAGGATAAAAGGGCGGTACTTCTCCCACACAACAGCTGGTTTCCTGTCCTTGACAGGGGAACCTTTGTCTATATTCTGTGGTACTGGATCAAGAAGTCATACCCAGGCATGGCTGGTCATTTTAGGCAGCAGTCTCGTTCCTGTTGTGGCCGGTACAGGAATTCTGGAAGCGCAGCAATGGGTCCAGGGGGACTTCACTTGCATGCAAGTTTGAGCAATGGCGCCATGCTGTGTCATCGTCTGGCTTCAATGCTTGCTGGCCTGTGCATGCACAGTGTGCTCCTTAATGATGAGCGCTCCTGTGACATTTGACATGGAAGTGTTTTTCTCACTTCGTGGTGGGTATGGAAGATGCACCAGCGGAGGGACAGGCTGTACCTGTCAGGTCGTGCATTTAAAATGTGGTTAGACTGTTAGCAGATCAGGTGTTTTTGCTCTAGCAATCGCTCCAGTAGTTATGGTGCAGACACAACAGCCGCAGCCTCGGGAGCCCTAGCAGGAGCATGTGGAGCATCAGCGGCAGTGGTAGTCGCTCCAGTGGAAAAAGTGGCACCAGAAGTGACAGCCGGACCAGTCAGCAGAGCCTCAGCTCCAGTAAAGAGGATCTTGATATAATGGATTAATCTACAGCCTCCAGTGGAGATCTGTTGGGCAATCTGATTCCTCCTCTGAATCCAGTACCCTTGATTGCTTCTAAGTGGTAAGTGATCTTTATTAAAGGTCACTTTGTAATGGGGCTTCTCTTGTCATTTTATTGTCAGGGAAAACCTAGGAAGTGTATAATGAAGTCTAATTACAGAGAATGTGCACTCTGTAAAGAAGGGTTGCCTAGTTTTTGGCAGAAGAGACTGTTTGTTTGATATAGGATTTACAGTTTTTAAGATTCTCCTAACTTTGCCTCTGCATTAAGATCCATCATTAGAGCGGAGATCAACAATTCCATGAAATCCCAATCACTTGGGGGTGAGGGGAGGGTAGGAAAGGAAGAAGATCTGGAAGATCAGCTCCAGAGTCAGATGAATCTGATATATCATTCTCTGTAGAGGATCTAGAAAAATTGATAAAAGCTTATAGGTCCATGATGGGTATTCTTGAACCAAAAGTAAGTCCAAGTGTCACGGGTTTACTGCGACAGAGAGAAGCCAGAAGACCACCGCGTCTGATTTCTCCTTCTCCTGAACTGATTAGAAGCACTTCACTTTCATATTAAACTGTGTAAATTTCTTTTAGCAGTGCAAGGGTTAATCTGCTTAGTTGAGAGCTCCTGGAGCTGAGCCTGCATTTAGGCTCAGCTGTTCACTGTTATCCACTCCACTGCCATCTCCTATATTATCTGTGCCCTGGTTAGCACTCATTGTCAGAGATAGCTTTTGCTGCATGGCTGGAGGTTGTTATTGGAGAAGGTATTTGGTGGCTTTATCTGTGACTGTTGCTAGGTTTTGAGTGTGTGATATTTCCCTTTCTTTTCTTGCTTTGGTTTAACCCCATCCTCCACTCCCCAGTGTATACCTCTGTTGTATGTGAGAGTACGGTATATTTTGTATTTTTCATTACCCCTGTTCATATTACCTTATTAGTCTGGTTGGTCTTCTACCGTAAGCTACTACTATTATTATTATACATTTTTATTTCGCCATTTATTTCATGGTACTTTATATGTGAAAAGGGGGCAAATATATACAAATACATTACATATGAGCAAGGCACACAGGTACATAAGTAGGGAGGACCCTGCCTGCGAGGGTGCACAGTCTGCAGGGGACGGGTGAGGATACACTAGGGGGAGGGTAGAGCTGGTCGTGCAGCGGTTCAGTAGGTTGAGGATCACTGCAGCCTGTAGGCTTGTCGGAAGAGGTGAGTCTTCAGGTTCTTTTTGAAGGTTTCTATGGTAGGTGAGAGTCTGATGTGTTGTGGTAGAGTGTTCCAGAATATGGGGGAAGCACGGGAGAAGTCTTGGATGCGGTTATTGGAAGAAGAGATGAGAGGGGAGTAGAGAAGGAGATCATGGGAGGATCGGAGGTTGCGTTTAGGTAAGTACCGGGAGACCATGTCACAGATGTATGGAGGAGACAGGTTTTGGATGGCTTTGTATGTCATTAAAAGGGTTTTGAACTGGAGTCTCTGGGCGATAGAAAGCCAGTGAAGGGCTTGGCATAGGGGAGAGGCTGGAGACTAGCGGGGAGACAGGTAGTTTAGTCGGGCAGCAGAGTGTAGGATGGATTGGAATGGTGCCAGAGTGCTAGAGGGGAGGCCAGAGAGTAGGAGTTTGAAGTGGTCAAGGTGGGAGATAAGGGCATGCGCTAGTGTTTTTCTGGTGTCGCGGTCAAGGAATGTGCGGATCCGGGAAATATTTTTGAGTTTGAGATGGCAGGAGGAGGCAAGGGCTTAGATATGTGGCTTGAAAGAGAGGGCAGAGTCGAGGATCACCCCGAGGCACCGGGCACGTGGGACTGGGGAAATTGAGCAGCCATTGATGGATAGGTCTGGTGTAGGGGTAGAGTGAGATGGGGGAAAGATGATGAATTCTGTTTTGTCCATGTTCAGATTTAGAAAGCGAGCAGAAAAGAAGGCTGAGATAGCAGACAGACAGTGTGGGATTTGGTAAGTAAAGAGGTGAGGTCAGGTACGGATAGGTAGATCTGCGTGTCGTCAGCGTAGAGATGATACTGCATACCGTGGGATTCTATGAGCTGTCCCAGGCTGATGGTGTAGATGGAGAAGAGTAGGGGTCCTACAACAGAGCCTTGAGGAAGATGGACAGACAAGGGGCGAAGTGAGGAGGTGGTGTGGGAGAGGGAGACTCTGAATGTTCGGTCTGTTAGATATGACGAGATCCATGATAGGGCCTATTCTGTGATGCCAAGAGATGAGAGGATCTGTAGCAGAAGGGAGTTGTCCAGTGTCAAAGGCAGAAGACAGGTCCAGGAGAAGGAGGCCAGAGTAGTGTCGCTTGCTCTTGGCAGTTAGGTCATTGGTGACTTTAGTTAGGGCAGTTTCAGTTGAGTGATGGGGTCGGAAGCCAGATTGTAACTGGTCAAAGAGGGAGCAGAAGGAGAGGTGAGAGGACAGTTCAAGATGGACATGTTGTTCCAGTAATTTTGAGGCATAAGGGAAAAGAGATATCGGGCAATGGCTAGACACAGAGGATGGGTCGAGGGAGGGCTTTTTGAGGATGGGTGTGATCGTGGCATGTTTGAAGGATGAGGGGAAGACACCTGTTGTGAGTGAGAGGTTGAAGAAGTGTGTTAGGGTTGGGATGAAGACCGTTGCAAGGTTAGGGATGAGGAGGGACAGGAGTGGGTCAAGCATGCAAGTGATGAGGTGTGATCTTGATAGGAGGGTGGAAAGCTGATCTTTTGTCATGATAGAGAAGCTGGTTCTGAAGGAACAGGGTTGAGCAGCTAAGAGGGGCATTGGGCGCTGTGGGCCAAAGCTTTCTCTGATCATTTTCCCAGGTGTCTTCACCTTCAGAAGTAATCTGGGGAACAGGGCGAACTAAGACGCTCCTAGTGCTAGGGAAAGGGAAGGAGCCCCTGGTTCTGGGACACCCGGCAACAGAGTTGTGACAGTAGTCCATAGTAGGAGAACCTGCAGCTCTCTGCTCCGCATACATACTAACAGTAGTTATGCCCAGAGTAGGAGAACATGGGGAAATGTGTGATCAAACCCGCAGCTCTCTGCTCTACATACTAACAGTAGTTACAGTAGTGTTCAAAATAATAGCAGTCCAATATGACTAGCCATATTAATAACTGTTTGTGGTATAAATTATATTACCACAAGTCAAACAATTTACCTGTTAATGCAGTAGGACCCGGAAGCAGCCCCGCGGCCATATTGGATCCGTGGCCTGCAGGGAGGAGGAGGTAGGAGACCCTCGGAGCAACGCAATCACATCACGTTGCTCCGAGGGTCTCAGGGAAGCACGCAGGGAGCCCCCACCCTGCGCGATGCTTCTCTTTGCCCCCGGAACGCTGCGATCATGTTTGATCGCAGTGTTCCGAGGGTTAATGTGCCAGGAGCGGCCCGTGACTGCTCCTGGCACATAGTCCTGGATGTCAGCTGTAATAATCAGCTGACACCCGGCGGCGATCGGCCGTGCTTCTCCCATGAGCGCGGCCGAACGCCTATGATGTACTATCCCGTCCCTGGGAATTAAGTCCCAGGTCACCTTGACGGGACAGTACGTCATATGGGATTAAGGGGTTAATTTTTTATTTTCTATAAAATAGTTACAAATTATATACAATTCTCTTCATGTTTTGAAGTAGAATATGGTGTTCAATGTCCCCAATGCATGGAAATAAAAACTTGTATAAAGATTTTGTGATTTAATAATGTTTTTGAACACACTGCTATAATTTTGAACATTATTATATGGCCAGAGTAAAGAGAACATTGGGGAATGTGTGGTCAAACCAGCATCTCTCTGCTCTGTATACTAACAGTAGTTATGGCCAGAGTAGGAGAACATGGGGGAAATGGAGGAATGTGTGATCAAACCTGCATCTCTCTGCTCCGCATACTAACAGTAGTTATGGCCAGAGTAGGAGAACGTGGGGGAAATGGGGGAATGTGTGGTCAAACCTGCATCTCTCTGCTCTGTATACTAAAAGTAGTTATGGCCAGAGTAGTAAAGCATGGGGGGAATGTGTGATCAAACCAGCATCTCTCTGCTCCACATACTAACAGTAGTTGTGGCCAGAGTAGGAGAACATGGGAGGGAATGTAAGGGTACCGTCACACAGTGACACTTTGATCGCTAGGACGGCACGATCCGTGACGTTCCAGCGATATCGTTACGATCTCGCTGTGTCTGACACGCTACTGCGATCAGGGACCCCGCTGAGAATCGTACGTCGTAGCAGATCGTCTGAAACGTTATTTCGTCGCTGGATCTCCCGCTGACATCGCTGAATCGGCGTGTGTGACGCCGATTCAGCGATGTCTTCACTGGTAACCAGGGTAAACATCGGGTTACTAAGCGCAGGGCCGCGCTTAGTAACCCGATGTTTACCCTGGTTACCAGCGTAAATGTAAAAAAAAAACATTACATACTTACCTTCAGCTGTCTGTCCCCGATGCTGTGCTTCCCTGCACTCCTCCTGCATCCTGTGTCAGCGCCGGCCAGCCAGAAAGCACAGCGGTGACGTCACCGCTCTGCTTTACGGCTGACCGGCGCTGACAGTGCAGAGGAGTGCAGAGCGCCGGAGGACAGACACGGAATGTAAGTATGTAATGTTTGGTTTTTTTTACGTTTACGCTGGTAACCAGGGTAAACATCGGGTTACTAAGCGCGGCCCTGCGCTTAGTAACCCTATGTTTACCCTGGTTACCAGGGGACTTCGGGATCGTTGGTCGCTGGAGAGCTGTCTGTGTGACGGCTCTCCAAAACCACACAGCGACGCTGCAGCGATCGACATCGTTGTCGTATCGCTGCAGCGTCGTTTCAGTGTGACGGTACCCTAAGGTAAGCACTGCTGTATTGACATTCAGAGAGCGCAAGCTTAGTCCGTTATCTACCAATTCTACAATGTATTTGTTTAGCTGCATAATGAATAATGGCCCATTTCTTTTTTTTTCTTAAATAGGAAGAAGAGAATTTATTCAGAGACTAAAACTGGAAACAACTCTAAATGTACATGATGGCTGTGTAAGTAAAATGAAACAACTAGAATGTGATTTACATTTGGTTTTTACTAAGTATCTTTTAGACATTTTATCTTTTTAAAGTTGGTACCTAGCCATTTCTTACCTCACAAAGATCACACTGATAGAAGAGATCTTGTTTTCTTTAAGCTTAACATATGCTCCCCTCCTTCCCAGAGCCATAACTTTTTTTTGTTTTTCCGTCAATATGGCCATGTGAGGTCTTATTTTTTTTGCAGGACAAGTTGTACTTTTGAACTACATCATTGGTTTTACCATGTCGTGTACTAGAAAACAGGAACAAAATTCCAAGTGCTGTGAAATTGCAAAAAAGTGCAGTCCCACACTTGCTTTTTTGTTTGGCTTTTTTGCTAGGTTCACTAAATGCTAAAACTGACTTGCCATTATGATTTTCTAGGTCATTACTAGTTCACAGACACCAAACATGTCTAGGTTTTTTTTTTTATCTAAGTGGTAAAAATTTTTTTCTAACTTTGCTAAAAAAAAAAATGAAAAATTGCTCAATTTTCCGATACCCGTAGCGTCTCCATTTTTCGTGATCTCGGATTGCGTGAGGGCTTATTTTTTGCGCGCCGAGCTGACGTTTTTAATTATACCATTTCGGTTCAGATACATTGTTTTGATCGCCCGTTATTGCATTTTAATGCAATGTCGCGGCGATCAAAAAAACGTAATTCTGGTGTTTTGAATTTTATTCTGCTACGCCGTTTAGCGATCAGGTTAATTCTTTTTTTTTTTCTTGATCGGGCAATTCTGAACGCGGCAATACCAACTATGTTTAGGTTTGACTTTTTTTTTTTTTTTTTTTTGGATTGGGGCGAAAGGGGGGTGATTTGAACATTTATAGTATTTTAATTTTTTTTTTCATTCTTAAAAACCTTTTTTTTTTTTTTTTTTTTAACTTTTGCCATGTTTCAATAGCCTCCATGGCAGGCTAGAAGCTGGCATAGCCTGATCGGCTCTGCTGCATAGGGGCAATCTGGCATCAACAACCATAGAGGTCTGCAGTAGACTTCTGGTTGTCATGCCAACGCACCGCTGACCCCCAATCACGTGACGGGTCAGTGGTGCGTGCATTTCCGGCCCGATGGCCAGAAGCGCTTGTTAAATGCCGCTGTCAGTTTGACAGCGGCATTTAACTAGTTAATTGCGGGCACATGTCACCTGTTCAAAACAGCTGACATGTCCGACTTTGATGCGGGCTCACCACTGGAGCCCGCATCAAAGCGTGGATTCTGCCATTTGACATACTATCCGATGGCAGAAAGGGGTTAATGATTATCTGCACACAACAAATTGGACAAAGCAATTATCTGCAGATTAATGCCTTATTTTATGGCAGCAATATTATTAAGAGTAAGTTCACGCTGGGCATTTTTATTTTTCTGCAGCTCTTGTCAGGAAAGATCTGTGGCAAAAACACGTTTTGGTGCATTTTTTGATTCATTTTTGTTACTTTTTTTTCATGCATTTTTGGGGCTAACTTGTCTCTTTTTGCATGCTAATAAAGTTGAGTACCCCCAGAGGAAAAAAAATACTTGTATAATCATACCTCTAGATCAGGGATGTCAAACTGCATTCCTCAAAGGCTGCAAACAGGTCATGTTTTCAGGATTTCCTTGTACTGCACAGGTGATAATTTACTCACCTACACACATAATGATTACAGCACCTTGTGCAAAGCTAAGGAAATCTTGAAAACACGCATGGTTTGCGGCCCTCGAGGAATGCAGTTTGACACCCCTGCTCTAGATCCTTTGAAAAGCCGGCAATTCAGCAGCCTCGTACAGTAAAATCACAGCAGGACCCGACAGGATAGAATAGAATATATACACATGGAATAAATAGATATATAGATGTCAATTACCTATACAGTGAAGGAAATAATTATTTGATACCTTGCTGATGTTGTAAGTTTGCCCACTGACAAAGACATGATCAGTTTATAATTTTAAGGGTAGGTTAATTTTAGCATTGATACATAGAATATTAAAAATAAAATCCAGAAAAACACATTATATAAATTATTTAATTGTATTTGCATTTTGCAGTGAGAAATAAGTATTTGATTCCTCTGGCAAGCAAGACTTAATACTTGGTGGCAAACCCTTGTTGGCAAGTACAGCAGTTTGTAGTTGATGATGAGCCAGTCTCCAGACCTTAATCCCAAAGAAAACTTAAGGAGGGAGTTGAAGCTCCGAGTTGCCAAGCGACCGCCTCAAAATCTTAATGATTTAGAGATGATCTGCAAAGAGGAGTGGACCAAAATATCTCCGGACATGTGCGCAAACCTCATCATCAACTATGAACTGCTGTACTTGCCAACAAGGGTTTTGCCACCAAGTATTAAGTCTTGTTTGCCAGAGGAATCAAATACTTATTTATCACTGCAAAATGCAAATACATTTACATAATTTATACAAGGTGATTTTCTGGATTTTATTTTTTACATTCTATCTCTTAATGTTAAGATTAACCTACCCTTTGATTATAGACTGTTCATGTCTTTGTCAGTGGGCAAACTCAAAAATCAGCAAGGGATCAAATACCGTATTTTTTGGATTATAAGACGCACTTTTATGATCTCCAAATTTTGGGGGAAAACATTGGGGGTGCATCTTATAATCCGAACACTGTTCTTACCGAGGGGTCAATTCTGCGCTTAAGGCGGCCGCCATTCTCCTTCTGGGTCCGGCTTCCAGCTTCCCACTCAGCACAGATGGAGGAAAGCCAAGATCTCCATCCGCGCCTACCCCTACGAGATGTTTCCAGGAAAATGGCTACTGAGCTCTCAACCTGGCCTCAATGATGTCACCGTTGGTCAATGGTGCTGCGCTCGCAGCAGCTCATTCACCAGTGGTTCTCTGCCTGGATGGTCGCATCTTGGCACCGTCCAGGTTAAAAACTTTCTCCCCCAGACATGGATTTCAGCGTGGGACAGAACGACAGACAGGTATGGTATATTGTTGTTTTTTTTATTTTATTTTTATTACAAGAGATCGAGGTCTTCGGTCAAATTGGGCGTTGTGTGAGTATAACTGTGTTTATTTTTAAATAAAAGTAAAACTGTGTTTTATTTCTAATAAAAGACTTTATTCTGGCTGTGTCTTTATTTACAATGCAATCATAGGATTAGTAATGGATAGCTGTCTTATAGACGCCTCTCCATTACTAAGTCATGGGCTTGATGTCACCTGACAATACAAAGGTGACATCAACCCCAGAAATATGAACCCCACTTGCCACCACTACAGGGCAAGTTGGAAGAGCCAGGCAAAGCGCCAGAATTGGCGCATCTAATAGACTAGATGTTTTCAGCCAGCTAACGCTCGGCACGCTCATTGCTATCTAATTAACGCTGCTGGTGATTAAACTAAAGTAAATAATGACAACATTCAATAGCGCTTACGCAGGTGGTAAACTAACTTAAAATGAAGTTAATGACAATAATAATCATAAAAAATCTGAATAATAATACATTTTATTCACAGTGTAAAATAAAAAACAAACTGGATTCAGTAAGATGTGTTTTTTATTCATTCCAGCATCTAAACAAATTTCATAATGAAACATAAATTAAGTTAAAATTTCTCTGTAAACACAATTAAATATATAGTCATATTCGTCATTTTCAGAGATCTTTCCTTGACTTTTACCAGGTACAAATTTAATGTGTGGGGACGGGATTGTGTGTGGTAATGTGGTGGGGAGGCGGGATTGTGTGTGGTAATGTGGTGGTTGGGAGGCGGGATTATGTGTGGTAATGTGGTGGGGGGGCGGGATTACGTGTGGTAATGTGGTGGGAGGCGGGATTATGGGTGGTAATATGGTGGGGGCGGGATTATGCATGGTAATGTGGTGGGGGGGCGGGATTATGTGTGGTGATGTGGGGGGCGGGATTATGCGTGGTGATGTGGTGGGAGGCGGGATTATGCGTGGTAATGTGGTGGGGGCAGGATTATGCGTGGTGATGGGGTGGGGGCGGGATTATGGGTGGTGATGGGGTTGGGGGCGGGATTATGGGTGGTGATGGGGGGGGGGGGGGCGGGATTACGGGTGGTGATGGGGTGGGGGGCGGTATTATGGGTGGTGGCGATGGGGTGGAGGGGGTGTTATTATGGGTGGTGATGGGGTGGGGGGGCGGGATTATGGGTGGTGATGGTGTGGGGGGACGGGATTATGGGTGGTGATGGGGTGGGGGGCAGGATTATGGGTGGTGATGGGGTGGGGGGCGCTATTGTGTGGTGATGGGGTGGGGGGCGGGATTGTGTGTGGTGATGGGGTGGGGGCGGGATTGTGTGTGGTGATGAGGTGGGAGGCGGAGCTTCTGTGCAGGGGGCGGGATTAGCGAGTAATCACAATGCCTCTTATATATATATAGATGGGCTTTTTCTGGGCAGCTGAGGGCTGCTATTTTTAGGCTGGGGGGCCCTATATCAATGGCCCCTTACCAGCCTGAGAATACCAGCCCCCAGCTGTGAGCTTTAGCAAGGATGGTTATCAAAAATGGGGGGACCCCACACACCGTTTTTTTAAATTACACTGTAAGAAATTTTTATTTATTTTTTGTTCCTGGGTCCAAAGTGTGTTTTCCTAACCCGTTATGCCTAAAGCAAATAGAAAATAGTTGTTGTACAAAAAAACTTTGCTTCTGTGATCAGGACAATGAAGACTGCTCAGTATTGAATATGAATGGAGAATTTTCCCGAAAACAGACACATTTCAAAATTTCATTGTCCTGATCACAGAAGCAAAGTTTTTGTGGAACAACTATTTTCTATTTGTTTTAGGCATAACAGGTAAGGAAAACACACTTTGGACCCAGGAACAAAAAATAAATAAAAATTTATTTTAGTGTCATTTCCTTTTTTTGACACAATATATACAAAATTGTTCAGCCCTGTGGTCATAAAATCAAAGTTTGTGCTGAATGAAGTTGTTTTTCCATAGTCTTTAAACTTAAGCAGTTGAAATATTACACTTGGAAGCCAGGAACAAAAATTGTGTTTACATACTTTTAATTATTTAAATAAATAACACTAAGGCATGTGGACCTGTCTATTCTTGATAACCAAGCTCGCTGAAGCTGACAGCTGAGGGTTGCAGCCCCCACCTGTAAGTTTTGCCTGGCTGGTTATAGAAAATACGGGGGAACCCACGCCGGGTTTTCAGTTCATTTAGTTGTATCGCAGACGGCGGGTGAGGAATTCCCCCATCATCTGCTTCTGCTGTCACTGCTATTATGGGCAGCAGGTGTAGGTTAATGGGAGTAATAGTCCAAAAAAAAAGTCCCCACCTGCTGTCATTGCTCTGACTTGAATATAACTCTCATTCTCCTCTGCTCACGCTGATCACCGGCAGAGTAGGGGAGAATGATGAAGGCCGTCTTCAGCACCCAGCGCTGGGAAACGGCGCTTACTGTAGTGCTTCTTCCCCGGTTACAATGCGTGTCACACGGATGACATCCGTGTGCGTTACATTTTGCCGCCCGTGCTGACGGTAAAAAGTGAACATGTCTACGTGTGTGACACATGGTCCGTGGAAACACATGGACATGTGCATAGACCCATTCAATTGACACGTGTCTACGTGTTAGTGTCTCCGGTACGTGTGAAAACTGCCACCACACGTACCAGAGACATGGATGTGTGAAAGAGGTCTAAAGCTGAGGAGGGAGAGAAGAGCGATTCTTCTTCTTCTTCTTCTCCTCCTCCTTCTCTGCAGGGATGGATAGTGATTGGTGGAGGGAACTGTTGCTGAGCTGCCTCCACCAATCACATATCTGTCCCTGCACACTATTTAATGTTATAACTACGGTACTTACAATTCCGAGATCCTTTCCGGAAATGTGAGCAAGCAACCCCCATCATCCTTCAGAATATACCGTATCCATTTGTATATTCTGAAGGATGATGGGGATTCTAGCCATATTTAGTGTAAATGTACACTGTAATGTAGTGTCCAAAGTGTTTATTGCAAATGTGAGTACCACCTCACTCATCTTTCAGAATACATCCATGTATGCAATAAGTCGGTGTGTTCCTGAGGATGAGGGGGGGGGGGGGGGGTGGTAGTCACAATATACAGTACTGCAGGCACTGTACTGTAATTCCGAGATCACCCCATAACACACTATTTAATTCAGATTATTTTTTTTCTTATTTTCCGCTCTTAAAATCTAGGTGCATCTTATAATCACGTGCATCTTATAAAGTGAAAAATACGGTAATTATTTCCTTCACTGTACAATCAGAGCAGTGTGGGTGCAGCTTACTGTACATGTATTTAATTGTTAAAAGATTATTTTTCTAAAAAAAAATGGCATGCATTCCCACATAACTTTCTTAACCAGCAGAGGTAAAGCAGACAGTGGGGGCAGATGTTTATAGCCTGAGAAAAGGGTAATACCATTCAGCTTCACAGGCTATCAATATCAGCTCACAGTTGTATACTTAGCCTTTACTGACTATTAAAACGGGGGACACCCCCAAGAAATAATGTAGGGTCCCCCTATAATTAATAACCAGCAAAGGCTATGCAGACAGCTGTGGGCTGATATTCATGGCCCCTTCCTAGGTTATTAATATTGCCCTCCCCAACCCGGGTAAAACATCAGTTCTCAGTCACCCCAGAAAAAGTCCAACTATAGGATTTATCAATTCTGGCACTTAGCCTTGCTCTTCCAACTTGCCCTGTATGTATCGGTGGCAAGTGGGTTGATAGTTGGGGGGTTGATGTCTCCTTTGTATTGTCAGGTGACATCAAGCTCCGAGGTTAGTAATGGAGAGTCGTCTATAAAAAGCTCCCATTACTAACCCTATAGTCATATTGTATAAAAACACACACACCCAGTATAAAGTTCTTTTAATTGAAAGAATGACAGACGCATTTTTAATAAATCTTACTTGTACCATTCTTGCAGAATCGCCCATTCCAGTGGCGCCATTGTCCCCTGAAAGAGAATTAA